>NC_067126.1:6259973-6593473 GCF_021347895.1 Acanthochromis polyacanthus | reverse complement strand
CCTCTTGTGTCCTTCTGTGACATAACTGTTGGATTTAAAGACATTTGAAGTAACAATGGGGATACTTTAAAACTATCCACCTGGAGGAATCCAAAACTCTAGTTAGTCTAGATAAGTTTTCCTTCTGAACTGCACATGATACACAAAATCTGAGAAATTCTTCCAGCTTTTGGGTTTAAAAGTCACAGCTTGTTATAAAAATCAGGAATTTTGTGTGAAATTATCATGTGCAGGAGTAGACAGGAAAGCATTTGGTGTAAGGTAAACAGATTCTGTTATGTACAATAACATGTTCACCCTCAGTTTTCTTAAGACCTGAAACATTAATGTCTGCATTATTATAATTTTTTTTTTTACCAAAATCTGAAATTTTGAATAAAAAAAAAACCACTTTGAAATGTTTATTCTATGATCAATATGCATTTTATTAATACAGGCACAGCCAGTTATTCTAATGCAGAAACACACAGGATTAATATTTAAAAACTGATTTCTTGACAGTTAAGATAGTGAAATACACAGAAAAACTATCAGAATAAAAGTCGTGCTGATATTTTGTTTCACAACAGCAGTAAAAGTGATTCCACATTAGAAATCAGTCTTGATGTTTTGGGCTTTACAAAAAAGCATTTTGAGGTGTTGAAAAATTGCTTTCATTTTGAGTCCGTAAATAAACGGATTAAACAGAGGATGATACAGAACTATTTGTAGCGTCATTATCAAATGTGCAGTTTTTGGAACATCAGTGTTCACTCGAGCCATGATCGTGTTGTATACAGTCAGCAATGAGAAGTTGATTAATACCAGCAGGTGAGGCAAACAGGTCTCAGCAGCTTTTTTTCTGACTTCTTTACAGCTTCGATAGGATATTACAACTATTCTTGCATATGTAAAGACTATGAAGAACAGAGGAAGTACTGTGACATCAAGTAAACAAAACACACCAAAAATATTAATTGTTCTTGATTCAATACATTGAAGTCTGTACATTGCATTGTTACAAAATATTGAATTTAAATTGAAGTCACACAGTTTTGCTTTAGCGCTCAGTATGGTTTGGACTGCAATGTGAGAGGCAGGTACAATCCAGCACAAAACCAGGAACACAGTCACAGCATTTTTTGTCATGATAGTTGGATACTGCAGAGGTTTGCATATAGACACATATCTGTCATAGGCCATAGCTGATAAGAGCAAGAATTCAGAACCACCTAAAGAGTAAAAAGCAAAAAACTGAAAGAGGCATGCAGGATATGAAATGATCTGTTCTTTAGATAAGAAATCAGTCAGAAGCTTTGGGTAAACCGTCGTGCTGTAAAGGACACAGTTCAGTAGCAAAGCTGCAATAAAAACATACATGGGCTCATGGAGGTTCTTGTGAATCCAGATCAGGAAGACGATAGTAGAATTACTGCAGATTATCAGAATATATACTGCAAACATAGTTATAAAATAAAGATACCTGTATTTGTCCATTTCCACAAACCCACCAAGTTTTATATGAGTAACATTTAACTCATCATCCATTAATGCCGTTAAAATCTAAATCCTGAAACAGACAGAGTGTACATGAATGATAGAGAACAGTTACTACCTGTTATGTTGAAGTGCACATACCTGAACTTGGAAAGTGACTGGTACACTTCTTCTAGAAACGAGTGTGAGGGAGGTTTTTTATCAGGTTGCTTCTTCGTCCACTGAGGATCTCTGCTCTGGAGGCCTGACGCAACACCATCATTTACCTGACAATGTTTTTTTTTTTTCATTTATTTTTTTGCTCCTGTCATACTTCTACTCATTGTGGACTCATTTTTTACTGTAAAACAAAGTCCTGCACCTCTATGGAAACAGAACAACCATGGCTAGAAGTAGATAAATATTCATTTTCATGAATATTGACATTGTAGATTCTCATTGAAAGCATCAAAACTCAGAATGAACACATATGGAATTATATAGCAAACAAAAAAGTGTGAAATAAGTTAAAACATGTTTTATATTTTCGATGCTTCTTTTCTTTGATTATTGCCTTGAACACTCTTGGTTTTCTCTCCATGAACTTCATGAGATCGTCACCTGAAATGGTTCTCCAACAGTCTTCAAGGAATTCCCAGAGATGCTGAGCTCTTGTTGGTCCTTTTTTGTTCACTCTGTGGTCCATTTCATCCCAAGCCATCTGGACTGGGTTTAGGTAAAATGACTCTGAAGACCAGGTCATCTAACCTAAGCAGCACTCCATCACTCTCCTTCTTGGTCAGATAGTCCTTCCACAGTCTGGAGGTGTGTTTGGGGTCATTGTCCAGTTGAAAAATAAATGATGGTTCAACTAAACATGAACCAGATGGGATGGCATGTCGCTGCAGGAATGCTGTGGTCGGCATGATGGTTCAATTTGAAATAAATCCCCAACAGTGTCTTCAACAAAGCACCCCCACACCATCACACCTCCTCCTCCATGCTTCACGGTGGAACCATGCATGTAGAGACCATCCATTAACATTTTTGCATCACACAAAGACAAGGTGGGTGGAACCATAGATGTCAAATTTGGACTCACCAGACCAAAGCACGGACCTCAACTGGTCTAACTTCCATTCCTGGTGTTTCTGGGCCCAAACTAATCTCTTCTGCTTTTTGCTTTTCCTTAGTAGTGGTTTCTTAGCAGCTCCCTGACCATAAAGACCTGATTGGTTCAGTCTCCTCTGAACAGTTGATGCAGAGATGTGTCTGCTACCAGAACTGTGTGTGGCATTTATCTGGGCTCTAATCTGATCTGCTGTTAACCACCATATTTTATGTCGTTATGCTGTCACCACCATGCTTCACATCACTATGCTGCCACCACCATGCTTCTTGTCATGATGCTGCCACCACTCAGCTTAGAAATTATGCAGTTACTGGAAAGTGATACAAACGTGAATAGTGAAATTGTATAATTGTGTAATTGCAGCCAAACTAATACTACCTTGCTGGGGGTGAATACCTGTGCAGTTGCTCAAGTACTGTGATTGAATAGTATTGACTTGACTTTGTAATGATGCTGCCACCACCATGCTTAACATCATGATGCTTCCACTGCCATGAGTCTTTCATGATAATGCCATCGCCATGCTTTACATAATGATGCTACCTCCATCGTGCTTCACATCTTGATGCTGCCACCGCTCAGTTCAGGAGTAATATAGTCATTGGATGGTGATACAATTGTAAATATTTTGACATTTCGCTGATGTTAGACAGAGGTGTGCTCATCCTTACTGGATACTATACCATTGCCATGCAGCCAAAACATCATAAAATGACTGCAAAACATAAAGTTACATTCAAATCCCATCATGTGTCCTACGTTGTGTGTTTAGAGTGCTCCCAAAAAAGAGAATTTATGTTGTTTTAATTAAGAAGACAAACTGCAGCAGTAGCAGCTTTTGTCCTCTTAGTATCCAGCACAAATGTCTATCACACAGACAGACAAATTGACAAAGTGCACAAACACTGAACGACTACAGGAGTTTTCCTTCCTGAATACTAACATTCTCCTCTTGTGTCCTTCTGTGACATAACTTTTGGATTTAAAGACTTATTTGACATTTGAAGTAGCAATGGGGAGTCTTTATAACTATCCACCTGGAGGAAACCAAAACTCTAGTTAGTCTAGATAAGCTTTTCTTTTGAACTGTGCTTTATACACAAAATCTGACAAATTCTTCCAGCTTTTGGGTTTAAAAGTCACAGCTTGTTATAAAAATCAGGAATCTTGTCTGAAATTATCATGTGCAGGAGTAGACAGTAAAGCGCTTGGTGTAAGGTAAACAGATTCTGTTATGTACAATAACATGTTCATCTTCAGTTTTCTGAAGACCTGAAACATTAGTGTGTGCATTATAATTGTTTTACTGTATCATGGAATTGTAAATTTAAAAAAATACACTTTGAAATGTTTATCCTGTGATCAATATACACTTTATTAATGCAGGCACAGCTGTTTATACCAATGCAGAAAGGCACAGGGTTAATATTTACCTCCGCCAGGAGGTTATGTAATCACCGGAGTTTGTCTGTCTCTGTGTGTGTGTGTGTGTGTGTGTGTGTGTGTGTGTGTGTGTGTGTGTGTGTGTGTGTGTGTGTCTGTGTGTCTGTGTGTCTGTCTGTGTGTGTACTTGTTTCTGCTATACAGGTGGGGACTTTGACCTGACTATTTGCTATAAAGGTGGGGACTTGTCTTACGGTGGGGACCTAAAATGAGGTCCCCACGGGTGGGGCCATATTGTTGTTAATAAAAAATGTAGAAGTGCAAAAACGTTTGTTTAGGGTTAGGCATTGATTTGGTGATGGTTAAGGTTAGGGTTAGGGTATGGGTTAGGAGTTAGATATGAATGGGAGTCAATGGTAAGTCCCCACCGGTATAGAAAAACAAACATGTGTGTGTGTGTGTGTGTGTGTGTGTGTGTGTGTGTGTGTGTGTGTGTGTGTGTGTGTGTCTGTTTGTCTGTTAACAGCATAACTCAAAAAGTCATGGACGGATTTTCACCGGATTGCCACCTTATTTGTGCTCTTGATTAAGAGCACAAATAAGAATCGATTAGATTTTGGAGGTGATCTGAATCACCGTCTGGATCCAGGAATTTTTTGAAGGTCAAAGGACAATTGAGAGATGGCTGCCAGGCCATCTCTCAATTGGACAGAGACCTTCAAAAAACGTGCAGTTTTTGGAACATCAGTGTCCACTCGAGCTATGCTCACATCGTATACAATCAAAAAGGAGAAGCTGATTAATACCAGCAGGTGAGGCAAACAGGTCTCAGCAGCTTTTTTTCTGACTTCTTTACAGCTTCGATAGGATATTACAAGTATTCTTGCATATGTAAAGGCTATGAAGAGCAGAGGGAGTATAACGTGATCCAGTAAACCAACCACACCAAAAATATTAATTATTCTTGAATCAACACATTGAAATCTGTACATTGCATTGTTACAAAATACTGAATTTAAACTCAAGTCACACAGTTTTGCTTTAGTGCTCAGAATGGTTTGGACTGCCATGTGAGAGGCAGGTACAATCCAACACAAAACCAGGAAAACAGTCACAGCATTTCTTGCCACTACCTCTCTGGTTGTGAGTTTCTGGCCAGTGTTTGCATTCTAGTTGTTTTATATTAATTTTGAAAATAAAACCTGTTTAATTTTGACCTACCTGCCCTGTATGCTTCTGACTTAGGGTTTGCCATTCCCAATGGGGTCGACGACGCCACCAACACTGCCTCACTCATCGAGGAGGAGCTTGTCACCAAGTCCTCAGCCATCCTAGAGAGGGTGAGGTCCGCCTCGCCTGTCCCAGAGCGGTCCCACCTCTTCTGCCAGCCTCCAGCCCAACCGCCGGAACAGTTCACCTGTTCCACTGGCAAGACCCTGGAAGAACCTAGCCTGCCTGCCAGTGTGTTTGTGGAAATTTGATTTTTGGACTGATGTGGCGTGTGTAGTTTTGTTTTTTGACCCCTCACCCTCCACCCCCCTCTGCACCCTGATGGGGCCCTGGGTGCTCCAGGAGGCATTTGCTGAGGAGGGTTACTGTCACAGCCGCTGCAGATGATCAGCATGAATGAGATTAGTTGCTGCTGCAGCTCATCTCGTCATGATCACTTTAAAAACCAGCACTGCACTGAAGACAGCATTGGATCATACTGTCTTTGTCGCTTTTAGATGACAGTGTGACACGGAGCCACAGGAGCAGCCTGCTTTGCCCCCAGCCATCCTCCTGAGTGAGGACGTGGACCCTTGCGCCCTCCAGAGTGAGGATGCCCCCCTGGACTGCCCCAGTCGACTGGCCCGCTTCACGAAGAGGTCCCAACTTCGTCTCTGGCTGCTGCTGCTGCCGCGCTCCACAGATTGCTGCGAGTGCCAGTGCATGCCCCCCTCAACTGCTGCCCCTTGGGAGCCTGCATTCCCCCCATTACAGTTTTTTTGTCATAATTTTGTGAATAAAACCTGTTTAACCCCTTAGTCCCGACAGCCCCCGCCGGCGGGGGCTGTAGGTACTAAGGAGGTGCCTCAAAAACAGGGCTCAGGGACTAAAAGGTTAATTTCGGCCTGCCTGCCATCTGCCCTGTGTGCTTCTCACTTTGAGTTCGCCATTCCCACCACATCGTAACACATTCCTGCCCTGATCTCTGACAATCCTTCGGCCTAGAGCTCTCAATTGCCTTGGGTGGACTATGCCCATAATTCGCTGATCCACTCGTCCTCTGGTCTCTCGCCGCTCCAATGTTGTCTGGGGAACCAGCTGCCCCTGTTCCCATCACAGGAATAAGAACTGGCCATCCCTTCTGTGCAGACATTCATCCGGAGATGTGAGAGAACACAACGATGTGCCCGGATTTCCCTAATCCGTGCTTCCCGTAAGATGCAGACGCAAGTTTACCACCATCGTGCTCCTGCCCCTATGTATTCTCCAGGACAAAGAGTTTGGCTTGGGGCAAAGGATCTTACTCTGGAATCCAGGAAGCTAGCTCCACGCTTTGTGGGTCCCTTTGAGGTAGACTACATTATTTACCCCAGTGCTGTGTGTCTAAAATTGCCCTCCATCATGAAAATCTACCCTACATTACATTTCCCAGATCAAGCCGGACCGTGAGAGTGTTCTGCCCCCCCCGTTCCTCCCCCTCTGCCACCCAGGATGCTGGATGATGTGCCTGCTTACACTGTATGGTGGCTCATGGACGTACGTCGCCGTGGGCGGGGTCTCCCATGTCCGGTTTACTGGGCGGGACACAGTCCAGAGGAATGAAGCTGGATCTGTCACGGTCCCTGCCTCCTCTGCTTAGTAGCAATCTCTCCTCCTCCCTCCTTCCCTATTCCCTTCAGCTGGTCTGTAATTACCCAGTCACCTGACTTGATACATCTGTGATGGGGAGCCTCTCCACCTGATTACCATCCTCCTCCTCCATAAGACTGGGCTTGGATCATCACTCCTCGCCAGACCATAGCTTAACATATGTCAGTAAACACAGGGCAGAATTCTGTTGTTAGTTCCACCCTTCTAGTGACGTAACTTTGTTTTCTTCTGTTCAGGACGACGAGCCGCTCCAGCATTCAGAGTGAACAGTGCAATGCCGTGCAACATGAGTTTAAGCTTGTTTTATCCCCACAGGATTTTGAAGTTGCTATAGACATCTTCGGCTTCGGCAAATATGCGCCATGAACAGTGTACATAATTAATGCTCGAATCAATGAATAAGGTTTTTCCCGACAAAGATGAAGCAATCATTTTTTATTCAGATTTTTGATCCACTTGTTGTTGTGATCTAGATCTGATACACACAAACACAAAGACACACACACACACACACACACACACACACACAGATAAATATATAGGTGTGTGTGTGTGTGTGTGTGTGTCTGTATGTATAGACACGCACATTCCTTACAATAGCACTCAAGTGTTTTTCTGACTGAGTTTTTTAACAGTCTCAGAAACCACAATGTTGTTGTGACACCAGATATAAAGAATCTATTTTCCATCCATTATCAACACACTGCATAACCCTCATTAGGCTGGCGGGGCGCTGGCGTCTCTCCCAGCCATCTGATGGTGAAGGCAGGGGACACCTGGACAGGCTGCCAATCTGTCACAAGGCTAGACAGAGAAACAACCAAGCACACTCATATTCACACCTACAGACAACACAGAATCACCAGTTAACCTCAGCATGTTTTTGGACAGTGGGGGGAAGCCAGAGAACCCAAAGAAAACTCACACATGCACAAGGAGAACATGCCAACTCCACGCAGAAAGATCCCAGGTCCAGGCCGGGACGCAAATCGGGAATCTTCTAGCTGCAAGGCAACAGTGCGAACCACCATCCACTGTGCAGCCCCAGAGCCTGTTTTACCATGGGGAAATATGACTTCTACATCGTAAAGAGGTTGAAAATATCGATTCAAACACATATTATGGACCACAGATTTGTAATTATGAGCTTCCTGGTTTTTACAGAGTTCAGGAACAGTTGAGGATCAGGAAAAATAATAACAACCAGCAAGAAGTTTATCATCTGTAACACATCAGGATATAACAAAGCCAGTATTTGGAAATTATTCCTGAAGTATTGATAGTTGCCATAATAGAAACACAACACAAACACATTATGCTATTTATAGGCGAGTTAAAATCTAAAAACAAATTTAAAAGTCCCATCTTAAAAATTGATAATGCAGAAGTTGACTTGTGATATTTTCTGAACCTTACGAGTACAGAGTCTAAAAGTAATGATGTGCGACAGTGGACGATAAAAACATGGAGAAAAACCTTAGTTTGACACACATACACATTGATGAATTCCACTCTGTAATGTTCAACAAAAGGAAAAGACATCTGAGGATTTGCATCAACATATTTCAGATTTATTGCAAACTAGCTCAGCGTGACACTTTGCCCGGACAAAACAGCTTTCTCAAGTGTTTAGAGATTTCTTTCATTTTCACTCCATAAATAATTGGATCGAAAAGAGGATGATACAAAATGACCTGTAAAGTCATGACCAAATGCACAGATTTTGGAAAATCTGATCCCAATCGAGCTGCAACAACGTCGTACTGTCAGGGCTCCCTCCTCACCCCCGTCCTTCCCACCTGACATCCCCAAATACCCCTTTTCCCATCTGCTTCTCTCCCCCTCTCCTGTTTTCTCTGCCCTGCCTGTCTCTCATCCACTCCTCTGCCCTGCCTGTCTCATCTGTTCCTCTGCCCTGCCTGGCCTGCCTATCTTCCATCTGCTCCTCTGTCCTGTCTTTCCCCTACAGCTCGGTGCCTGAGTGGAGTCTAGCTTCTCCAGCTGACTCCACTCAGGCAATCAACTATCTCCACGTCTCCCGGGCAGCTGACAATCATCTTGCTAACGACTCACCTCCACAATAAGTACCGGCTCAGCCTTCCACTCCCTGCCAGAGGATTGAACAAGAACCACGCATTCAGCTGCCCGGGAACCCCCACTCCTGCCTGGAACCCCCACTCCTGCCTGGACCCCCACTCCTGCCCGGGAACCCCCACTCCTGCCTGGAACCCCCACTCCTGCCTGGAACCCCCACTCCTGCCTGGAACCCCCACTCCTGCCTGGAACCCCCACTCCTGCCTGGATCCCCCACTCCTGCCTGGATCCCCCACTCCTGCCTGGATCCCCCACTCCTGCCTGGACCCCCACTCCCGCCTGGACCCCCACTCCTGCCCGGAACTCCCCGCTCCTACACCCTGGTTTTCCCCCACCTAGCCACCATTTTCACCCCAAACAATAAACCACTTGCATTCAGCCAGCCCTGGTAGTGTGGTTTTCTGCTCAGGTCCACCAGCTCAGTCCGTGACAGAATCCTCTGGCCAACAAACGGACCCAGAGAGCCCACTACCGGGGTTGGACCAATCCTCTCCCCTCCACAGCCCTCGCCATCCCCGTAATTGGAATCCCTTTGCTCTGCTCCTCGTCTGGTCACCGTCAGTCCTGTGAGTAACTCTTCTTTTTGTTAAATCCGGTCTAGCCCAGTACACCCCACTGTTGAGTTTGTTGGAGCCACCCTGTTTAGTTTTCAGTCACCATGCCTCGCAAGACCTCGACCCAGCCCGCTGAACCCCAGACCCAGACTTCAGGTTCATCCTACGTGTTCTTTTTTTCCTGTAAGGAGAACAGCGTTTTCTTTTATGCTGTCAACGACCTCTGGTGGGAGTGGAAGGAGACTGGCAAGGAGAGCACGGAAGTCTTGGCGCGCAGGTTAGCAGCCCAGAGGCCCGAGCTAACCTGCCGCCTACCCAAGGAGATACTGGACTTCCTGGACAGCTCCGTCACACTTCCCCATGGCAGCCACTCGCCTCCAGTTCCCGCGGTGGTCGACGCACCGCCTCCTGTTCCCGCGGTGGTCGACGCACCGCCTCCTGTTCCCGCGGTGGTCGACGCACCGCCTCCTGTTCCGCCCCCGGAGGGGCTCCAGTCCCCGGCTTCTGTTCCGCCCCCGGAGGGGCAGTGGCATTTGAAGCATCATGTGCCAATTTTTCTGAATAAAATGGATCGATGACGACAGAAATAAGAAATAAGTTTCCTCTTGTTTACTTGGGATTTTCTCTCAGTTTCTGGTTCGGTTTAGGCACAAAAACTATTTAATTTAACAAAAACACCAACTGAAAAGTATCTCCACATTGTTATGCTGCCACCACCATGCTTCACGTCACGATGCTGCCACCACCATCTTGAACATGAGAACGAGTTCACTGTACTCCAGTGGCCTCCACAGTCACCAGATCTCAATCTATCAGAGCATCTTTGGGATGTGGTGACTCTCTGAGAAATGTTTCCTTGTCAAATCGCTGCCCAGAAGAATTAAGGCAGTTCTGAAGGCAAAGGCAGTCCCACATGGTACTATCAAGGTGTACCTAATAAAGTGACCAGTGAGTGTATTCTTCATTGTTGTTGTTGTTGTTTCAAGCACATGCTTATTGCACACAGCAGCAACAGACATGCAGGAACTGAGGTGTCGCATTAAACTGTCCATTTTACATGTCTGCGGAAGCTAGAGCTTTTAATAAGATCTTCACTTTAGAAGGTGTTTTTAAAATACCTTTGTCTTCATGAGCCACAGTGGTGCTGACATGCAGATATGAGACCCAAACATTGTGGGAAATGTTTGTTTTGCAAAATATCATCATAAAACAATGTGCACCCATGTAAACAAGGTCCAATACCTGTGAGTTCAGGTCTCTAGAGCTGGAGGTGACGTTCTTTTTGTTTGTTTGTTTTTTACCATGGAGCAGCTCCTGGAGGGAGATGAAGTTCTTATAGATATCTGTACTGACTCACACAGTTCATTCTCTGAGATCAACACACAGAGGGCAGTTCAAAGTTAGACATCTGTAAACCAACGAGACAGTTGAGTAGCATACCTTTTCTCTGTTTATTTATGTTAGCTGTCTTTAATATTTGACAGTCTGCATGAACACTGAACCTAATGCAACATGTTTAACTTTCGGTGGTCATGTGGAAATAGACAAATACAGGTATCTTTACTTTACCATCATGTTTACAATGTATATTCTCATCATCTGCAGCAATTCCACTATCGTGTGTCTTATTGTGATTCACAGAAGTCTCCACAAGCCAATGTACGTATTCATCGCTGCTCTGTTGCTGAACTCTGTTTTTTTCAGCACCGTGATTTACCCCAAACTTTTGATGGACTTTCTGTCTGAAAAACAGACAATCTCGTACCGAGCTTGTCTCTTTCAGGTGTTTTTCTTTTATGTTTCAGCCTGCACTGAGTTCTTACTGTTGTCAGCCATGGCCTTTGACAGATACGTGTCTATATGTAAACCTCTGCAGTATCCAACTATCATGGGAAGAAGGACCGTTAATACGCTCCTGGTTTTGGCCTGGCTGGTTCCTGCTTGCCACATCGCTGTGCCAGTTGTGAGAAATGCAAATCTCAAACTCTGTAGCTTCACTCTGAAAGGCATTTTCTGTAACAACACAGTTCAAAGTCTTCCCTGTGCAAATTCAAGAGCGTTACTCATGTACGGTGCAGCTGTCATGTTCAATGTTACACTTCTTCCTATGCTTTTAATACTTTTCACATACGCAAAGATACTCGTAGTAGTTTATTGGAGTTGTGGGGAAGTCAAGAAAAAAGCTGCACAGACGTGTTTACCTCACCTGCTTGTTTTAATCAACTACAGCTGTTTGCTCATTTATGACCTGATTATAGTGAGAATGGAGTCCGACTTTTCACAAACCGCTCGTTTTGTAATGACGCTGCAGATAGTGATTTATAATCCTCTCCTCAATCCGATCATATACGGACTGAAAATGAAGGAAATTTCCAAACATCTCACATTGCTGTTCTGTCAAGTCAAAGTGAGCTAATTTATCTGTAATTATTTGTACTGTTGATAACGAAGAGATGTGTTATTTGCAATTATTGATAAATGTGCTGCATTTCATTTACTTAAGTAATTCCTCTTATGTTAACCATCATATAAAAAGACCTCCACATTAGTGTCATTATGCACGTCGTTATTTAAAATCTTGAATGAATAGTCACACCTGTTCCATTGTGATGTTGCATATTCTTTTTCTTGTTCCTCCCATATCAAAGCAACTGAGATAAATTTGACTAATTTTGTCACAAAATTGGAAGAGACAAAAGTGTAGAAACTTTGAGGGTTGTGTTGTTTTGACACTTTTTCTCTGTGTGCAAAATGTCTCATGTAATGTGATAATATTTACACTACTGTTCAAACGTTTGGGGTCAAGAAAAGCAGTTGATTTCAATGAAGATAGCATTAAATGAATGATGAATCCAGTCTAGACATTGTTAATGTGGTAAATGACTATTCTAGCCGGAAACGGCTGGTTTTTAATGGAATATCTCCATAGGGGTACAGAGGAACATTTCCAGCAACCATCACTCCTGTGTTCTAATGCTACATTGTGTTAGCTAATGGTGTTGAAAGGCTCACTGATGATCAGAAAACCTTTGTACAGTTATGTTAGCACATGGATAAAAGTGTGAGTTTTCATGGAAAACATGAAACTGTCTGGGTGACCCCAAACCTTTGAACGGTAGTGTATATACACCTCCTGTCAAAAGTTTTGAGACACTTTCTCATTCAAATAAATTAGAACCTGTCTCAAAACGTTTGACAGGGGGTGTATGTGTTTGTGATGAATTCAAACATCTTTCAGCATGATTGTGCAGCAGCAGAAAGGCCTTAAAATGAGACTTAATGCCATTTAAAAGTGAATTGAATGTTTATGCTTATATTCTGCGCATTTAATGTGATGTCAGTACATTTCTAAATTACTGAACTATTAATGTTGTTTAAACAAGTTTGGTAAGATGGAAACATACTCTGTTTCAGTCAATACTACTGGTTCCACCTATGAGAGCAAATATGTGTCTATGAACAAAATATGTCTTTTTTGTTTGATTTTGTTTATAGATGTTGTCAAGCACATTTTGTCCTCATGTAAGTAATTTAAAATACATCATATATTGGTTATATATTGTCAGAAGCAGCATTCTATTATTGGGATTGAAAAAAAAAAAACAGTGCAAGAGGCATTTCTGACCTGTAGGAATTCACCTGAAAAAGCATGTTGCTGGACTGTGTGCACAATACAAAATAAAATAATTTAAATAAACAATATATTGTTGCTGTGTGTTAAAGTCCTTCTTACTATAAATATATGTGTAAGCTGAGATAAGATAAGATAAGATAAGATAAGATAAAGTTTTTTGTCTTTATACACGTGTACAATAAAATTCTGGATGATTTCCCCCCTTGTAAACATCCCAGACAGACAAGCTAAGAAAATAAAATAAGAATATCAAATAACTAAATAGTGGAGTAAAAGATGTAAATAGATTTTTTACAAGAAAATGCACAAAAAATGTGCAAGTGGCAGCATGTAACAAAAGAATAGGGCATGGCAAAAGTGATATAGTGGCAATTTAGTTATCACATTTAAAAAGAAAATAAAAATTTTGCATAATATTACAAGTCAAACATTAAATATGTTCAGGCCCACGGTTGCCGATGACGACAGGAAGTCTCATGTTCTCTGGTTGACAGTTTTCACTTAGTTTTTAAGGGTGATGCTGATATTATTAAGACTTAATATCTACATAATCTGCTGCTCGAGAAAGTATTGAGCCCCCTATACTTTTAGCAAATTATATAAAGAATAAAGGTCCGATTAGGTAAGAACTGTGTGTAAAAGTGACATTTTTAGGTCTGATTTAAGCCACATTTATCACTTCAGTCAATCTGAGTAAAACTTGAGAAAAATAAAAGTTTTGTGTCTCTTTGGGCAGTTTTCCAACAGAAATACAGAAAAAATCAGTGTCTGCCACACTCTCACGATGAATCATGGGAAAAGAAGAGAGGAACATGATCAGGATGAAATAGCTACATTAGATAAGACATAATTAGTAAAATTTTGAGGGTCTTTATGAGGCAGAAAGGAAAAGAAACAGACAGAATAGCCCTTTTTGTTTTTCTACTTGGCAGGACAAGTAGACAGGAAGTGAGGTCACACCTGAGATCTGAGAGAACAAAGAACATGGAGGACAATACAGAGAAGTGAGAGTGAACATTTTATGATTCCAATTTCTGTTCAATTTGATTAAAAGAGGAATGTATTGAAGCAAACAGAGCTGTTTTGAAATTCAGATTGACATTCCCTGGTCCATAAGGATTTGAGCTAATCCCAAGAGCAGGGCTGGATTTCTGTCCTTCCACCTCTTTGGATGGACATTTGCAGCTTTTGTTGGACTCTGGTTGAGTTCAGCCTCCTATTTTTGATATTTTTTCTCTTGAGGATAGTACATCCCCAACACTCCATTATCTCACAGAAATTCACCCATACCTCTAAAAACTGAACCGCAGAGCAGGAAGCAAAATGAAATGGAAATTACCCTTGAAAGAGAACTAGTTTTTGGTTTTCAGTTGGATATTCTCCTCTGTCTTGTAGTTTTGTAGCAACGGAGTTAAGCTCTGGCCTGTTTTTGTAATTATATATGGTCATCTTTTTGAGAATAACTTGTATTCCAATGTCTGACGCCCAACTCAGTTTGACTAATTTGAATATTAGCTAGCCCCCTCATGCTTTAACTAAAATTCTACACTGTATTTTTGCCTTCTTTTTCATGGATCATACACAATATTTAGGCTTATTCATGCTATCCGTGTCTACCAGGAGGTATGCATGACCTAAATCGTATAACCCTGAATGTGATGTCCTCATTCAGCCTAAAATATTTCTGTACACTACTCTACTGCAAAGAATAAGACTTAAAACAAATGCCTTTATGACTCATCTTGACCAGATTTGCAACTGAATTGGCGGTCGCTGGGCTTTGATTTGTTCACTTTTCATTAACAGTTCTTAAACATAGTTGGAAGCACTAAATTCTCCAGATATCCTGTATGTCCATCCACTGTGCTCGACGTATCTCAGAGATAATCAGATTGTACACTGTAAAAAGTGCAAGATGAATATTTGTCGTCATGGATCATGCATAATTTTAAGGCCAAATCATGCTTTCTGCATCTGTGTGTGATGTAAATTTTGTCATCTGCAATGGACCCCTCTCCAAATGTCCTCATGCAGCCTGCAGTCTGGACTGCACAGAAAACTACAAAACAAATGCTTGTTAAGAGGAGATTGTACAAGGATGTGCTTTGATATGCATAAAAACAGTAGAAAATCCTAAATTCTCCAGATATCCCGTGCTGGGTCTGCTACTGTGCTTGACAAACCTCAGGGATAATCAGATTTCACAATGTAAAACTGCAAAGTCGTAGGAAGTGAAACTTTTGTGTCAGTGTAAGGCAAGGATCCACACATTCCACGTTGTCACTAAACTATAAACACACACTTTAAATCATGGCAGAAAAAGTTGGACATGGTCTGGAAGTGAACGACAAAAACACAATGACTCCCCAGAAAACAAGAGGGGGCGTCCCTTAAGTATTGGCAACGAATTCCTACTTCTCTGTATCTTTATTTTAAGGACAATGCATAATGTTAAAGTCAATTCATGCTTTTTGCATCCTCAAGGGTGTGTATGTCGTCGATTTAATCTTCCATAAGTCCACAAGGCTCATCTGGTTTTCTGTACTTTCAGCCATGACTGAGCTGTTTCCATAGAGGTGCAGGACTGTATACTGCAGTAAAAAAAAAATAAGTAAAAATGTAAAACTGCTTGGAGTTTAAAAGGCTAATCTTCTTTTCATGCATTTGTTCTGCCACTACTTTCCTTTTCTTTAAACCCTCATGACTTACTTTGTCCCTAAACTCTCTACATTTTACTTACGCGTATTTAGTGATTACATTTGTTTAGTTTTTTTAAATTTTGCATAATGTTACAAGACAACCCGGAATAATGTTTGGGCCCACACTTGCCTATGAGGACAGGAAGTCTCGTTTTCTCGGGGTGATTATGACAATAATTAGACTTAACATATGCATAATCTGTTGCTTTTGAAAGTATTTAGACTGCTACGCTTCACATGACAAACTTCTTTTAATGCATTTGTTCACCAGTTACTCTTTTTTCCATTTCTCAGTGATGAATTAATTATAAAGTTAGGTGTATTCATGTAGCACTGCAAATAGGAGATCAAAAAGGTCAGAAAGTTAGCAGAAAGTTAGTAGAAAGCAAGTTTTAAAAGTGATGTGAAGAGCTGTTGTGGTTTGTGAGCCTCAGAGGAATGAATTAGCGGTTCATTTACTATAACAGTGTCTTGAGGCAGACTTCTGATTTGTAATATTCAGCTGTATGTGTTAGAGATGATGTAAGGATGCTGTAATGATTGCAGTTTACTGTGACCTCCCATGTATGATACCTCAGGTAAACAACAGGCCTCGGGGGATGGTCCGACTACAGCCAACAGCTAATTATGACCCAGTGGCCACAGTCGGCTGGACTCGTGGGATCTTCTGCCATCATTTACCTCAGAAAGATCTGTCAAACTGATGCAACATGATGACAAACACCGCTTTTTACCCCTGACACCAAAGAACTTTCACTTTAATTGCCTTTGTAATGAGTCGCTAATTTAAGCAAAGTAACCATCACAACAACAGAGATGGTCAACAGGTCATTATCTCTTTGGTCCTTAGATAATAATTAATCTCCAGGTTGGTCTTAACCCTCACAAACATGACAATTAGCCAACAACACCATAATGAAAATAATAATAATAGTAAAAGAGTTTGGCTTATTAAAACAAATTAGTACATGTGGCTGCTTGCTTTTATTTTGTATGTTCCAACAAAGAAAATTATATTATCTTATTTATTTATATTCCTTTTAGATGAATAATCCTCTACTGGTGCATTTGATTAATTAATTCATCCCTTTATCAGGGATGTAATAAGTATTTTATCTTAAAGACACAATAAGATAAGATTACAAAGCTTTACAATTAAATTCCAGATGAGTTTCTCCCTTTTAAACATACAAGAAAAATAAGTTAAGAAAACAAAATAAGAATATTAAATCACTAAATAGTGGAGTAAAAGACATAAAGAGAAATTTTTACAAGAAAATGCACAAAAAATGTCAGGTGGCAGCATATAACAAAAGAATAGGGCATGGCAAAAGTGATATAGTGGCAATTTAGTTATCACATTTCAAATGAAAATAAAAAAATCTTGCATAATATTACAAACCAACCAGGAAATATGTTCAGCTCCATGGTTGCCAGTGACGACGGGAAGTCTCATGTTCTCTGGTTGACATTTTTCACTTGATTTTTAAGGGTGATTATAATAATAATTAGAGTTAGTATTTACATAATGCGTTGCTTGAGAAAGTATTGAGACTCCTACACTGTGTGTCGAAGTGACATTTTTAGGTCTGATTTAAACCACTCAAGCACAGTCACACATTTATCCTAATGCCGCTTTAGGCAATCTGAGTAAAACTAGAGAAAAGTAAAAATTTTGTGTGTCTTTGGGACAGTTTTCCAACACAAACACAAACTTTACGTTGTACACAAACACAGCACAAAATTGGTAGATGCCACACTGTGGCTATGAGTCATGGGAAAAAGAAGAGAGAAACATAACGAGGATTGAAAAACTATGGGAGATAAGACATAATAAGATTTTTGGGGTTTCTGTGTAGCAGAAAGAAAAAGGAAAAGAACAGTAAAAACCAGTAAAAAAAAACAACCTTGGAGTCATTTTTGACAGTGACTTGAGACTTGACAGGCAAACTGCTTGTGTTGTTCAGGCTAGCTCTTTCCAGCTACGTCTGCTCACTGAGGTCAAGCCCTTCCTTTCAAAACCTGACCTGGAGAAGGCCATTCATGCTTTCATCAGTTCTCACATCGACTGCTATAACGCACTTTATTTTGGTATCACACATTCATCACTCCGTCGATTACAGCTGTCTTTTACTGTTGATGCTCCGAGACTCAAAAACGCACTTTCACTGGAACTTCTTGTGTTCACCGACCTGCCGCCATTCAAGCTGAGACTGAAAACCCACCTAGTCAGACATGCCTTCGACTCCTAGGACTGTTTTATTCTCATTTCACCCAAAATGCCTTATTTAAATGTTACTGATTCATCTGTGCTGCATTTTGGTTTTATAGTTATTATGGCTTTGTGGTTTTCGTGGTTTTTTGGTTTTTATTGTTTTGTGGTAACCAAATTGTATTGTTTTGTTTTATTGTGGTGATGGAAACCACTTTGGTCTTCTTTTATGTTGTTGTAAAGTGCTCTATAAATAACTTTTGATTGACTGATTGACATAATAGCCCTTTTTGTTTTTCTACTTGGCAGGAAAAGTAGACAGGAAGTGAGGTCACACCTGAGAGCTGAGAGAACAAAGAACATGGAGGACAATACAGAGAAGTGAGAGTGAACATTTTATGATTCCAGTCTCTCTAAAAGTTTGCTTTAAAGAAGAATGTATTGAAGCAAACAGAGCACTTTTGGAATTCAGATTGGCATTCCCTGGTCCATAAGGATTCAAGTTAATCTCAGGAGCAGGGCTGGATTTCTGTCCTTCCACCTCTTTGGATGGACATTTGCAGCTTTTGTTGGACCCTGGTTGAGTTAAGTCCTCTATTTTCTATATTTTTTCTCTTTAGGATGCATCCTCAACACTCCATTACCTCACAGAAACTCACCCACACCTCTAAAGCATGAAAACAAAATGAAATGAATTCAAGTAAATGGAAATCGTCCTTGAAAGAGAATTAGTTTCTGGTTTTCCGTTGTATACTTCTCTTCTGTCTTGCAGTTTTGTAGCAATGGACTTAAGGGTTAGGGACAAACCTCAGGGACAATCAGACTGTACACTGTAAAATTGAAAAGTCATAGAAAGTAAAACTTTTCTTTCAATGTGGGGCAAGGATCCATAGATACCACACTGTCACTATAAATCATGAGAGATAAAGCAGTGGCGGTGTATTTTTGTCATGAATCTCTCGTCTTCTGTATCTTTATTTTCACGCACCATGCGTAATGTTAAGGTCATATCTCAAACAATGGTCTGCTCCATGGAAGTACCATAGGGTTAAATTTTGGGCCATCTGCTTTTCACTTTGTACATAAACGACCTCCCATCAGTGTGTGAAGATGATGTAAAAATCCAGATGTACACTGTTTTCCACACTCAGGGGAAGGATGCTGTGAACAGGTTGCTGACAGACTATCAGATGTAGTGGTGAAAATGACAAAATGGCTGAATAAATCATGTCTCACCAAAAACTTCAGAAAAACTGACACTATATTTTTCCATACTAAACAACAACAAATGGATTGTCCTAACACTACGATCACTGGAGAAGCCATAAAAAATGCCAGGTCATAAATATGTCAGTGCTACATTAGACTCCATGCTCAGCTTTAAAAAGCCTGTTAAACCAATGAGACTGACACTGAAATACAACCTCTCTCACTTAAGAAGTATCAGAAACTCTGTTACTTTTGATGGTGCAAAAAGCCTTTTTTATGTTTCGATTATGTCACAGTTCGCACATTGTATCTCATACTGGTCACAAGCCAACAGAACAACTTTGAAACCTCTCGAATCCTGATATAGACAAACCATTAATAAAATCCTGAAGAAGATGCAACAGTATCACCAATGCTGGATAAGTATGGAATGTTAAAATTTCAAAGTGTGATCGTGTGTGCAAATGTACGTTTGGTTGGGTTATGCGCCCTCACCTCTTAAGTTTTTTATTCATTGCACATCTGGAAATACTGCCAGGACAGCAAAGGCTTCGTCTAAGTAGCAGTGTCGCAATTTTAGGTAAAACTGCCTTTGGACAAACGTCTTTTTCCTACAAAGCAATAACAGAATGGAATAGCTCCACTCTGAACTAAAGACTGTAACTAAGGACTTAATTAAGGACTTTTCTATTGGGACTAAAAATATAGATCTGGAGAAACCAGTATGACTTTTACTGTGTGAATGTAAGATCCTTTTCTGGTTTCTCTCTTGCCTGCTACAGGGACTGCAGATGGAAACTAGCGAGTGTGCTATAATCTGGTACAGAGCACTTGTAACTTTGTGTTTAGTGTTCTCCTATACATAGTCTCTGTCAAATAAACTAATAATAAAAAAGTAAAAATGCTTCGTATATTCTCAAGGTATGACATACATTTCATCTTCCATCCAAGTCCACCTTCATATGTCATTTACATATTCTGTCACTCTTGTATATTCTGTAGATTTTTTTCTATATTGTATTTTCTGTATTTTTTCATCTTATTTCACTTTATTTTATCTTGTTTTACCTTTGTTTTATACCCTAATATCCTGTGTTGTCTTATTGTTTGACTCTTCTTAAATATCCATGCTGCAGTAACAATATAATTTCTCTCTGGGGATGAATAAAGTTCATCTAAGTCTTAATCCACATGGCTCATCTAGTTTTCTGTAGTTTCTGTACAGAGCTGTTTCCATAGAGGTGCAGGACTGCAAACTACAGTTAAAAAAAACTGACTAAAAATGTAGAACTGCTTGGAATTTAAAGGGCTAATCTTCTTTTAATGCACTTGTTCTGCAACTACTTTCCTTTTCTTTAAACCCTCATGACTTACAGTGCCTCTAACCTCCCTGCTTTTTACAAATCTTGCATAATGTTACAAGACAATCAGGAATAATGTTCAGGCCCACACTTGCCTATGAGGACAGGAAGTCTCATGTTCTCTGGTTGACATAGCTTTTAGGGGTGATTATGACAATAATTAGACTTAACATATGCATAATCTGTTGCTTTTGAAAGTATTTAGACTGCTACACTTCACATGACAAACTTCTTTTAATGCATTTGTTCACCAGTTACTCTTCTTTCAATTTCTCAGTGATGAATTAATTATAAAGTTAGGTGTATTCATGTAGCACTGCAAATAAGAGATCAAAAAGGTCAGAAAGTTATCAGAAAGTTAGTAGAAAGCAAATTTTAAAAGTGATGTGAAGAGCTGTTGTGGTTTGTGAGCCTCAGAGGAATGAATTAGTGGTTTATTTACTATAACAGTGTCTTGAGGCAGATTTCTGATTTGTAATATTCAGCTGTATGTGTTAGAGATGATGTAAGGATGCTGTAATGATTGCAGTTTACTGTGACCTCCCATGTATGATACCTCAGGTAAACAACAGGCCTCGGGGGATGGTCCGACTACAGCCAACAGCTAATTATGACCCAGTGGCCACAGTCGGCTGGACTCGTGGGATCTTCTGCCATCATTTACCTCAGAAAGATCTGTCAAACTGATGCAACATGATGACAAACACCGCTTTTTACCCCTGACACCAAAGAACTTTCACTTTAATTGCCTTTGTAATGAGTCGCTAATTTAAGCGAAGTAACCATCACAACAACAGAGGTGGTCAACAGGTCATTATCTCTCTGGTCCTTAGATAATAATTAATCTCCAGGTTGGTCTTAACCCTCACAAACATGACAATTAGCCAACAACACCATAATGATAATAATAATAATAGTAAAAGAGTTTGGCTTATTAAAACAAATTAGTACATGTGGCTGCTTGCTTTTGTTTTGGATTTTTTTGTTAACGTCAGTGTTCTAATTAAAAGATGTATATTATCTTATTTATATTTCTTTTAGAGGAATAATCCTCTATTGATAGATTTCATTAATTATTTCATCCCTTCATCAGGCATGAATTAATTAGAATGTAAGGTTTATTCTTGTAGGGCTGCAAATATAGGAGGTCAAAAAGGTTACAAATTTAGCAGAAAGCACATCCTAAAGCCTAAAGCTAACATGCTTGCAATGCTGTTTTAGTTTTTTTCCATTTTTGCAAAAATTAATTATCAAAGAATCCTTAATTTTTGTCTTTTCTCAATGATTTCTAGCACTAAAACTGTGTCATACTGAACAGACACCATCTGAGGTCTAAGACTTTATATTGCTGTGAAAAAAAATGAGGAAAAAATGTGACAGGAGCCAAAAAAATGAATAATACATAACAATGAATTAAAAAATGCCTAGAAACTGCTTGTGGTTTAATTTAATCCTCTTGTGGTACATTTGATCTGAAACTACTTTTCTTTCCTTTTATTAGTGATTAATTAATTAGAATGTCAGATGTAATCATGTATTCATGCACATTTTGTCACTTTTTGTCTCGTTTTCTCATATATGTAATTTTTTTGTCTCATTTTTGTCATTTGTCCATTTTTTGTCACTTTGTAACCTTTTTCACTCATGTTTTGTCTCTTTTTTGATTTGTTTCATGTCGTTTGTCTCATTTTTTGTCATTGTGTCTCGCTTTTGTTGTAATATTTTGTCTTGTTTTGTTGTTTTTTCTTATTTTGTCTGACTTTTGTCATTTTGATCACAAAGTAAAATATATTATTCAGTTCCAGATGACTGCATGTTTTGTTCCTTTGTACACACTCTGTGATCTGTAGATTGTAATGTGTAAATGAGAAGGTAGTGTCTACAGATACAGACCCGTACCCATAGCCTGTGGGCTACGGATACGGCACTTTCCATTTGCCAGACACATACGGACCCGTACGCGAGTCTCGCGAGTCAAGAAGCTGCTAACCACTGCAAACTGTTGAAAGGTAAGCAAAGGTTAAGGTTAGGGTTAGTGTTAGGGTCAGGTTTAGGGTCTGTACCTGTAGTACCGATGCTAAGGGTCCGTACCGCTAGCGTCTACCGGGAGTCACATGACCAGATCTCGCGTATCTGATTGGCAAATGGCAAGTGCCGTATCCGTAGTCCACAGGCTACGGGTACGGGTCCGTACCTCTAGCAACAACCAAATGAGAAACTGAGGCATAATGTCGCTGAAATAGAATTTTACCTTTTTTTTAAATAGAAATTTCAGGTTATTCATAATGTTTAGTAAAAAAAAAAAAAAAAGACGCTTCATTTAATATGAAAATTATTCCATTAAAACAAAGGAAATATTTAGAGTTGTGGTTATTTATAGATTATTATGCTCTGATTTGTCAGGCCCACTTGGCCCCTGAACTAAAATGAGTTTGACACCCCTGTTCTACACAAAGTTAATGTGGTAAATGACTATTCTAGCTGCAAACGGCTGATTTTTAATGGAATATCTTCGTAGGGGTACAGAGGAATATTTGCTGTGTTCTAATGCTACATTGTGTTAGCTAATGGTGTTGGAAGGCTTATTGATGATTAGAAAAGCCGTGTGCAGTTATGTTAAGAATAAAAGTGTGAATTTTCATGGAAAGCATGAAATTGCCTGGGTGACCCTAAACTATTGAATAGTAGTGAATATTTATGTGTTATTAATTTAAGTATCACATGTATTACAATACTGAATCTGCTATGTAGATTGAAAAAGCACCTCTGATTTTAAATTTGCAGTAGTTTCGTTATTCTGGGTGACCCCAGACTTTTGAACAGTCGCATATTCAGACACATTTATCTTTAAAACTTCCATTGAAATCAACCAGCACCGATTAACAAAATGTAGAGAACAAACAGGCAGGAAATAAAACATAGATTAAAACATTATTCATCTATTTTTTAAATAATAAAACTGCTAAACGTTTCCTACGTTTTTATGAGTCTCTTTAGTTTTTATCTAAAATACAAACACTACAGATGGCACCATTTTTAATAATGTGGGCGTCGGTTTGTGAATTTTGGAAACAGGTTTGGGTCTTGGGTTCCTCTGTTTTCCTATTTCTGCTCCTGTTCTGTTTCTGCCTCTCTTTCTGAAGGATCAGTGTTAATCGCCGAGAAGGTGACCCAGTGACCATTACTCTGCTGTAACCCCCAACGCACACACACATAAACACATAATGGCAGATGTTGCAGCGGGATTTAATGCGTCACAACTATCATTGTGTGTTGCCATCTTAACACTGCGTCGCCTGCTGCTGCTAAACATGTCTGAATTTTTGTGTGTTTGTTCGCCTGTCCTTTTGGGGACCTATATGAGCCAGAGTCGTTATGGGGACATCCTTGGAATGTGGGGACGTTCCAGCTGTACCTCGCTTTAGGACTTGCTCTGTGACTCCAGTTTATGTTTGGGGTGAAGGGGCAGATAATGCATTGTGTCACTGAGGGTCCTTGCAAACACAGAAGCACAGATGTGTGTGTGTTTGTACTGTGTGTGCGGCTAAAAGCAGCGAAGGGTTAAGAAGCTTTGTGATCTGTTGATGTACTTAAAGTGAGTGAGAAAATAGATATAGATGAAATGAGGAAGCTTTACGACACACGAGCAAGAGGGTGAAGTGAATATGGAGACAGAAAGAGACAGGGTGAGCGACGGAAGAGGGCGAGCTGGGGGAAAGAAAAAGATTTAAAATATCCCTAAAGAAAGCAAAGAGAAGCAGAAGAGCGGGGGAGGTTGGTGGATTAAGTCGGGTTAGTAGGATTAGTGTCAGTTTTGGTTTGGTAGTAAACTCACATCCGTGTCAGTCAGCACTGGCTGCTGCTGACACGCTCACGCTGCTGATTCACTTCAGCCCAGAGATCAGAATCATCACGAAACTGGACCACAGGAGGAGGAGGAGGTTAGTCGGTCTGGTTGAACATTTTCAACTCTTGTAGTCTGACGATATGTGAGTAGTTGTATGTGTGTTTGTGTGTACTCATTAGACAAAAACAGCTCAGAAATCTGACTTCACGGCCTTCCTAGTGGCCCTGTGAGGCTGTACCTGTGCACAATTGTCCTTTGAGCTACATGCTAACATGCGTGCTATGCTTATTCAATTCTTGTAAAATTGCTAATCAAAGAAGACTTCATTTTTGTATTTTTTTGTATGATTTCCAGCATTATAAGTGTGTCATATTGAACAGACACCATTTGCTGTTTCTATAGAGGTTCAGGGCTCTATATTGCAGTAAAAACATGTGACAGAAGCCAAAAAATGAATTAAAAATGTTTGGAAACTGCTTGTGGTTTCAAGGAATAATCCTCTTTAGTTGCAACTACTGTCCTTTTTCTTTTACCACTGATGAATTAATACAAATGGCAGGCTTATTTGAGTAAAGCTGGATATCTTAGGAGGTCAAAAAGGTTATAAACTCAGCAGACAGCATATCCTGAACATGATGTGAAGAGCTACTTTGAGTTAAAAGCTAACATGCTCACTATTCTTTTTTAGTTGTGTCACTTTTTGTAAAGTTAACAATCAAAGAAGCCTTCATTTTTGTCTTTATTCATGATTTCTATCATTACAACTGTGTCATACTGAACAGACACCACTTGCTGTTTCCATAGAGGTTCAGGACTTTATATAGCAGTGAAAAAACTGAGGAAAAATATGACAGGAGACAAATAAAAGATAAAGAAAAAAAGGACGCCCAGAAACTGGTTTTGGTTTAGATAAATAATCCTCTTTTGATGCATTTGATCTGCAACTACTTTTCTTTCCCTTTATCAGTTATGAATTGATAAAAATGTCAGGCTTTTCTTATGTAAAGCTGGAAATCCTAGGAGGTCAAAAAGCTTATAAACTCAACAGAAAGCACATCCTAAAGCTAAAAGCTAACCCGCTCGCTATGCTTTTTCAATTATTTAAATTTTAGTAAAATTACTAATCAAACAAGCCTTCACTTTTGTCTTTTTTATGATTTATAGCATTGTAGCTGTGTCATACTGGACAGGCACAATTTGCTGTTTTCGTAGAAGCTCAAGACTTTATATTGCAGTGGAAACATGTAACTGGAGCCAAAAAATAAATAAAAAATGCTCACAAAGTGCTTGTGACTTTGAGGAATAATCCTCTTTTTATGCATTCGATCTGCAACTGTATTTTTTTTTCGCTTTTATCAGTGATGAATTAATGAGAATGTCAGACTTATTCATGTAAAGCTGGAAATCCTAAGAGGTAAAAAAAGGTTATAAACTTAGCAGAAAACACATCCTGATCATGATGTGAAAAACTGCTTTGAGCTAAAAGCTAACATGCTCGCTATGCCTTTTCAGTTACTTTTGTTTTTGTAAAATTAACAGTCAAAGAAGCTTTCATCTTTGTCCTTTTTATGCTTTATAGCCAAACAACTGTGTCATACTGAACAGGTGTAGTTGAACTGTTTCCATAGAGGTGCAGGACTTCATATTGCAGTGAAAAAACTGAGTAAAAATATGCCAGGAGCCACAGTTTAGAAAAATAATCCTCTTTTCCTTTCCTTTCTTTTTATCAGTGATGAATTACTAAGAAGGTCAGGCTTATTCATGTAGGGCTGCAAATCTTAGGAGGTCAAAAAGGTCAAAGATTTAGCAGAAAGCACATCCTAAAAGTGATGTGAGGAGCTGCTTTGAGCTAAAAGCTAACATGTCTGCTATGATTTTTTCATTTGTTTTCTTTTAAGATTTTTTTGATTTACTTAGACGTCACTTAAACAAGAAAGGACTTCTGAAGGAGGAGTTACATACAGAATAATTAATGGGTTTGCGATGCTTTGTCAGGACTCTTTACTGTCACCTTTCAACACACTGATGATATGTGTCCACGGGGGATTTGTAGAGGTTTAGGTTTTTAGGTTTTAGTTTAGTTCGCTTCCCAACATCGGACAGTTGTTGGGCGTAAGATTTGGCAGTGTCATGTTAGGTAATCAGCAGGTGCTCTTCAACAGGAATCCAGTACAGACTTCTTCTTCTTGTAACTAATTGGACAAACGCTTCACTTGGAGGCTGCCTGCTGCTGCGTTTCAAACTGCACCAACACGGCAGCTCGTTTGGAAATTTTCTGTGTTTCAGAAAACCTTTGAGGCAAGTAATGAGCTGCTGACTCTGTCCTCATTTTAGAGCGATAATGGCTAGTTTAAAACTTCAATGGAAGTTTCAGAGGCGGCATATCTTGTCCGACGCTCATTGTTTGCGTAAAGTGGCCACGACCTCAACTTTACATGTATACGTACTTTGAGAACCTTTTAGGTAGTAAAACACACACCAATAATTCAAAACTGATCATTCTCTGCTGGCTGATACTGGATTTTCGGGGCAGATGCCAGTTTTTAGTGGAAAAATATTCTTATCCTGTTATATATTATTGATGTGATTCAGGATTTTGTTGATTATCTTCTTAATGAATCAATAGTTGCCCAACAAAAGGCAAGAAAAGGGGGAAAAATGTCGATCAGTGTTGTCCAAGATGATGTCCTCAAATGTCTTGTTATATCCACAACCCAAAGATACAGTTTACTGATTTCTATTTATGTCAAATTAGCTGAGAAGATGTTTCCAGGTCCAACTGGTTGGGAATCAGAGCCATGAAAACCGAGTTAGAGGCTTTTATCTCCAAGTTTAATGACCAACATCCAACCATAACCTCCATTGTGAAAGAAAGTTATTTTTTATCCCCAAAAAGTTGACATTGTAGGAAAGACTTTTACCCGGGTGGAACTTGGTTTCTCTTCTGTATTGAACAATTATTGGGCTTGAGTTTAATTTAGTTTTATTGTTTACTTTTAGCGTTCACTGCCTGTTTTGTGAAGTTTAAGCACCAAAAGTACATGGTTTGGGCTAAAATACATCTCTTTCACTACATTTTCTAGGAGATGAATCCTTCCCCATCTAATAAATAAGTGCTTGGCTGTTTAGAAGTGACAGCATTTAATAAAATACATGTGATTTTGTGATACGTCACAAGCAAATGTGCCCCTCAAAGCTCAAATGAGAATGCAGTTTAGTTGTACACAAACGTAACTTTTTGGTTTTATTGCAAACTCATCCCAATGTTTGTTGTTTTCTAGAAAAGACATATTTGTAGTAAAAAAATAAACAATGTGACACAAACTTCTGGTCTGGCAGACAAAAGTATAGAACAAACCTAAAAATGGACATATAAGATGTCATGTTGAACCATGGCAACACTGTGGAAAAGATCCTCAATTTTGGAATGCCCAATAGGAGTAACACAAGGTATAAGCACACCAGTTTTTTTTCTTTGAATTGCCTTTTATCAACCAGATAAATCAAAAACCATATGAAGTTTATTCATATAACATGTTTTAAAATGACTAAAGTTGACCAAAGTGCTGCAGAAAGATCTCAATTGTCATTTTTAAAACAGATTTTCTTAGTTTTTAAAAGTTAAAGAGGTGTTAACAACCAGTTTACATGCATACTGGGTGAATCAGCACGTCTTTTGTGGTCACGTAATGGATTTCAATTAAATTTACACCAATTTTGACTTTCTAAACAGCCAACAAATTGCTCAACATCAGACGTAACAAACAGTAGTGACTAGTTTCAGTGCCTCTTAAGGAAAGTCAGGACTTTTTAGGTCTGATTGAGGTCAGGTCCTGGAAAGTGTAAGTGGAAACGGAAGCTGAGGCCAGATAAGAAGCTAAAGTAAATTAGCCCACATTTAGAAACCTGCTGCTGTAAGAGGAAGGACTAAAATAAGCTGAACGTTCACTTCGGTTTTCCCCTGTGCTTGTTTCACTGAGAGTGAATTAATCTATTAAAAGACAAACAACGATCAATTATTCATTTGTTATAGAAAGATTTAATGCAAAACTGGGGGAAAAAATGAAGGTTTTTTTTCATTTATCGTTTATCAAATATGAAGACTTCTTGCTTTTCTCAGTTTTATATCAAGTTGAATTGAATATCCTTGCAGTTTGGATGGTTAGTGAAACAAAACTAAACATCTGAAGACATTACCTTGGAGAAACAGAGATCAATATTTTCGGAAATTGATCACAGATTGCCAACAAACCTGCATATTTCTCATATCTTGCATTTCAGTTCAGCAGTTCAGCACTCATGCATAGATAACTATTGTGCAGGATATCCTGAATAAATGTTTGCTTTTTCTATCTGCCACACCGGGACCACTACTGTACTTTTACAAGTAGTACTTTGTTCCTTAAAATCACACAGTTTACTGTATTAAAGCATCTAAAAAAAAAAACACTTGTAGTTCACAGATATTTGCTGTTATTTTCACCAGTTTTTGTAGTATTCTTACATTTTATAAACATATTTTTTTTCTGGCAGCGGATAGATATTTAGATATTATTTAGATAAATAGATATTTAAATGGTGATTTAGAAGTTTTAAATGAAATCGTTCATAGAAATTTGCTTGAAACATCACTTAGTGAAGCAGAAAAATTAAAACTGTCACAGTTCCACTCTGATCAAAAACTGTGAAAGTTTCATTTTAATTTTAAATTCTAAATTTCATGCATGATGCAGTGAATTGGGATGAACTTTTTCATCATGATAATGCACCTTAACCTTTAACTGTTGTAGTCTGTAGTATGGAATGAGCTGTTTTCTCTATTAACTATAGGTGGTTCAAGCTTCTCCTGTAAAACACCGTGAAGCAGATGATTGTGGGTCAGAATGCACAAATAAACATGTTGTTTTACAAGGACATGGTATTTTTAGCATTTGATATATTATGTGCTAGGACGATTGCAAGAAAGCCCAATTCTGTTATTCCAGCTCCAAATATTCTGTGATATATTCAACCCAAAGTGAAAGCAGCCATGAAGGAAGCCATAGAAGTTGCACACAAAGTCTGCTGAAATTAGTGTTTTGTTTTGGGGTTTTTTTGTCGTTAAGGTTGTCAGTAAGAATATACACTACCGTTTAAAAGTTTGGGGTCACCCAGACAACTTCATGTTTTCCCTGAAAACTCACACTTTTATCCATGTGCTAACATAACAGCACAAGGGTTTTCTAATCATCAATTAGCCTTTCAACACCATTAGCTAACACAATGTAGCATTAGAACACAGGAGTGATGGTTGCTGGAATTGTTCCGCTGTACCCCTATGGAGATATTCCATTAAAAATCAGCTGTTTCCAGCTAGAATAGTCATTTACCACATTAACTATGTCTAGACTGGATTTATCATTCATTTAATGTTATCTTCATTTGAAAAAAAAACTGCTTTTCTTTCAGAAATAAGGACATTTCTAAGTGACCCCAAACTTTTGAACAGTAGTATAAGATTGTTGAACTACTATAATGACATTGCTCTGATGTTTTTTCTTCCCTTTCAGTGGAAGAAGCCTTTCCTTCCTCTTTGGTGAGTCTGGACGGTCACCATGAGACAAGCGATGGACGATGGTGAGACTCAAACGTACATCACTACATCCTCATTAGCTCCATTCTGTTCTTGGTGTCTTTACTTGAGCTCGGTTTTAATTCCAAACTTAGGCCTGAATCCTGACAGGGGGCTTAATTTGAATCTAATCTAATCTAAAACCTAATTCTGATGGTATTAGTGTTTCTCTGCAGGGTCACGGCTTCTCTGTCATGCTAATCCCGTCTGGCCCAAACATGTCTGTTTTTCACCTCCAAGCCTTCAACATCTGCTGCAACATTTCAGACAACATTCAGACTGCTGCATTTTAGAATCTGTTAATGACCAGTGCAGCTTATTCTACCACGGGGGGGCGCCGGCGTCGTAATGCTTTCAGTTTACGTTGGTAGTATCTGTCACATTTGATAAAGATACATTTGTAGTACATGAATGAAATCTCAGAGGAGCTGTGCAAACATTTACACCCATTTTTTCAGATTAATTCCAAACTCAAACAAGATAATCTCATTGTCAGCAACGTTGATTCTTGATTTATGCAGAAAGTAAGAATGAAAAAAAGAAAAATATGGAGCTGCAGATGCATTGATGGAACATCTGTGGTGAAGTGTCAAGACTTTTAGCTACTTACTAAGATAAATAGTGCATTAGTATTCAAACTGTTGCCCAAATTTGAGATCAGTATATGTTCAGCAGCATGAATTTAGTTGTACTGTGGTTTAAAATGTTCCTTCTCAAATCATCAGTTTTTTAGATCAATTTCTGCGCGACCATCTCTGATTTGTCTGAAACCTTTTTTTAAAAACTAATCATCTATTTACTTTAAGCACCTTAAGTTTTTTCAAACATTGAAATTTGAAGCTATGTTTGAACAAGATTATGTCAGGAACTTTTAAAGATAATATGTCTGCAATATTGGACAAGCAAATCAGTAAACTTAGTCTCTTAAAAAAATGATCATGCAGAAGTCAACTAGTGATGTTTTCATATGTAGCTGCTTGTCACAATAATACAAAACAAAGCATATAGAATAATTTTAACACAAAATACTGGAAACAGATGTTATTTTGTTGAAACTTCATAGCTGATAGTCTGATGCAAGTAGAGTTCTGGAGTTTCAATATGTTTTTTTTTTTTTAAAGAAAAAGCAGTACTTTTTTGTTTTTTAAATGTGTGCATATTTCTCATTTTTGGACCTCACCTTGGGAAAAAAAATAGATTGGGAAAATTTCCAACAACTAACATACTTTTGAGAGTCACCTGTATCCTGAACTGTGTCAAAATTGGAACCTGGGAGGCAAATCTGGTGGGAAGCAACAGCTGCATTGATGAGGCCAAAATCTGAAGCACCTACTTGCCACAATTCAGGTTATTTGTGCTGAATATTCTCCTTTTATCACCTCAGAATGTTACAATAGATCTCTGCCTTCGGACTCTGAGGAACTAATTCCTGCTTTACAACCACATGAATGCTGAAGAAACTTGATGTTCTTTCTCTGGTTTTGAAAACTGCTTGTTCTTCAACTGTAAAAATGACTGTTTCTTCTCTTTTTTAACTTAGATAGTTCCTGAGATATTGTTGTTCAAATATAGAAGTCAATGTGCGATAAAATGTGTTGAAAGTGGGCCGATGGACCATTTAGAATTCAAAATGTTTTGGAAAGTAACTGATATTGAGATTAAATCACCTTTAAACTCTCCAACAGTGTTTGTTTCTACATGTTTTCTTGCATTTTCAGGCGTCACTGATATTCTGTCCGGCGTGGTGGACGACGTCGGTCAAGCTGTTGGAAGAAACATTGATGGCGCTCAGCTGCTGTATGAACTCCTGAGTGCTCCGTGGCTCAGATCCCTGCTGAAGGTACCGATCCAACAGTCCTGCAGTAAAACACAAATACTATCCATCTCTGTACTGACAATTTAGGGACAGTTGGCTAAAATGAGATGGTATTTACTTATTACACACTGATCAGCCACAACGTTGTGACCACTGACAGGTAAAGTGAAAAACATTGATCATATTGATATTATGCGGTATTTTCTGGAAAACCTTGGATTTTAGCATCTGTGTTGATGAGACTTAGACACCCAAATAAATTCTGTCCCAGAACAAGCACACTCCTTCATGAAAAGGTCATTCCAAAATGTCACTGGCCTACCCACACAGGAAAATACACCTCACCACATCACAAAAACATCAAACAGTCAGGAGCATCTTGAGGAATATGACAATCGCCCAAGATGTTGATTTGACCTCCAAACTTCCTAGACCCCATTCAGATCAAGCATCAACAGGAAGCAGTGGAACCAGTTTGATTCCCAGAGACCCCACTGCACAACCCAGAGAACCCAAAGGATCCACTGTCAACATCCTGGTCCAGACCACATAGGACACCCTGAGAGGTCCTCTGGTCCAGACCCAATGGTTCAGAGCATTTTTGACCTCATAAATGGGACCAGCACACTATTAGGCAGGTGTTCATAATGGTATACGTGATTGGTGTGCTTTAAGATGTGAGATATCTCTTTGAATAATTTATCTAATTTGTTTATCTAAAATAAACTGTTTTAAAAATATCGATTTCCAAAAAACAGTCTTTTCTTGTCTCAACTTGTCCCCAGCAAGGAAAACATATGTCAGTGTAATCAATTATGTTAAAGTCAAACTGCAATGTTATATACCTCATTTAATGCAGAATCTATCTCCATTTGTTCATCCAAGACCTGGTGGACGTATCCTGTCCTCCTAAATCCTGTTCTGGTTACTTATTCTTTGTTATTTTTGTCCATGAATTGCTTCAAAGTCATTCTGTCAATCTTCATCTGCCACCATATACCACCATAGACTTCCCATTCTTTACTTCTCCTACAGCTCTCTACAAACCTTTAAGAGAAGTTGAAGCCCCGTCTGTCTTTCACTGGTCTCAAAATCAAAGTGTCATTTTGGTTATAGAATGTAAAAATACAATGTAGAATTACAGCAATGTAATTATTTAACAATAATCATGGGGTGTCACTATTTTAACAAACCTCATCATCAAGGCAGTTTAGAGCTAACTTCATGCTAACACTTTTCAGTTTCAGATATCTCTATAATTGTTCAGACACAACACTCATACAACCAGAAACATGAAAAATGTACTTTGAACTGCAAAAAACCCCTGTTTTGTTAACTAAAATGTGCTTCCATCTCCTCTTTACTGAGAGAGTAGAATGGAGACTTCTTCAAAAATATTTGGTCACATGAACAATTTCTTCTGTTTCTTTTCTCGAAACAATCAATGGTTGAACCAACCCACTGAACTTTAATGTCCTGTTTGCAGATTTATGAGTGCCTGCTGCAGTTCCAGAGATTGTCACCAAGCCCTTTTCTGCCTTATGCCTCAGGACTCTCACATGAGGTACATATACTGCACATAAATACACACAGTACAAGTACACAAGCAGGTATGGAAGAAGTATTCTGATCCTTTACTGGAGGAATATGATCCTGTTTATTGTTCTCTTATTACATTTTTCTCGGTCCAGTGTTGCTGCATCTAATATATGGCGCTATTAGTACAAAGTTTAACGTAATGGATTGTAGTTGAACAACAATTTGCACAATTTAAACCGTATTTTATTGTTTTATTTGTTATATTTGTTATGTTTTATTGTTTAACATAACCTGAGGAAGTATTTGTTACTGAGAATATTTTTTTTCATCTAGATGTTAAGAAGATTCTTTGAGGACTTGCTTATTTTTATTTTTTTTAAATAAACTAAAACGTCTATAAAAGCGAATTCATATTATTATTGTGTGACTGATTGTTCATAAAATGTATTTTTACATAAAAGATGAAATATATTTATTGGAGTCACACAGATATTTTCTTTTCATTTAATAGATGAAACTGTTATATTTAAATTTAATACAATAAATATTTTTGTAAAATTAGGCGCAACTGTTAACGACTAACTGTTGCAGTTTAGTAATTTTACGTGAATTAGTTTGTTATATGAGAAAAATCTGTATAATTACAGAAGTTTTCACAAAAATGCCAAACGAATGTTGTTGAATTTTATTTACAAGCATTGGTGATCTATGAAATGTTTTATCGTATATATTTTTAAACATAAGTTATTGATTTTACACATGTAAATATCCATCATTAAGCGTTAAAAAGTCAAAAAAATACACTTGATCTCAAAAACAAAAGTGAGAAGATAAGTTTTATTGATGAGGAACTACTGTTTTAATTACTTTACCTTAATTACTGCCAGAATCAGTGTCTTTTTTAACAGTATCGACTTTCAGCATAATTCTGTCTTCTTGTTGTTTCCTCAGATTATGACTGTGATCCAGAAGACTCACCGTCCTTCACATGAAGCCAGGGAGCTCTTCGGCCTCCTCAGCTCCCCTCACATCCAGGTCTGTACATTAAATCTGTTTAATCCTTCTAAACCTGATGCTCTGTTGAAGCTCATGTTGACTCACTCTGTTCCTGCCAGGCTCTTCTGTCGACCCACGACAGCGTAGCTCAGTCGGACTACGAGCCCGTCCTGCCTCCTCTACCCGACGACTTGCCCGACGACGAGGAGGCCATGAGGATCGTTTGTCTCGTGAAAAACAACCAGCCTCTGGTGAGAAAGAAGCGTGTTTTTCAGTCTAGTGCCATCAGAGATCTGCTCGTAAGCGGGTCATTCCTACTATTCGGTGCCATTTCGGCCTTGTTTAATCTATTAAAAAAATGTTAAAATTTCCAATTTTTTCGTCTTTTATCTGAAGGATTACTTATCAAACTATAAGAAAACTATATTGGTCCAGCTCAGGATATCAATAATCTAATATTTTTACCAAATTCTTCGCATGTGACAGACGGCAAATGTCCACCCTGTTACGGGACATTCTCACATCTATTACACTATGTTTCCAAACCACTCTAGCTATAATAATTACATTTAGTAAGAGCTAAAATGTCCCTTAATTTACCCTTGAAATATCTATTTTGAGAAATATTAACAAAGAAGTATATGTACAAAAAATGTGCTCTATTGTAAGGCACAACACAATTTGAACACATTTCTTTTCAATTTTAAGATAATTTCAATGGAATCTACCTTTATTTTTTTTAGTTATTTCATTATACTAATTAGAAACTGCAAGTAAACACAAAGACATGCTAAATATTTCAGACTTTTTATCTAATTCTCATCAAAAAATAGTAAGGTAACAGGGTGGACAGAAGAGTAAACAGGGTGGACAAGACGTCACAGAATGGACCTAATATTTGTGAACAAAATTTTATTTAAAAAAGTAAATTTATTTAACCTTTACATGAACATTAAAATTATTTTTAAAAAATACTTCCAACAAGTAAATAAAAATATCATTCACTAGTCATATGAAAAAACATCAAAAACTTCATTAGCATCAGCTTTACATACAAATTCACTGAACAATAATTCATTAACAATTAGAAATTCATTCAATAATTTAAAATAGGAAATTCATTCAATAACTAAAAATAAAAATAACATAATCAATTTATAACCAAAAATAATAATAGAAGACAACATATGCTGAAGAAAGATGTTTATCCACCTCTGTTATGTCCCCCCTGTTACTGTGTGTCCCCCCTGTTATTGTGTGTCCACCCTGTTACTGTGTGTCCACCCTGTTACTGTGTGTCCACCCTGTTACTGTGTGTCCACCCTGTTACTGTGTGTCCACCCTGTTACTCTACAAACGGTAACAGGGGGGACATTTAATGCTAAAGCTGTCCCTTACTGCTAATGTGATGAAAAACAAGATAGCACTTAGTGACAACCAAGGAAGATTTTTAACATATTTATTTACCATATTTTTGAAATTACCAAAAAATATAATTTTCTGCTATAAAACAGGGTAACAGGGTGGACATCTTATGCTTTACCACGTCAGTCAAGCATTCTAAAACACTTAAAAAAGGTTGTTTAAAGAGAGGTACTTACTTTGCTTCCATTAGTTTGATTTTCCCTCCAAAAGTGTAAGCTACTTCCTGTATCATGTGACTAGATGATGTATTGGGGGGCGTGTGCAGAGATCTTTGTATCAAAGTAACAGGGTGGACAGTTGACTCAGGGACACAACATATTTTGAATATTTTAAGCAGTAAAAATGTATAAATAACAAAAAATAACATTTGGGGAGGTAGATTATAAACGAAGCTGTGCAACAATAGTGAAAAGTGTTGGGTTTATTTTATTACTATTACTTTTATATGTATTTTTAATTGAGCAAACATGATTTGGGACATGGGAATTTGGCCTACTTATCCAAAAATAAGGGTAATTGTTTAAAATTGAAATATTCCTGCATACATATCATTGTATATTATGGTAGAGAACTGTTAACCATATAAGTCAGGCTTTTGAAAATTAGTATTAGGACATTTTTACCAAAAATATGCAATACTCTGTCATGGGTACTCAAATGGCACCGAATAGTAGGAATGACCCATTTAACTCTTGAATGCAGATTGTATGTGACGTCATTTTCCAAAGTCATAATTATTATCTGCATACTTAATAGTTACTTTTCCCTACAAAACATAACAGACCAACCAAATTCTTTAGCATGAGGATGAAAGGATGGAGCCCCACCAGCCCACCAATTAACTCTGACATGACTGATAAGTACTTTATAAAGTTCTCAGCATAACTCCCATTTACAACTGTGAACAAAAGTTTCCGTCTGTTTGTGAAGACTAAATGTATCATGATAGTCTTAAGTTTCCACGACTCCAAGAACTCTGAATTATCTATGCTGGAATCACTAAAAAACAATCGCGTGTTTTGTTTTTTTCATGGATTTATTACAGGCTTTCTGGAAATATACCAAATCTGCTGGGTCAGAAGTATAAATACAGCAGTGCTAAAACTTCCTTTTACTATTTGAAGGGTTTGGAAGCAGAGTGGTCTAAGCCACTTTCTGTAGTTTCTGAGAAACATTTGCTCAACGTTTTGTGTTTTCCAGAATGGTCTAACATTCAAAATGCAACTGTAATCCTAAATTTTGGCTATTGTGGGTTAGACCACTAAAATCTAGACCGTGAAATATTACAGAAATTACATAAAACTCAGTTCTGACTTTTTGTGGGTTCGACCACTCTGCTTCTAACCCCCTCATGTCATTCTGCAAGTTTTCAGTCATTTTATGTAATTGTCAGTTCATTCTGAACAGATTTAAGTAATTTTGGACAGTTTTGAGTTGTTTTGTATATTTTGAATTCATTTTGAATCATTTTGGGAAGATTTGTGACAAATCAAATTTTGTGTAATCTTGGACAAATTTTCTGCAATTCTGGATCATTTTTAAGTCATTTTAAACAATTTTTGAGTCATTTTGGGTGATTTTTAAACCATTTGGGACAAATTTAGCATCATTCTGCAAATTTTCAGTCATTCTGGACCATTTTTTAATCATTTGAGAGAAACTATGACTGATTTAGGATAATTTTCCAGTCATTTTAGACTATTTTCAAATCTGTTTAAAAGTAATCTTGCCAGCAAGTTGATTTCTCGCGATATTTGTGAGTTTACAAATCTCTCAAGAAACCATCTTGCTCCGCTCCCGCATTCACTGTTCGTACAGAGCCAAGTTGGCACGGGCCAATCACGCAGCAGTATTCGTGTGTGGGGCGGGATATCCGGGTGTGAAGACGACACCAAGCGCCAGTAGATCAAAACAAACATGGCAGGAGGACAACGATCGTGTAGATGCTGCTATTAAGTCAGTTTTAGCTGAATCTCCTATCGCTTCTTTGAAGGAAGAACAACGAGAGGCACTTTGTGCATTTCTGGATGGTAAAGATGTTTGTGCTTTTTTACCTACGGGTTTTGGTAAGAGTTTAATCTACCAATTGGCTCCGCTCGTTGTGAAGATCCCGCGATTGGCTAAAAACAAACCTGTCAGAGGCGGGACATACTGTTGCATTGTCCAATCCGTGCCTCTTTCCTCCGAACGGATTTACATGGAGCGGTCCCAGATTGATATTGTGGAGTACTATCAAGTACTACACAATTATTAATCTGGCTATTGCCAGGTTATGTTATGTCTCCAGTGAATCAAGGTCAGGCTGACCTGAAGGCAAGGACAGTGAAAAGGAAGCTTGCTTTTCTGGAAAGTTTCATAACAAGAGGTTGTTTCATGAAAGTTCACAGAGACAAATAATCACTAACAATATTAGAAATTAATAGCATTACCATTAAGGCTATTATGATGATTAATATTAATAAATGAATGTATAAAACACATGATAATTATTAATGATTGAAATATGAAAATGAATTTTTTCCACAATAGATTCTTTGGATTTGTTGGGTTTCTCTGTTTAAATGTTATGTCTTTCCCTTACTTAGATGAGATATGAGATGACATATGTTGGCACTTTCTAATTGAAACTGAAGTGAATTACAAGAAAATAGTCCACCGTTATGCCCTAAAATGAGAGTTACGCCCTCGTTTACAGATGAGGCAAACAACTTTTAGAAGCATCCTCATAAATCTATCCTGAAAGATTGAAGTTTTAATTGCCAAAGATTCTTTTTCAACGACAAAAACTGTCATGTTTCATTCATAAAGAGAGGAGAGGATCATGGAGGGAGTGTAGGCGATGGATTAGGACTGGTTCATAGCCGCTGGAACAGCCTCCGTCGCCTCACGTTGGAACGCCTCGTCCCGGCGAGGAGGGCCTGGTCGGGGGAGGAGCTCCGAGTTGACGAAAGTGTCGCCAGGCTTCTACCCACAGGAGGACAGCCTCACCCCTTTCTCCCCCGGTATCAGTCGACGGGAAGCTGCTGTTTGTGTCCGCAAGCTGCAGAACATCAGAAGAAGAGACTGAACCAATCAGCTCCCTCCGTCTTTAGTCCTGCAGCCTCTATGGGTAAGAGGAGGAAGAAGAGGAGACAGTCATTCCACGCATTCACCAGTCATCTGTCCATTTTTTCATTCTCACCAAAGCATTTCCTCACCAAAGAAGCATCACTGAAGAAATTCATCCATGAAAGCATCATTCAGTCATCCCTGCTTCTATCAGTCCATTTGTTCTTTTGCTTTTTCCTTTGTCTACATGATAAACTGGCTTTAAAAACAACCGAGTAACCTCAAGTTCTGAAAAGTACGACAACACAGAAATGCCTTAAACTTGCATTTCGTCTAACGACCATCGATGGATCGACTCCTCTGGTTGTAAAAAGACATGCAACATGAGAAAACTATCCTGGTTACCTCAGTAAACATTGTCTCAGTAAATTTATGATCTCTATTGCTAGCTTTAAGACTTTTTGAATATAGAATTGTGTTCATTTTGTGAAATATGGCTCCATTTCGAAAAAAATTAGATGATAAATTAAGGTTTGTTTTCATGGAGGGCTACCTTATTTGCTGTTGGATCTTTAAAATCTAAGTCAGATCCACCCCTCAATTATTATGTCTATTTTCAAAACACCAAGATGGTGACAGATTCCAAATTTGAGGCTTCAAAATGGCAGCCCATAAACAAGGGGTCCATATATGGGGATTGCAGCCAATCAAAGTAATTTTTAACTGATAAGTATTGGGAGGGACCTAATTCTTCGTTTACATTCGGTTTGAATGTGTTACATTTTTAGTCAGTAATTGTTAAACTGACCCACTGATATCTCTGAAAAGCTGAAGACGCATAATAAAGATCACAGCAAGACTTATTTTATATATGCGGTAGCCGGCGGTCCTTAAACGTCACTGAAGACTTACTAAACCCCCACTGTGCTCTCTGTTTGCTAATGTGAAACTTATTTCCTAGTCTAGTCACAGCACTAATTTTTAAGAGTCTCCACCTAGTGGCCAAACCAGGTACTACAGGTACTCTACAATGCTCAATAAAAATACTTAGAAAACAAGATATAAAATGACCAGGATGGGTTCGAAGTGAAAGAACAACTTGAGCAGGACATCCCAACCACAAAGCGATGGTGGCTTAGTCCACCAGTTATTTGACTTCAGTGTTTGGCACATCTTTTCATTTATCCAACACTGGAAAACATCAACCAGCTCGTCCATCCCTCATCTTTCATCTCACGAGTTCACTTATACCCCGAACCATCCTTCAGTTGCCCCTATGTTTTCATCTTTCCGTCATTTGGCTTCATGTTAACAGTTTCCTGCCTTCTTGTGAGCATTAAACTTCTTCTTTTGCCTCCCTTTGTGGTGGTTAATTTTCAGAGAGACCCAAACCCAGCAGGGAAGAAGGTGCCTCTGTCGGAGGAAGCAGTGATGACTACGCTTATCCTCCTCCTCCGGTTCCCGCTTACAGTTTTAGCCTTCCCAACTCTCCTGTCTTGTACAAAAAGTATGCTACGGGGGGCCAGTCGAGGAATATTCCTACACCCGGACGAACCCCTTCTTGTCCCGGTACAAGACCTCCTAGAGTCCATACTGCACCTTCTAGTCCTGCAACTCAGCGTTCGACTCGGCAGCAAGGAGTTAGTACTCTACCCACCCCTCTGAGGCACCATGGGCTCCATAACAACTACCCAGAAGATCCTCTGAATCATTCAAGGATCTACTACTCTATAGATCCTCATCGAAATGAGCCCCCACAGCCTCCAGAGTTCACCAAACAGTGCAGCGTGGAAGAGCTGAGGTCAACTGTGCAGACAGTGGCTAGCAGCATGGAGCACGGCAGTCAGGACGTTCACCACCTCGGCCAGAAAATGATGGCGGCGACAGGGATGATCACGGACAGCGTGGAAGACAACGCCCAGGCGCTCAACCTGCTTGTTGAGGTGGTCGACAAGCTCCAGGGGCTCATTGGGGCCAAAAAACACCATGAAGCGTCACCTCCAAACCGACCAAAACCCCTCAATAAACCCACGCCACCTCCAAGAGTCTCCTCATTATCCCCCAAAGTAGTCCGCAAACCTCCCACACCATACCCACACCAGCATTCGCCCTCCACATCTTCTTCTCGTTCTTCTTCTTCTTCGTCCACGTCTCCTAGCCCAGGTGCGGACGGCTATGTGATGTCTAGAAGTCTGAAACGATTGAATGGAGGATCCAAAAGGATGATGGCAACCTTCAGCGCTCCCCAGAGGACAGCTTGTGGTAGTGGCAGCAACGGACAGGTGAGGTTCAACAATGGAACAGTTTCTAGAGCTCATCTGGAGGAACAACAGGACTGTAACAGCACTGGATGCTTGACAACAAAGAAGAAAACGAAGAAAAAGAAGTAACCAAACAATCTCCTCTTTTGCCTTCTCTGGTATTGGAAAAAGACTATGACCAGTTCATCTAGTAATACTGAAGAACCACGCAGATGTAGAACTTTTGGATCTATTAGTTGATTAGTTGTATTTCACCACATACAACCAGCAGATTCATTTCAGATTCTTGGACAACAAACATTTCAGAGAGAACTTTTTTTTTCTGGTCTAACATTCCTGGAACGGTCACTCAAAGAGGAAAAAGCAAATAATTTGAAAGGTAAAGAGGAATTACATTTTACTCCCACTTTATCCAGCTGTCCTTCAGTTATCACTCTGTTCATCAGCTCCACTTCATTCTTTGCAGTTCTTCTTATCACAATGTTCAAATACAAGTCTCTGAAGTTATCCCAGAGAGTAAATTAGGGTGTCATCTGCAAAATAACGAATCATTCTTTGCACACCTTGTTTAAATGGAATCAGAAACGTTAAATGAAAGTAAAGCAAATAACGTTCTGAGCAGATACATGGTACTGAAGGAGTTTTTAGGATTTGTCTCTCATAAATCACATTCCTATACAACTAAACTTTGTTGTCAAATACGTTTTGAAGGACAAATATGTTTCAAATTAACATATTTTTGCTGTTTTGTTGCGATATTGTCCCTGTTTTCCAGTCAATAACTCATCTTTTGGGACTCATGGGAATCCCCACTCAAAATTCTGAAAATGTTTGAGAAAAGTTTCAAACGTGTTGAAGAATGTTTCCTCAGATATGTTTAGGTTTCTTTTTAGTGAGTCTCAGTAAGACTACGTTTTCATGGTTTTATTGTTGGTGTGAAAATATGTTATACATTAACTGCATGGAGGGTTGGTTCTGATAGAAACAGAACCAAAGTAAGGTGGTAATTTGGTGCCAAAACATATTTTCAAAAAGCTAGCCAAGTAATTTTGGTGCCTTAGCTTAGCCAAGCTTCAAATGTGTAGTTGTTGTTGTAAAAGTGACAACAAACCATCTAGTTTTCAAAGTCTTTCCTATTATGTCAGTCTTGCATTGTCAGATGGAAATGAATTTAATTCAAAACATAAATAAGAATGCAATTTAGTTGTATAGGAATTCCATTTTGAGAGGCAGGATTGGAGAGAAACTTGAATAGATTATTTTAGTCTGGCAGCAAGAAGACTGGACAGAAATGTTTCAGAAACTTTGCTTGAATCCATTTCTAGATTGCTATCATTCTAAACTGTGTTTAGAGTTTCCTCAGCACTGGATTGACAGATTTGTGCAGGATATTTTTATGATACTTTATTACAGATTTACAGAATTTTATGATTTCTTTCTTAAGCTTCCCAGTGCAGTTTTAGCTCTATTAACTGCTTGGTTCTTGTTTTGCTGGTCATTTGTTGATTCACCACTTCGTTCCAATCTAAAATATCTCAACCATCCAAAGTCCTGCGATTATATTTCATTTGGACATTCATTTATTCTTCAAATGTTGAGTGAAATGTGAAATGTGTTGATAATTGTTGGCTGGATTGACATAAAATATCCAGGAAATAAAACCTAACTGCTGTTGTAGTCCATAGACGTTTCATTTACCACCATCAGTAGGTAGACCCATCATGTTTTAAGTGGAATAACAGCACAACTTCTGGATATATTGCAGCAACATTTGGTGTTTTAATATCCCACATAGGATGATCTGGAAAGCCACTCGACTAGTGTGGTTGTCGACTCTTAGTACAGTTGATTTATGCATTTTTGCTTGGTGGCATTATGGTGACCAAGTATGATAAAATGCTAAAATAATAGACCATACATAACCAAGCTTCTCTAAGGGATTTCAGGTTTTGCATTCTTTATTTGTTTTCATCGCAATCTCAGCCTGCATTATTTCTTCTTTATTATTATTCCCATCTTCTTTACTTTATTCATGCCTAATTGTCCTAGAAGCAGGTAGTTTCTGCTGTTGCGCTTCTTAATGGCTGTTGAATTTAAATAACTTCTCTGTCTGTCAGGGGGCGACAATAAGGAGAAACGAGGAGACAGGAGAGATCTACATCGCCAGGGTGATTCATGGAGGACTGGCTGATCGTAGCGGTGAGATAAATCTGTAAAACTGTCAGCTAAACAGATAGAAATGTGCAACATGGTGGACGAACATGGGTTTGTTTGTTTTGGCGTCAGGACTCCTACATTCTGGTGATCTGTTAGTGGAAGTGAATGGAAACCCAGTGGGAGGCCTGGAGCCAGAAGAGGTCATCCAGATACTGGTAGGAAGAAGAGTTGATTGAACCCGAGGATACTTAAGTTAAGCTGTTGTTTAATACAAACCTGGTTCCTATGTAAGTTTTTCTGGATGTTTCTCTTTGACAGACCAACTCTCACGGCACCATCCTGTTTAAAGTCATTCCTAATCCAGGTCAGGCCAGCAGCAACCAGAATCCGGTAAGAAACTCAATCATCTCATTTCTCATCATGAAGAATAATAAATACAGCTTGAATCACATGATAACTGTGTCCTGGTAAAGCTACAGTCACACATCACATCGCAGTTAGTGAGAAAATTCACTTTACAAAGAACCTACAAACTTTATAGAATTATTAACAAATAAATGAATGAATGAATGAATAAGTAGGTTAGTAAATAAGTAAATAAATAAGTAAGTAAATAAATAAGTACATAAGCAAATAAGTAGGTAAGAAAGTAAATCAGTAATAAAAAGAAAGTAAATAAATTAATAAATGAATAAGTAAGCAAGTAAATAAGTAAGAATATAAATAAGTATAAATATAAATAAATAAGTAATAGATTACGATCAACTTCTCTAGTCTGAAGTCTTTAGCTTTTAGTATTAATAAACTACAGATTTGTGTTTATTTTTTTATTTGTAGAACTTATTTTGCATTTAAATATTTCCTTAAACAGTGTATAATCAGAAATAATTGATTCCGATTTTTATTCTTTTTTTTAAATATATTTCACTAGTTTTCCTGTCCCTTAATATAGGATTTCATTTCTTGTATTTATTGTATTTCATTTATTTTATTTTCTGTACTTTATCTTGCCTTGAGCTTCCTGCCTCTCCTGCACTCTTTGCTTTGGATTAATCTATATCTGACTTCATGTGATGAACAGTGCTTGTGTACAGGCAAGCAAGACTCTTTGTAAATATGTAATTTATATTCTTTAATCTGCAAATAAATCAAGATAAATGAATCCTCCTCTCCTGTCTCTCCATGCCTGTCGTCCTCCAGGTGTACATGAAGGCGATGGTGGACTACTGCCCCCTGCAGGACGCCTCCATCCCCTGTCCGGATGCTGGGATGGCGTTCAGCCGAGGAGACCTGCTGGAGGTGGTGGACCAGTCGGACGCTCACTGGTGGCAGGCCAGGAAGCTGCCCTGTGCTGCCTCCTGCGCTGGGCTCATCCCCTCTGCAAGCATGCTGAAGAGGTGAACGTACACGAAACCTGCACAACCTGCAGAGGAAATGAGTAGATAAGAAGATAATTAGGTAAACTAATGAATAAATAAGTGAATAAATACGTCAATAAGTATTTAAGTAAGTAGATAAATAAGTAAATAAGTAAGTAAACTAATAAGTACATAAGTAACTAAGTAAGTAAATGAGTAATTAAGTAAATAAATAAGTTAAAAAATAAGTAACTACATAAGTACGTAAGTAAATACATGAATAAATAAGTAGATAAGTAAAAAAGTATATAAATAAGCAAGTAAATATGTGAGTAATTAAGTAGATAAGTAAATAAGTATATGAATAAGTAAATAAAATAGCAAGGACATAAGTAAGTAAATAATTATGTAAATAAATAATGAAGTAAGTACTTATGTAAGTAAATTACTAATTAAGCAAGTACATACATGAGTAATAAGTAAGTATATAAATAAATAAGTAAATAAGCAATTGAGTAGATAATTAAGTAAATATGTAATGAAGTAAGGAAACAATAAATATATTAAAATAAATAAATAAATAAGTAAAAGAATAAATAAGTAAATAAATAAGTTAAAAAGGAAGTAACTAAGTAAATAAATAATTAAGTAAAAAATTGAGTAAATAAATAAATAGAAAAAATAAATAGATAAATAAGTAAGCAAATAAGTAATTAAGTAAGCAAATATGTGAGTAAATAAGTAAGTAAATAAATATGTAAATGAGTAAGTACATAAGGAAATCAGTAAATAAATTAGTACATTTGTAACTAAGTAAATAAATAAGTAATTAACTAAGTATATAATTATGTAAATAAGTAAGTACATAAGGAAATAAATAAGTAAATACGTACGTATGTAAGTAAGTAAATAAGCAACTAAGTTATTATATACTCAGATCCCACAGAGGTTAAATCGGCTGTACAGTATTGTGCAAAAATGTAGGAACATCAGTGGGAAAATCAACAAGAAATATATAAAAGTACTGAATGTCAAAATTGCACAGATTCCTCTAAATGCAGGAAATACCATATAATGCTGTACAGGTTTATTCTATATGTGCAGACAAACATTAATGCTGCATATATTCTTGTATATACAGAAAAAAAACTGTTGTATGGAGTGTTTTAAATGTGCAAAACATTCATAACGGTAGGTTTGAATTGAAACAGAGGAACACAATGAGAAACTTTTTCACTGTTACCATTTGAACACATTTTATAGAGATATGAGACTGTTTCTGCATGTTTCAACTGACTGTTTATAAATCATTTATACTTTCCAGCTACGTTAGATTTCTAATAACATCACCAGATTCATTTTACTGCACAAACTCCACTTTTACTTCTGTAACTTTACAAAAAGTTCATCATACATGCTGATTTTTACTTGTAATGGAATATTTTTACACTTTCCTATTAGTACTTTGACTTAAGTGAAGGATCTGCAGGTTTCTGTTTCATGTTGCAGTTCTTTTTTTGAAATGTCATCCTTTTTTTGATTGCTTTTACATATTTTTTTAAAATTATTTTCACAGCAAACAGAAGGAACAGTGGTGGCGCCAACCGTTACAGGTTCATACCTGCATCAGACCCTGTAAGGACTCATTATTATTATTATTAGCCTCACACTGATCAGCCACAGCCTCTATATTGTGTAGTTTATTGTGAATGTGACGTTTGGAGGAACACTGAAATTTTCATAGCAGAACATTGAATTATAGCGAGATTATCAGTGTTTTTCTGCCTGTCACAAGTTTAATGTTGTGGCTCACTGATGTATTTTGTATTTATGTGGTGCATTATCACAGTTAAACATTTAATTTTTACTAAATAAACTTGAGAAGTAAAAACTGCAGCATCTAGAACTATATTTAAGCAGTCTTTGCAGAGGTTCTTTGTAATTATGATGCTATTTCTCATTATTTCTGACTGTAGACAAACCAACTGATGAACTGCATTGAGAGCTTCTACTGCAGTATTTGTTCTTGTAGTAAAGTATTTCTACAGTGTGGCATTAGTAGTTGCAGTGTATGAAGTACACCATGTTTTTTGGGGGGGGCTCACTTTTTCACAAATTTACAATTTGCAAAGCACTTGCTTTAGCTTTTTTCATTATTATTCCTTTAAATAAGAATATAAGTAAAAAGAAAACTGTTTTCTGCACCACACAGTGTTGGCTTTTTTCTTCTGTTTGGTTTCACAAGCAATTAGGAGCAAAAAAAAAATGTATTTTTGTTCCTGAGTTTATGAGTTAAAGTAAAATTAATGATTTTACGCTGCCTTGGTGTCACAGTGCATTCATCCCATAGCCTAATTTTATGCATGGTGGGGAAGATGCAGACAAAAAGAAATTGAAAATAGTCTCAAAAAATGTACTAAATCTCCTTTTTTGGGTATCTCTGGTCTTATGAAACTTCCACGCTCTCATGTGTAGTTCAGAGTACTTTCAGAAACCCACTGAAGAGAAGTTAGTCGACATTTTCCTCATATTTGTGTTTCTTGTCCTTCTGTTATCCTGCTGTCCTCAGTGTCGGTGGCTGATAATGGTGAGTATGAGACAGTCTAACGTTTATTTCTCTGACAGGCTGTTTCTACTCATTTAATGCAGTAGTTTAGTATTAGTTTTCATGTGATTTTAGCGAGTTTGTGACTGTTTTGTTGTTATTTCATCTGAGTGCAACCTTAAAGAGCCCATATTCAGCTTTTATGTGTTCCTCTTGACCTCACGTCTCAGTTGTTTGTTTTTTTTAGCTTAAACTACTGCAAAGATGCTTCACTTCTGCACAACTGCTGCTGGGGTCAAGTCTGCTCTAAATGTGCCATTTTGCTCTGAAAACCAATGAGCTGCTGCTGTTCCTGCCCCCTTGAGGAAGAAAACTCTCTCTGTTTTTAGATTTTCAGCTCAAAATGCTGCATAGGAGTCTAATTTTTTCTTAACTGTCTAAATCTTGGTTCTACGGCTCTTCTAAATGGGCAATTTTGCTCTGAAAACTAACAAACTGCTGCTTTTCCCGCCATTTTCAGGAAGAAAACTCTCTGCTTTCAGTTTTTCAGGGACAGAATTCTGCAAAGAATACATATTTACCTTGACTGTCCAAATCTTGGTATTAGGGCTCGTCTAAATGGTTAGTTTTGCCCAATAAACCAACAAACTTCTGCTGTTCCTGCCATTTTCAGGAAGAACTCTCTCTGCTTTTAATTTGTCAGCTTAAAATACTGCAAAGATGTTTCACTTCTGCACATCTCTATAAATCCTGGGGTCAGGTCTGCTCTAAATGGGCTGTTTGCCCTGAAAACCAATGAGCTACTGCTGTTTCCACTCCCTTCAGGAAGAAAACTCTCTCTGTTTTTAGGTTTTCAGCTCAAAATGCTTCAAAGATGGCTTATTTCATCTCAATTGTCTGAATGTTGCTTTTAGGGCTCTTCTAAATGGGCAGTTTGGCTCAAAAAACTAGCAAGCTGCCACTTTTCCTGCCATTATAAGGAAGGAAACTCTCTCTGATTTTAGTTTTTCAGCTCAGAATACTGCAGAGATGGCGTATTTTACCTTGGTTTGTGGGTCATATGTTTTTTTGTTCATGTTGAAGGTTTGCAAGCATACCAATCCCACACCAAACCGGGTTATACTGCTCTTCGCCTGTCTGAAACACCTCGTTTAAAGTCCAGGATTTTCTTCTGTTACGCATCTACATCACTGTGTAACACATTTGCATAACCCTTGCTTCTGACCAATCAGAGCAGACCGGCCTTTAAAGACGGGAACTGAAACTAAACCTGAAAAGAAGTGCTGCAGGAATGCCCACCATGAGAAGAATAATGCGTTTTTATAACGTTAAAGCATTAACATATTCCAGTAGACCCCCAAAATCAAAATTACAGACCTGTAAATGTGCAGAATATGGGCTCTTTAACCATGAAATATATTTATGTGTTTAAAATATGGCTGTTTGTGGAACCATGCATCTAAGCGTTGATTATTTCCTGACACAAACCTCTGAAGCTAATTCAAAATCATGTTTCTAGTCAGTTTTCAACAAATTGAATGTCATTATCAAGCAAATTAAGAATGAAAATCCACATTTTTTCCATCAAAATGCAGCGAAATCAGGTGTTTCTCAGTGAAAAGACGGCAAATTTCCCCAAGTTAATTCTTAAATTGTGCAAACAGACTGTTGTTCAAACTGTACTGGTTGTTTTAAGCTGGTTTAAGGGGTCTCCAGGACTCCAAACTGAACATTGTTGTTAAATAGATGCACAGTGTTACTTAACCTGAGCAGCTTTGGGTGCTAAAATCTTCATACTTTTTGTCCTGCTGGTTCTTAAATCATCATATTATTACCATCCAACAACATAAAAAAACATGTGGCGACTATATTTATGAGGGTTTTATGTGGAAATGAGCTTTAACTAACAGAAGTGTCTATTTTTATTTGTTTTCAGAGGACGATCCACAACATGGTGACGATAAACGCACCACAACAGGTAAAAAAACACATCAGAAACACTGATTTAAGCTCACGATTCTGCTTTAAAACAAAGGATGTGACCGTTGTTTCTCTCTTTTCTGCAGCTTTGGAAGAAATAAACTTTGGTAGGTAAGTCTGTTTATGTCTGCAGATAAAACTGTTGATCACTTTTGATTCTGTGTGCTGTTTCTAATGTTTAACCTAAAGTCTATAGAATCTAAATGGTGTTAATAGTGACACAGAAGCAAGTACACTTCAGACTTCATAACAGAAATCAGTAACAAGATTGTAAAAGCCATTTAGAGCATGCGGAGTTAATAGTAATACAAACCTGAGAAGACTTTGGCATTTGGTTTATGAAATGTATACATTAAAAGCAACACTTCCACGTTTTATTTGATTGTTATTTCACATTTTTGATCCCTCACAGTCAATTTCAGCTGTTTCTTTGTGTGCTTAATGAAAATCAGTGTTTAAACAGATCAAATGTGTTTAATTCCTGAAGACATAATGAAGTTTGAACATTTCTTTCCTTCAGATGAAGCCGACTCTGATATCACTGAAGGAATCTACCTCGGTAAGACACACCACATCCAATGATTGCATAATTAGATAGAGTGTTAATATGTAAAAGATTATTTTCATAGTCACTCAATCTGTGGATTATTGCTTTGATTAATTGATTTGTTGTTTGGTTGATAAAATGTCAGAAAATTGTGAAAATGAAGTCTGTACTGACAAATGTCTTGTTTTGTCCACAATCCAAAGATATTCAGTCATAAATAAACAGATAATGTTCTTATTTAAGAAGCTGGAATCAGAGAATTTATCATTTTATTAGATAATTACTCAAATTGATTAACTGCACATGAAAATAATTTATTGGTTCACAAATAATTGATTAATCATTGTAGCTCTACTTGTGGAGTTCCTCAGAGCTTGATGTTGGGCCCATTGCCAAACCATTATATGCCTTTTGTTTACCTACTCAAATCGATTACCAAAACATTGACTGAATAGTTGACAAATTATAGATTAATCGTTGCAGCTTTATATGTTGGTGGATGATACGAGAATAGAAAATATGATTTTAATGAGCTTTTGTTTCAGCAAAATGTGTATTTTTGTTGTATTTCAAGTCATTTTTCATTTCTCTATCATACCAGATCATTTGAGAAGTAGATTAATTAATGTTTCTATACACTCAGACATCAGATGAGTCACCCCCTGCTGGCTGTTAGATGTATTGAGACACTTGATTCAGTTTTCATTCCATCTTTTATAGATACCATCTATGAAAATGACACACAAAAAGCAAAATTAAGCACATTTTTGACCCACAAAATGGCTCAACGGGTTATTTGTTCTCTATTTCAGGATATCAGTCTGTCATAAAAGATCTCTTTATTATTATTTAATAAAAATATCCACCATCAAAGACTGATTACATCCTGCCAAGCCTCAAGACTTCTTTGCTCGGTTTGTGATTGTATGCTAGAGCCTATATTTTAAAATTATTTGGATATCAAGACCGTAGACTGTATATATAGTGGACATAGCATCTGGCTCCAGAATTGAAGCCAAACCGGAAGTGTCAAAAACTTACAATATCACGCCGTCCACTAGGGTTGGCTCCAAAAAGCTTTTTCTCCATAGACCCCAATTCAGTTTTGGAAAAAATGGAATTTGATAGACTGATGTTCTACAGCTCAGGATTTTTTCCCCGTTAGTTTTCATGGTCAAAATAAGAGATCAGGTGGCCGATCTTAAAATAAATCAATACTGAATTTTAAATAAATCGTTAAAGTTGGCGGAGCCAGGGGGCGTGGCTATACTTGATAGACAGCAACAGAAGCCTCTGCGGTAAAATGTGGGCGGGATAAGAGAGTCCTCAGCCAATCCTGCCCCTAGTTGCTCTCCGGTCCAGTCTGTTTGATGACGCTTTTTACGTCACTGGCTCCAAAAAATCCAAAACGGCGACCAGGAAGTAGCAAAATCCGGGCTTCATTTTCTCGGCGTTGAAACCAACGGGTGACGTCACGGTTAGTTTACGCCTGATCAAGACCTGTTTGATCCCTTTAAAGATGCCTTTTAGGCATTTATTGATTAACATTAAGATTATTAATGACTTACTATTTTCTAAGCCATTATTAAGAATAAGACCAGGAAACGCTTACATATTTTAGGGAAATCCCATCATCTTTTATCTTGTAGAAAAACGCCTGCTGGACATCTGGACCCACATTAATTGGCAAAATAATTTATTATTGATTACAGCTTACTACAGTTCAACCATTTGTCAACTAATACAGACTCTATTGATGCAAAAAAATAAAGAGCTGGATGAGGATTTGCTTCCATTTTTAAGGCTAAAATTGTTGTTGTTAATGATCTATAAAACCCTCGTAAACATGCTATTAATCAATAACAAAGCTATTAATTGCAGTCAATAAAGCTTCTTTAAAACTGTCCTAATAGGAAAGGTGTGTAAGGCAGTTTAATATTTAAAAAAGAGATTCGCTCATGATTTGATTAATAGTATTTCTTGGTTTTTGTCAGCTGGTTTCCGGCGGAGTTTCCGTCTCTGGAGGAGGACGTCCTACAGGAAGCGACGTCAGTCCTGCACCACCTGTTCGCCCAACAGCAACGCCCTGAACACTCCATATGAGGAGGTGGCTCTGTACCAGCGCCCCCCGCAGGAGAACCACCGCCTCATCATCCTCGTCGGTGAGAAACCAGCCAATCAGAAAGTCTGTTCTCTAAGTCCTGTCCAAAGTAAATGTGCTAATTTAAAGGGATTCTGACAGTTAAACTAAGGAAAGTGGAAATTCAACTTGTTATATTATTTTGATGTATTGAGGTTTGACTTTTGAGAAAAAACATCAAAACAACATGACAATAAACAGCTAGCAAGTCTGGCCAAGTTACTGTTATGAATATATCACACTGAAAGCATGAGCCAAAGTGTTTTCCAATAGAGAAATATACCTAACTCTACAATATTGCATATAATACATATTTACATGACAAATTTGAATAAATACTTTAGTCTTTTAGGCGTAAAATCTTCTCATTTATAATAGGAAACTTTTTTATTACATAAACAAGACACGACGTAATGAAAAAATGCAACTGAGTTATGGGAAATGTCTAAAGCGGGGCTAAAAATCTGAATATTTCAGCCCCGTTTGATCAATTTCACAGGTTTACTGAATTTAAAGTATGAAGTCCATCTTTGGATTATTTGGTGCAACATCGAAACACGTGATAATACTTTATGTTGTTTTTCAGTACAGCTTTTTGTATAATTTCTTCAGTGTTTGAACATGTTTCTTCTCCAGCGTGTTTTATTATTATGGTATATTATTGTTTATCAGTGAATTCAATCCCCTCCTGTGTTGTTTGTTCCTCTGTGAAGGAGCTCCAGGAGTCGGAGTGAATGAACTGAGGAAGAGGCTCATCAAACTGAACCCTTCGACCTTCCAGAGTCCCGTCCCTCGTAAGAGACAAACAGCACGAAAACATATTTGTTTAAAATGCTCAGAGAGAGATTACAATAAAAGCTGCTACTCCTATTTTTTGTGATTGGTAGCAGTAAACTAATCTATAAACAGCTCCTTTAGAGATACTTTCTGATCTATGGAGAAAGGAAAAAAAAGACATTAATTGTCTTTTCTCATATTTGTGGGCCTCCAGACACTCTGACAGAGTAATGTTCAGAAACAACCCTTATATGTTTTAGTTTCTACAGCTGAACTGTCCTCATGACCTTCACTGATGATTAAACACCTTTTTTCCTTTAAAACTGTCGCCCTGTTCCTCCAGACACAACTCGTCCAATCAGACCAGGGGAGCAGTCAGGAACAGAATACCACTTTGTTACCAAGGAGCTGTTTGAGTACATGGTCTGTAACCACAGGTAGGCTTTAACTTTCCTTTATTCTATCTATATTATGACTATTTATGTCTACAGTGTTGTATCTAATGATTATTTATGTCTAACTGTGTGTCTGTTTGTGTTCAGATTTGTGGAATATGGGGAGAGTAAAGGTCAGCTGTACGGGACCAGCACCGACGCCATCGACGAAGTCCTGAGACGAGGACGGATGTGTATCATCGATATTGAACCACATGTGAGTTTAATCAAGGCAAAACATTACAGGAAACAACATAGTTCTTTTAATGCGTTGGTCAATTTTAGGATGTTTTTGCTTTAATATCAAACCAGTGGAAAGAAAACATCTAAAAGGTGAATTTACATTGAGGTGTTGATTTGAAAGCAAATTAAAGCACATTTAATGAGATTTTGCCTCATTTGCTTATTTTGACTTGAAATTGAAATTTCAGAAAAGTTCAGACCAAAAATAATTTTCGCAATGGAAGTGATCAATTGGGCAGGTTTCATAGTAATTTTTAATGATTAAAATACAGATTTTATATGAAAAACAAATGGTGAATTTAACAAAACACACCTGTAAAGGTGATTTCCTCAAAGTTTCTCCTTATGTATGACAGAATTCTACATTTTAATAGCATTTCCATACACCAAACTACTCCTTCCTTCTGTTTCTGTCTATATTTTGATGGGTTTTTTGGGTTTTTTTGCAGAGTGGTTTGTTCATGTATTATTCACAGCCTGATTTATCGAACATCTTACTCATTAAAGCTTACTAAAAATGTGTTTATTGTTGGCTGTTGAAACTATTTTCTGATGTTGGTTTAATTCAATGTTTAGGTTTGCATTCTGGAAGTTAATGCAATTTAGGACATTTTTACATGTATTATAGCTTGTTTGCATATTTAAATAGACAATTTCAGGAAACTTTTAAGACAGAAGAATCATTGTTGTATTGTAAGTAATCAACTGGGTAAGCTTCATGTCAGTATTTATTAAAGAGTAGAGAAGCCAGTCAGTGCTAACATCCAGCCTATGACATACAGTAGATACACCTCAGGGTTCTCCGTTGTTTTATTTTCAAAGTTTTTTTGTGGATGTGGAGGTCACATGTGGTGTAAGTAGTAAAGCTCTCTGAGACAAGTTTGACCAAAAACACTGGTTTTGGGGTTGTTTTATTTCCAGGGCATCCAGTTCTTGCGGACGAAGAAACTGAAACCTTTCGTGATTTTTGTCAAAGCTCCGAGTCCAGAAAGACTGAGACAAACCCGGAGAGACGCCCGAATCATCACCAACTTCACCATCAACAGAGCTTTCACAGTAATACAGCACACCTCCTCTCATTACAATTCTGCATCACATTTTAGGGAAAACAACAACATTCTTTATAGCTCTACAACACTGAAGATTTCTACAAAGTAATGTCAATATAAAACCCATAATAAGTGATTGTAGAAGTTTTCACCCCATTAAAGGACTCACATAATTCAACACAGGTGCAGCCAGTTGGTGCTAAAAGTCTCACAATTAGTGAAAGTAAAATCATCTGAGGTCAGTGAATGTGTCTCAGTGATTGTAGGATAAAGACTCCTGTATCTGTCACTGGTGGTTCAGAACACCTGGATAGAACCACACCCTGAAGACTTAAGAACACTCCAAGAGATTCATAAAAGGTTGCTGAAAAGCACAAGTTGGGCAATGATCCAAGAAAATGTCAGTCACTGAACAGTTAAATCCATCATTAAGTAATGGAAGAAATATGAAACATGAATAAATCTGACAAGAACAGGACGTCCTCAAAAACAGACAGAGCAAGAAACAGACTAGTGAGGGAGGCCAAGACACCTATGACTCCTCTGATGGAGTTTCAAACTTCAGTAGCTGAGATGTTCAGATAACAACTGTTCTTCATTAGTCAATGCTTTATGGGAGAAGGGTAAACAGAAAGTCACTGTTGACAAAAGCTCATATTACATCCAGATTACAGACATGTGGGAGACTCTGAAGTCAGCTGGAAGAAGGTTCTTTGGTCTGAGCTTTTTGTCCCTCAGACTAGATAATATATTTGGTGGACACCACTCACTGTATATCCTCACAAACACACCATCCCCATCATGAAGCATGGTGGTGGCAGCATCATGATGTGAAGCATGGTGGTGGCAGCATCATGATGTGAAGCATGGTGGTGGTAGCATCATGATGTTTCTCAGCAGCAGGTCCTGGAAGGCTTGTAAAGTTAGAGGGTAAAATGAACGCAGCAAAGTCTAGAGAAATTGTGACGGACAACCTGAAGCTAACCATCAAAGATATATACTTAAACTAATAGTTTAAAGACAACAAGGGGAAAGTTCCGGAGTTACTCGGTCAAATCCTAGAGCTCGATCCAACTGAGAGTCAGTGACTGGACTTGAAAGATTCTGTTCTCTCATGATCTCTTTGGAACCTGACAGAGTTTGAACAGTTTTAAAAAGAAGAATGAGGTAAAATTGCTGCATCCGAAAGTTCAAGACAGACTGAGACCAACACAGATGCATCGACTCAATACTGACTTGAAGAGGATGAATTCTTACGCAAGCTCGTATTTTACATTATATATTTTCATAAATTTACATTATTTTGTAGAAATCTATTTTCCGTTTCACATGAAAGAGTATTTTTTTTTGCATATTCTTGTCAAAAAAAGCCAAATTAAAGTGACCATGATTCAGTGTTGAAAAGATTCAAATCTCTAAAAGGGGTGAGTAGTTTTGGAACTACAGTCGGCGCCATCTTACCTCTAATGTCCTTGCAGGAGGACGACTTTGTGGAGCTGGAGGAGGCCTCTCAGCTGATGGAGGCAAAGTACAGGCAGTTTTTCGACAGCGTTCTTGTGAATGACGACCTGCAGGATGCCTGCATCCAGCTCTGCTCCATCATCCAGCAGGCCCAGAACGAACCACAGTGGATTCCTGTTAGCTGGGGTCGAACCGAGTAGGAACAGCCCAGGAGAGGAAAATACAACCAGATATGGAAAAGAATGAGGAAAATATGAAAGTAAGGGTTAGGGCAATGGAGGAGGAAGGTGAAGAGGCAACCTGGAAGTAGGGAAAGAAAAAATCTAAATGAGAATGAGGAGAAGACAAATACAGAAATGTAAAAAAATACTCCTGAAAGTTTGCAACAAAACTCCTAAATTGTGTTAGCAAATATTTAACCTCAATGGCTGCATTAAAATTGCTTGAAAAATCAGTCAGTAACTCTTCCATTCATTCTCAGTGTTGTCAGGAAAAACAACGGTAGTAAATAGCTTCTAATTATCTTAAATTCTGAGGAATGTTCAGGCTACAAAGCTAGCTTAAATAAAGGCCAAGCGTCTCATGTTACCTCATTTCTTCTGTTAAAAGCTGCACTTTAGATTTCATTCAATAAATCACAGTTTTACATAATGTTTATGTTCTGTGTTTGTTTTTTCCCCCAACATCCCTAAAATGCACGCTCAAAAATAACTTTGATTTTAGCTTTTGTACTCTATGAGTTTCTGTATTAATCAGCTACGAAGCTTTTTATGGCTTTTTTCAGTTTTCTTTTTGCAACTATCCACAGACACCAGATAAAAATTTATTCTAGTAATTGTGTGTTTTAACATTGATATAATTGCATACAGAAATTATTTCTATTTACATGATTTACCCAGGCTAACTTGGGCGAAGACTGTTTCCATGGCAACACTCATTAAATGAGTAAAAGCAAAGATCAAACAATAACAGAAAAAATAAAATATAACAGATAATATACATTTAGTTAAAAGAAATAATCCAAAAGATAATGAAGTTTTTAAATTAAAATCAAATAGAAAAAATAGGGGAAGGTTTAGGAAAAGAATGTGAAAAAAAAATAACAGAAAAAAGCTATTGATAATAAAACTGGAAACGGATGAAAAAGACAAAAAAAACAAAATAAAAAGGTAATTATTTTATTTAAAAAAAAGAAATGAAACTGTATAAACACGAAAACTGCTTTAAAAAATAAAATTTATTAAAGGACAATATATAATTTTAAAATATATTTTATGAAAAAAAACACAAAAAGAACAAAAAGCAGAAATAAAACCAAAGATAAAACAAAAACAGCAGGGAGAAAAGAAATAGCAAAAATTTGTATTATTAAAATTAAAAAAAAAAAACATTTTGTAGGAAATACATCTGTTATGAAAACACCACTGGTGCCATTTGTTGACCTGTACAATTTAGTTGCATGGGAATGAATTGTACTTTTTACAAAACAACTTTTTCTTGCTAAAATCTCTTTTATTATCCTCAAAGATGTCATTAGCTTAACTTAGCTTAGCTTAGCAGAAACAGGAGTAGAAACAGAAGGAAACCGCTTCACCTGCTCAGGTTTGAAACTTCACCAGTCAAAGGGAATTTATTGATGTGATGCAGCTACTGAGCTCTAAAGTATCATCAGTAATTATGTCATTTTTAAGGAATTATATCAAAGATATTAAAGGGAGTTTTAAAAAGTTTCTTTTTTGTATTTAAGTTCATAAGAGAGCACCAAAAGCTGCATTTTATCCACGATTTTATATGTGTCCTGCTGTCTAATGACAAAAACAGAACAATATATCAATCAGAGCAGCTTTATTGGGAATTTGGCTGCATTAAAATATAAAATATGTGTGAACAGAGAGCAGAACAGAAGGAATCCTCAACTGTGTTTAGGTTACCGTGAAACACAACATAAAAATACAGCAACACACAGCAGTTGTTTATTATACAGCTTTAATTTTGCACCTGCAAGTTTTTAAGAATAACAAAACACAATACAAATGGATTTTCACCATTTAGGATGTCGAAATATTTTACTTTCAACCACAAATGTCAATCTCATGTTCACACTAAGGGAAATAAATTAGATTCATCTGCAAGTCAAAGGAAATGTCAGGAAAATGTCAACAGTTGTTGAAATAGTTCAGAGTCAAAGTGGTGAACTGACCGATATAGCTTTGTTTATATTTAACATTCTGAAAACTATTTCTTTACAAATATTATACTAGAACTGAAATCTACATACTGTAAGTTCCTCTATTAATTAGAATTACTTTTTGATCAGTAAAATTTATGCATTTTACTTCTGTAATCATCAGAGGATAACTTTCAAAGCCAATATTCTAATAAAGTTAAGTGTCATTAATGTACATCAACATGCTGTATGTTCAATGCAACCAGCAACTTCATCACCCACTAGAAGTGTGTTTTACCCAGTAACACCAGCAGATGGTGCTGTGGTCCTTTTAATCAAGGCTTGTGTAGTTGGAAGAAAAATCCAGACTTTAAGTAGAATTAAAGGTGCAGCATTCAAATCCAACTGAAGTAAAAGAGCATGTACACAATGAGCATAAGGATATATGCATTTAAAGAATAAAAAACAAAAATCTTCATTTCATGTTATTTTAATCTTGATTTCTCTGTAAAGCCCAACCAGAGACAGGAGTTCAAAATTAGCTTCATGTTATACACTCTATATGCAATACATCAGATGTTTTCTATGTTTATTGCATGGTCCCTGATCAAATAAACAAATTAATATTTTTTTTTTTTAAATTTTGACTTTTAATCCGAAAAACCAACATGTGTAAAAGTCTGCTTCTCCGTCATCAGACGTATACATCCCATTATGTGTCGCCAACAGCACCTCCTCCTTAGATTCCATGGAATAGAAATGTGAGGACGAAATTATTTCCCAGGATTCTGAAATATCGTTGACGACATCATCAGTCCTGTTGTTCACTGGCAGCTCGTGATTCCTGATAACTTTAAGGTAGGGCTTACAGATTGCTTTCGCTTTTTCCATTGCTATTTCTTTGAGCTCATCGTTCAGACGGCCACTGACTTGTTGTGCCAGAAGTTCTTCATAAACCACACTGTAGTAAGGACGAGGACGGCAGCATTGGCCTTTTGATGTGCAGTAGGCTGCTCTAATTTCACAGATGCTCCAAAGAAGTACAAATCCACAGAGCACATAAAGGCCCAAGACCTGGAAAAGAAAAAGGAGATCAGCTTTTATTCAATAGTTGTGTTAATATCAGTTATGTGGTGTCACTCAAGCTCCATCTTGGTTCAGACACTTTACTATGTTGTGAGACACCAGCATACATGAACTGCGTTAAAGAAGTTTTTGGCTGAACTGCAGGCTGTGTGGTTTACTCAGAACAGAGAGGGTGAACAAGTGAAACATCCTTCTAGAGCTAGAAAAGTATTAAACAAGTTTGAAGAGGTTGTAAAAAAAAACTGAAAATATTAAATATCTATAGTATTGGTAACACCTGTGGGTACTTGGAAAAAGGTTATATATATATATATATATATATATATATATATATATATATATATATATATATATATTTAGATAACTTTCTATCATTAAGCCCTGTTGTATATATTGACAAATGTTTGAGATCTCTTGGAATTACCAACTATGAGGAGTTTGCTCTCCAAAACTATCAAGAACTCTCAGGGTGTGGCCATGGCAGCCCCCTGAACTTTGATGCTTCACCACGAAACAGGAAATGCCGACCCTCTAAATGCTCCAATCGACATGTTTGATCACAGTCCTGCTCTGAACACATCCATATGCCAAAATTCATTCACAGTCATAGCACCACCTGGTGGCAACAGGAAATGACATGTTTTACACTTTGATGTACTGTCGTTAGCCAGTTGACCATATTAACCTCAAATGTGGTGACATAAGCCTGAAGACATTGATGAGTATTCACGGGGGAAATTATGAGTTTTCATCAAACGCTGTGGCAAATTTCGATGTCTTGCCGTGACTACTGAAGAGTTTATATCTCAGCTACACATGATCCAGTCTGGCCACATTTCATGTGCTGGACAAGAATCCAGGTCTGAAGACATCCACTTTCTAAAAGTGAGTCATAGCGCTACTTATTGGTAACAGGAAGTTATTGGTGTCATATTTGCACATGCTGTGGCTAGAAATTTGGTGATATAACCCTTGAAAATGGTCAGCTGGGGTGCCCGGGTACCTCAGCAGGTTGAGCGGGCGAAACATAAACCGGGACTATAGTCCCCATTCAACAATCACGCAGGTCATTCCCCAGTTCTTCTCCCCACTTTGCTGTCTTCCTCTCACTATGAATGTCAAATAAAGCTGCAAAAAAGCCAAAAAAATATTGAAGAAAAAAAAACATACCCTGACATACACCACACCTCAGTGTGCCCCATTTCCTAATATACATGGGTGTGTGGGGACCCATTCAGCACTGCTTACAGCTTTAATAAGAGTTTACTGTTTTAAATCAAGAAACCACAGGTCAGTAGGTATGTGTCCAAGCTGATTAGCCATTATGCATCAGTGCTGTTTTTCATATCTTAACTCATGTTCGTGTGATTTAAATAATTTGATTGCTGCATATACTTACAAGTGAGTCTGTCTTGTGACCATTTTTAATGAGTACTTGCTGGTAGGACAGTTTTTCAATGCAAGGAATTCCAGTCTGATTTTGGTTGAGGTTTGTCATCAGGCAAATGTACCAATCTCCATCGAAGAGTACGACAGCATCCCACACAGCAGTCAGGCCGATGTACTTGATGAACATCTTGATCAGATAGCTGCAGAAAGACTTCTTGTAGCTCGGGCAACTGAACCAACACCGGCTGGAAAAAATCTTCCTTCTGTGAAAAGGCTCAGCGATGTTGACGACAAAGATGAGGATCAAAGGAGGGACGGTCATGTACAGTACACCATTCAGATGTAGGCCTTCTTTGCAAGAGCACACAAAATGCATGTTGAATATGTACTGCAGGATGGAGAAGACGACGATCAGCAGGAACATACTCACAGCGTTTTTTAATACTTCAAAAATTTTGGGAATTAAGTCTTTACTGAGGTCAGGCATGCTGGCTGAGTCCAGATGGAAAATTAGAGGACACAGTTTAAGATGTTTTCCTGTGAGGCTGCTCCAGGTGTCTTCTTGTTCTTGCAAGATCTGTGTGAAGTTCTCTCCTCCACAAGTTGAGTGAAAAGATGAGACTTTTCTGCACCATATATTAAGGTCAGCCACTGCTATAAAACAGCTGATAACCACAATGTGCCAACTTCCAGTGCTTTCACAATGATGCAACTGAATGCTTTCACTTCTCCAATTAACCAAAGAGGATTTTCCAGATTCTCAATCTTATCTGTGGGAGAGACAATGGTTTCAAGGAAATACCATACTACGGGGTTAAGCCTGTACAACATTATTCTTTGTGTCAATTTACCTCAGTAATTCACATATTTAGGTTTAAAACCTTTATTGATATTCAACACAGCATGATGCTGCCACCACCATGCTTCAGAGTGTGGATGCTGTGCAGTATTAGTCTAATAGCCAAAAAACTACATTTTGGTCTCGCTAAGCAAAAGAATCTTCCTCCAGTTGACTCCAGAGTCTCCCTCATGTATTCTGGTGAACTCTAATTGAAATTTGATGAGCTATTTAGAACAGTGACATTCTCCTTCTCTCCCATAAGTCTTTGTTGAAAGCAAGTTCTGATGGAATAAATATTTAACTCACATAGCTGATCAGCTGTTTCTTTATTGATTCTATTTCCAGACAGCTTAAAACATGGCAAGTGCAAGCTGAAATTAAAGAATAATCCAACTTTCCTGTTTGACAACAATTTCCGAAGACGAGTCTCAATTTTTCTCTTGCAGATGGCAAAACCTGATTTTGCTCCCAGCTTCGTCTACATTGTTTAAAACAGCCACTTCTAATGTAACCTGTGTCACCACCTTATTCACTCTAAAGCAGTCCATTTAAACAAGTACAGCTCAGTTTGTTTTGTGACATTTCAAAAAATTCACCTGATTTTTATATGAACACATGACTAATGTGTGACTTTGCTTCTCCTTGTACATTTTTGGAGATGTGTGGCCTTATGCAGGATCCATTTCTGTTCAGGGACTGTCTTTACTGGAAATGAACTTTACATTTAGTTTCTGATAGCTGTGTGTCTGATCTGACATTTTAAAAAATGAAATCAAAACCACTTCCTATATTTGTATATTACACATAACATGAAGTACTCTGGACAGAATTTTTGTGTGGTCAAGAGGGTTCTTTCTTTCTGATTGCTCAACATGTTGGCACTGGGTCTGACTTCTTGTTTTTGGAGGTCAAACCAGATTGATCTAACTCTGGAGTTGAGTATTATGCTTTACAAAAAGTTCATAGAAGTTTATAAAAAGTGATTTACATGTTGTGTACTAAAAATCTCAAATATGTCACCATAATCACTGTTTAAATGTGAAATAAAAGCACAACTTGACTAATTAAGTTGATCTCAACCAATAGGATTAATGCTCTTAGAATAAAAGTAAACCCTCATCAAACCATCAAAAGGAAAATTCTGAAATCAATACTGAAGATACTTATATTTTGCATTTATTTTTAACTTTAAAAAATAAAAATTAATTGCAAATGATAATATCAGTTCTGCCAGTCTGATTTGCCTGTTTGTTTCTGGAGGTAAATGATCCAATTTCCACAAAGGGTTACAGAGCACCATGTTCTGCCCTCAGAAAACCTTGCCATTCTTCACATCATGATGCTGCAATATGCCGCCATAATTATAATTAAATATATACCACTGAAACATTCCTGTTAAATTATGAAATAACATTGGAGCAGTTTCATTTTGATTGGTATTTGACTTATTGTGGCTTTAGTTGGTAGTTGGTTGGATTTAATCTAAATAGAAATAGTCGCAACTCAAAAAACATTGATGCAGACTCTTTTTTGCTGAGTTTTGCACCAGGAACCTTACTGGAATTTACCTTTTATTCCTTTTTTCAGCTGATGTGTCAACACTGAGAAACTGAAATGAGAAACTACACCTGATTTCACATGGTCACATCATGTGACATTAATGTGCTTTCTCATGTTTGGTGTTAATATCGGTCATATGCAGATTTATGGCAGAAGTGCTCGTGGTTTGTGCTGCTGACTTTGTTTCATTTCTTACCATTGCTGTTATCAAAACATTTACACATCAAATTGGTTGTAATAATGAAATATAACTACAGTAGTCTGATCTAAAGGAGTCACTGATGCCTGTAACTGGAGTTTGTCATGTTTTATTTTATTGTATGATGTTCTATAAGGGTTTAATTTTTTTTATTTTAAATATACTGTAAAATCTAATATGTATCTACATTTTCCACTCTACATTTTTTTCTATAGGGATGTCATCATTCTGTCAAACAGCTGCTTTTCTCAGGCTTTATTTGACCCACCTTGAGCAAATAATTGTATGAAACCTATGCAGGGCACTTAACATTCTTTTTCCTTTAGGTATATGAATATAAGATGTTAGATAAATGCCTGATAAATATTCCATTTCAGTGTTACAATGACAACTCTGCAAACTTTTTCACTTTTCTTTTATTACGTCAGATCTTGGGCTTGGCATTCTGGGAAACTAACTGCAGAATCAGAGCCCATTTCTCTTGTAAATTGGCAGCAACAAACTATATTTTAATGAAGATAAATGAGTGACCGTGTCGACATGTCAACAACAACGAAGCACACGCCTTAAACGTAATATTTACTCATGGTGTTGAGCTTAAAGTACAGCGAGGACGAACAGGCAGAGCAGCAGAAAGATACGAAGAAGAACATGTGTAGAAATGATGCTTGAAGGAAACCTGGACGTTAGGAGGAATAATGTGATGGATTTTTGACTCAAGCAACAGGACAGAATCATTTCTTCTTGTTTTTAAGAGATGGCGACTTTTGGGCAAATCATCTTCTTCAGGTTTGGACATGAACTTTAAAGGTGTTCTGTGCATCTGGTGTTTAAACTTCTAACTCAGTAGATTAGCTCAATTACTGTGCTGAAGTACAGTTTTTATCTACTTGTACTTTCCCCATATATTATCCTACTTTATGCTTTCACTACACAAGGGAAGGCAATTTTTACTCCAGAAGTGTTGTTTTTCTGGTTTCTGATGAGTATAAGATGCAAAATATTGTAGATTTTCTCAAAAGCAGTACCTTGTTGTGAACTCTTTCAGACAGTTTCATGTAGATAACTTTTGTAGACCCCCAAAATTATTGAATATTTCAAAAGAAAGTCTCAATAAAACTTAGCAGGGCATATTTTCTTCCATTAATAACCAAAAAATATTAAGTGTTTATATCATGAAAAGGCGTTTAAATAACACATTAAGTCACTTCATTCTGTTATTAAAGCAATTTTCTTGCATTTCCAGTCCCAAACTTTAACCAGTTTGCATTTTATTTTATATTTTAGTTTGTTAGGATGTTGCAAAATTACATGAAGCTACGCTGTAAAAAAAAAAAGTCTTATTAAAAAAATAGTAATAATCTGACAGCAAGAATGCCAGAAAAAAAACATTTTAAGGAACAGTGGAATGCTTTAGCATGACAAAAAAGAACATATAACAGTGACAATACCAACAAAAATGTGTCTGTTATTGCTATTTTTTTTACAATGAACATACACATGAATATTTTTTCTGTGATTTCACTAAATATTATCTATAATTTTACAAAACTGGGAAAATATGTAAGATAACAGTTGTAAAAATATATATTTACCATTTTTTCTATACTTTTTCATACTTTTTTAAAACAAAGATGTCAAAAACCTGGTAAATAATGATAATATTTTATAGTTATATATATATATAATTTTACTAGATATTATCTGTAATTTAACAAACAGGGAAGATTTGCAGAATCACAAGATTATTCTCTATTTTTTAATACTTAATATATGTTTTTTTCTTTCAAATAATTAAAATATGTGTAAAATAACATTATTTTTGCAGACTTAAATCCAGTAAAAGGGTATAATTTTACAGTTAACATGTAATTTTTTTTACTTTTACTTTTTTGTGTGTTTCTACTAGATTTTTAAAAATGTAATATATTTGAATTTAACAAACCATAAAATGCAAAATACAGCAAACAGTTCCAAAACAAATAGAGTTTTAATTTCTTATTTATGTCTTTAGACATAAATAATCAGAAATACATAAATCTGCAACTCAAACCCAACAGTAGGCTGGCATATAAAGTGGTTAAAACCTGTAAAATGCTGCTTATTCATTAACACATCAGTAAATAATCTAATAATAATAATAGAACATGGGATGATTTGTTAATCTCACAGTTCATTATGCTACAGAATTGGCTTCACCTTGTAAAAATTGGATTTTTAAAGTGAAAAACTTATACTTGATTGTTGTATTTATACTGCTATTTAACATCTTTTACTCGTAAATGTCAGATTTCTGAACTTTGTGCTGTGAAATCTATCTTCAGATTGGTTTTAATCTGAAGCTGGTTGCGTATATTTTCCTCTTTGTGTGCAGCATGGTGGTCATCATCGTCTTGCTCGCAGCCACCATCATCCTCATCCTGACTCTGGCCTTCACAGGTAACATCCTAACATGGATCCTGTTGTCTTCAGTGGTGTCCTGAGGGGATTCTGGGTGTGTTCAGCTCTGTTTGTCTAAACTAAAAAGCCCTTAATCCTTCTGGTTAACAACAAAACCACAAAGTGTTTCTAACCAGCTGCATGCAAGTGTAGCGTATCTGAGTTTATATTTGAGATAAAGGATGCTATTATTGCTAGTTATACATTTAATTATGATTCATTTACTTGTGAGAGAGACCAGATGTATATATACCGGGCTTTGCAAAAGTTCTGTTACACGGTTTCATGATCTTTAGAGACGTTTACATGTCGGAGTGAAAAATTCCATTAAACAAACTGAAAGTTCTACCTTATAGGCAGGTGTCCTTAATACATATTTTTTTCTCTGGTGAAGTTGTATCAAGATGGAAGTCAAAAGAGTTGATATATAAATAAAGCTATTTCTATGCCTTTTTGTTTTTGTTTTTTACAAAGAGCTCTGATGTTTTACTGGTTCCATCCATCCATCTATCCATTCTCTTTACACCGCTTTATCCTCATTAGGGTCACGGGGGTGCTGGAGTCTATCCCAGCTGACTCGGGCGAAGGCAGGGGACACCCTGGACAGGTCACCCGTCTGTCACAGGGCTACATATACAGACAACAATCACACCTACGGGCAAGGGCGTCAGTTTGTTTTTAAAAGTGGGGGGGGTGGAGACCACAGCACTTTGAGAAAATTTTTTTTGACCTCACGAAGGAGCGCTGCATGTCTGTGCAACTCTCGGGGAGTGCGGATGGTGCGTTGGAATTTTCTATACTACTGAAAATAACTGAGTTTACAACGGCTTACATGTGAAGAATTTGAATGTGTTGGAGACAAAATGACCCCTGACAAAAAGTGGGGGGGACATGTCCCCACCTAAACTGACACCTATGCCTACGGGGAATTTAGAGTTACCAATTAACCTCAGCATATTTGTGGACTGTGGGAGGAAGTTGGAGTGCCCGGAGAAAACCCACACATGCACAGGGAGAACATCCAAACTCCATGCAGAAAGATTCCAGACCAGACCAGGATTTGAACCAGGGATCTTCTTGCTGCAAGGCGAAAGTGCTAACCACTACTCTACTGTGCAGCCCTACTGGCTCCATATGTCATGTAATTTAGGATCAGATTAAAGCTGGGGTAGGCAGAACTTTATTGGCATCAAACAACAGATAATTTTAATTCCACGTTTTCTGTGAGGAAACTAGACTTCTGCAAAACTGAGTAACTGCAGAGTCAAATGTTGGAAACACATTTTTTAAAAGTAGGGATCAGAGAGTGTCCCCAGGAAAGTTTATTCGAGGTTGCTGGGAGGGAGTCTACAACTGATTGTCAAACTTAGTCATGGAACTTTGGACCAGCTGTTTACTCTTGCAGAGTCACTGAAGGGGTCATGGGAGTTGGACCATCCAGTCCACTTGGATTTGCAAAAGGCTTACAACCATGTACCTCTAGAGGCTCTGTAGGGGATAGGGCGGGAGTGTGGGGTCTCAACATCCTTGTTTCAATTCATTCTGTCCCTTTACAACCAATATGAGAGCCTGTTCTCAGCACAAAGTCAAACAGTTGGTGGGAGTTTGACTCCTCCAGGGCTGCCCCTCGTCTCTGATCCTGTTTGTGGTATTCATGAATGGGATCTCAAGGCGCAGTTGGGGTGAAGAAGGCATTCAGTTTGGGGAACCTCAGGAATGCATCTCTGCTTTTTGCTGATGATGTGGTTCTTTTGGCTTCATCAGACCATGACTTACACTGCTCACTGGGGTGGTTTGCAGCTGAGTATGAAGCGAATGGAATGCAAGTCAGCACCTCCAAGTCCGAGAACAAGGTTCTCGGCTGGAAACTGGTGGATTGCTCCCTCTGGGTTTGGGGGAGTTGCTTTGTAATTTTAACATTCTGTCAAGTCAACCCACTGGTTGAATTGGATACTATGAGGGCCGAATGTTTGACACCTCTGACACGGACAATCAATGGGATGTGAGAAATTGACGGATCCTTAAGACCCAGATGTTGCTGGAGGGACTATGTATCTCATCTGGCCTGGGAACGTCTCGGCATCCACCAGGAAGAACTGGAAAGACTTGCTGGGGGAGGGACATCTGGGATTACCTGCTCCATCTGCTGCCTCCACGACTTAATTGGATGGATGGATGGATGGATGGATGGATGGATGGATGGATGGATGGATGGATGGAAATAAAAACACATGATCATCTTTGAAAACATGGATTTTCAATGTGGACTTTATGTACAGTTTCTGCTAGTTATTATCCACAGTTTAACAAAAAGAAAAGACAAGAAAATCTGTAAAATAGCAGTAAGTTGTTCAAAAAATAGGGCTGAAAAGTTTTAAAATGGTGCTAAAATAAGCTAATTCTGCATGTGTGTCTTGGTCCAGTTGGTAACCCAAGGTCTACTGTGATGAGCAGCAACACGAAGCCGATAGTGAACCTCGGCGAGGACGAACTCCTCAGCTGCTATCTCAACGTGGACACCTTTGAGGACAGATTCAGAGACATATCAGTGACCTGGGAGAAGACGGGCCTGACGGGGCTGGTCTACCTGTTCGAGAACGCCGCTCCGGTCCTCCAGGATCAGGCCTCGCAGTTCAGAGGCAGGACTCAGCTGTTCCCCGAAGACGTGACCAGAGGTAACGGATCTCTGCTGCTGAGGAGTGTGAGGAGGAGCGACGAAGGGGCGTACACCTGCAGCATCAGGTCTGCAGAAGGCGACGGGCGGGTCAGCATTCACCTGAGGACAGCAGGTAGGAAGACTCGTCCTTCCAGTCCACTGTCTGTTTACCTTAGAGGAGCCTCTCTGAGAAAACTGGTTCAGTCAAACCACCGTTTAGCATTAACCAGTAGAAAAGAGACGTTTGGTAAATAAAACACAGTGTAGAGTTCACTTTAGAGAACAAAATACGTAGAAAAATGGTAAAAATCTGTCAGAAAAAGTACATTAAAAAACATTGGAATACTGTTATGTTCAAAATCCTGTAAAAACTGTGAAAATAAACATAATAACAGAAAAACATAATGAAATAAAAACATTTTAGCTGATGTAAACACAGTTAAACAGTGTAACTTCAAACATTCAAGCAAAAATACAGATTTTTAAATGGAACATCATAAACTTGGATATGATGTTCCATATATATATATATTATTGTTTTAAATTAAAATCAAGTTTTTTTATGTTTGCTCATGAATTTACACTATTTTCACTGTATTTAATGATCAAAAATATTGTTATTTTACAGATATTCGCTGTTATTTGCAAGAAAATAATATGTATATTTAATATTGAAAAAGGTCAATCATTTTATTCAAAGAAATGTTTGCATTTTTGTTAAATTACAGATAATTACAAGTAAAATCCATGGGAAAAAAGTAACAATATACATGTTAACAGTAAATAAATAGATGAATAAAATTGCAAAAATTGTAAGTAACATTTAAAAAAGCTGTATTTTAATAAATTTGTTCTCTTGCAATGTGTCATCATAAAATTATAAGTTTTAAAGATAATTAACTGAGCAAAAAATTTAATAATTTTACACATTTTTGCTCTTACTCGAAAGAAAAATATGTACTTTAAGGACTGAAAAATGGTGAAAAAATAAATATGTTCTAAAATTTCCTCATTTTGTTAAATTACAGAAAATAAATAGTAGAACCACAGAAAAGACGAATTCATTTACATGCCGAAAACTGAAAATAAAGTCTGCGTCAAAATAGTTTCACAAATGGTGATTTGTTCTTTTACAAAGTTTGATTGTACAATTACACTTATCTTTTTGCAAAAAATATATCATTTTTCAGACATTTGCCATTCTTCTAAAGACAAATTATGTATATTAAGGATTGAAAATGGTAAATACATTTTTAAAGTGTTATGTTATAGATTGTCCCTGTTTAGTTAAACAGATAATGTCTAATAAAAATCACAGAAAAAGCATTAATTTGCAAAGTCAGGCCTAAAAACAGGCCAAAGCTGAATATAAAATAAAACATTGGCAGTTTCACAAATGGTAATGTGTTCCTTTACATAATTTGACCGCTTGATCTGTCTAAATCAGCAAAAAATATACTATTTTTCCAGATATGAAATACAAATTATGTACACTACTGTTCAAAAGTTTGGATTCACTTAGAAATGTCCTTGTTTTTGAAAGAAAAGCAGTTTTTTTCAATGTAGACAGCATTCTATTAATCAGAAATCCAGTCTCGCCTCCTAAGACCCGAGCATTGGTTTGTTTTGCATTTTAGTTTTTTTCTACTTACTTGGGACAAGGAGTAACCAATAAATATAATAACTGGCTAATATCTAATATCTGATTATTATGTTTATTACATTTACATTATATATATATATATATATATATATATATATATATATATATATATACATACATTTTTTTTACTAGATTTACATTGTAAATATTATTATTATTTGTAGTAGTAGCAGAAGTAGTAATATTAGTATTGTTATTCGTATTAATGACCTGTCCTGGGTGTCCCCTGCCTTCGCCCAAGTCAGCTGGGATAGACTCCAGCACCCCCCGTGACCCTAGTGAGGATAAAGTGGTGTATAGAGAATGGATGGATGGATGGATGGATATTCGTATTTACAATATGACCTTTTGGGGGGAAAAAATAATCAAAAACAAAAACATGTCCACATATGTGGATTGCAGGTCTTAAGAGGCTAGACATAGTTAATGTGCTAAATGATTATTCTAGCTGGAAACAGCTGATTTTTAATGGAATATCTCCATAGGGGTACAGAGGAACATTTGCTGTGTTCTAATGCTACATTGTGTTAGCTAATGGTGTTGAAAGGCTTATTGATGATGAGAAAACCTCCACTGAAGTTTCAGATTGAATTCATGATTTTCATGTTCCCCTGTTCTTCTCTCAGCTTTTTCAGCCCCCAAGTTTAGCTTCTCTAATAACACTCTGGTGGCCAAGGCCAGCCGCTGGTTCCCCAAGCCCAACGTCACCTGGCTGAACCAGTCTGGAATCGTCTTAAATGGGACGACGACTTTCACAGAAAGCAACAGCGGACTGTTCAGCCTGGTCAGCAGGCTGCAGGACGTTCACTTCCAGGACACCTACAGCTGCAGGATCGAAAATGAGCTGGTGGTCGTTACTTCTGAGGAAACTATAGACGGTAAACTGAGTTAAAAGCCTCCAAGCACACATAAAAACACATCGTGGCCTTCATCTAGTAACACCTACTGTAATATATGTTCGTTATTTTTACTGCTTTTACTTCTGTATATTACTATATTTTTCAAAGTAAAGCATTTTGACCTGTATTTGTTGCATAAACTGTACTATACAGATGAAGTATTATCATTATTTTGCAGGTAGTGGTGTTTCAGGGAAGACGTACATCACCTTCAACGCTGCTTCATCCCTGCTGGCATCAGTTTACCTCCACGTTACAACCCTTATCCTCTGTATCTATTATGTGACCTGATGTACATTGAATATGCTTCAATAATTCTGTTATATTATGTTAAAAATGGGCTGCACAGTGGAGTAGTGGTTAGCACTTTCGCCTTGCAGCAAGAAGATCCTTGGTTCAAATCCTGGGGTGGGCCTGGGATCTTTCTGCATGGAGTTTGCATGTTCTCCCTGTGCATGTGTGGGTTTTCTCCGGCTTCCTCCCACAGTCCAAAAATATGCTGAGGTTAATTGGTTACTCTAAATTGCCCGTAGGTGTGAATGTGAGTGTGATTGTCTGTCTGTATATGTAGCCCTGTGACAGACTGGTGACCTGTCCAGAGTGTCTCCTGCCTTCACCCGAGTCAGCTGGGATAGACTCCAGCACCCCCAGTGATGATAAAGCGGTGTATAGAGAATGCATGGATGGATTATGTTAAAAATATTATCTTCCCCCATAAAAGTTCACCTGGTTGTGTTGGATTCAGTGCTTTTTACTTTCAGTGGGTGTTCATGTGTAATCAGTCCCTCCAGGAATTTGCGATGTTGCGATAACGTGAATTCACTTGAAATCAACCAATCTCAGCAAATTTTGTGCGGCCTTGCAATTTTGTCCAATCACCGCAACTTTCCCGCAATTTTGGCCCGCCTCCCGTGAGTTCCACCAATCATAGCAGCTCCCAGCGCAAACCTAATGCACATACGTCACCGAATTCACTTCCTGTTTATGGTTTGAAGATGCAGACATGTGTGATACTAATGTCTCTCATTTACCAACAAAAATTACTGCTGAAGACCGTGATAAACAATTAATTCACTGATGTTCTTCACCAAAGCGGAGCTAAACTGTTTTACACCCGTGCAATATTGTGGTGGAATACAAAAAGAAAAAAAAAATCATCGATTGATACACTTAAAAAAACACAAAACACATTAGAACGGCTGAAATGAGCAGACAGCAGACCAGACAAATCACCATGATGGAAACTGTTGCATCCAGATCCGTTAGAGCGCTGAAAGAATGAAGGTAAATTAGATTAATTATTCCACCAAAGAACACGGCGGAGTTATGTGACGATCAGCGTGTGTGAATCCTTCCTCTGTTACCAACATCACTCATAAACAGACTTAGGGATTTAAATGAAGTTTTCAGGGTCGGTCAGAAATGACACAAGGACCAAATGATTAGACTTCGGCAGTGATGTGGCTTAAAGTTTGGATCAACGGATTTGTTTAGGATTTCCCATTGAGGTAGCGGCACGGCGTCTGATAGCGGCACGGTAACCGTGGCAACAAGTGAACGCTACCTCAGCGGCTTGCTGATGATCACATCATTGTGATCCTACAACAAATCCACCACTGTGGATGTATCGGAAATGATACAAAGAACAACTGATTAAATTGTGGGGGTGTTTCTGAGTCCCATCAATTCCCATCACACATATTTAGGTCACGTCACATTAAACCAGTATCTGGCTGCTGCTAATGTCACACCATGGTGTGCCAGCTTTTGTGGAAATTTGATGGAACGTTAAATAATTAATTTCGGAATAAATATTGTCAATTACAGTTTCAAAACGTGTTCTACAAGCTGGAAAAAATGCAGCTTTTTAGCAATTGTCAGTGTCGCCCGCAATTTTATCACTATAAATAAGCTTAAAACATCGCAACTTTTATCGCAGTTTTTTAGAAAAGCTGCTGCTAAATCAGGCATTTTCGGCCGCAACAATCACGAAAAACGCCCGTGAAATCCTGGAGGGACTGTGTAATGTTTCAGCACCTCGTTTCACATCATGATACTGCCACCACCGTGCCTCACAGTGAAGATGGTGTGTTTGTCATAATGTGCAGTGTTCTTCTAGTTGACTTCAGAATCTCTACATGACTTCTGGTGAATGTGGATATAATATGAGCTTTTGTCAACAGTGACTTTCTCTTTATCACTCTCCCATAACGAGGTTTGATCAATGAAGAACAGTTGTTGTCTGAACAGTCTCTCACACCTCAGGTACTGAAGCTTGGAACTTCTTCAATAGGTGTCTCGCTTTTATGTTTGTAATTAATATGCATTTAAAATATGTTTTCACTTTGACATGAAAGAGTCTTTTCTTGTCAATTCTTGTCTATAGAAAGCTAAATTACAACACCTATGATGAGAACATGACCATGTTTCTTGCTCTGACAATGAGGTTCAAATTTCATCATATAAACATTGAATTTTATATTATTGTTTGTTACTATCTGCCTGCATATTTCTGCTTTAAGATTTTGTTTTCATACATCTTCTATCATTCTTTAATTTCCTAAATGCAGAAAGAAATTCTTTTTTTTCCTGAAATAGGTGGATTTATTGTTTGTGATGTAAATTGTGATGTTGTAGCTTTAAAAAATATGCAGCCTGTTAAGACAAATAAAAAGAAAACACAAAAGAAATGTGTAGATTTTTCCATTTCCCTGTCACATTTGCTGCATTATTTTAAAAAAGTAATCAATAAAACTTCCTCCAGCTCCATTGTTCTGTGCTACCAGTAGATGGGGTCAGTCAGAGGTGCAGCTGGTGGTAAAAAAAAGTCCTGGAAGTCTTTGGACCACCCCGGATAGTCTGCAGGGAGCTTCCTATTGGTCTGGTGGGAACTGGGGTGTCGGATGTCCGTGGAGCCGTGAACGCAGCCTGAGGAAAGTTTCCCAGGGATCATAATTAGTGAGTTTGTTTTTGTAACAGTGAAGAAAACGGTCTTATTATGCAGGAGAGGGCCTGTGTAGAAGTTTCCCCTGAGCTCTGACAGTCTGCTGAGTTTGTTTGGTTTGTTTTTGGCACCAGAAGTCTCCAAAAACGCAGCATGTCGGAGCAGAGCGCGGAGAAACCGGAACAAAAAGGCGACTCGGTGAACCCCCGGGCGGTTTGTAACGTGTGTAAACGCCTCTACCGGGACCCGAAGATCCTGCCCTGCCTGCACAGCTTCTGCTCGGACTGCATCGCCCAGCTGGAGCCGTTCTCCAAGTCTCCGCCGCTCCGCCGCCTGGACGCAGCGGAGGACCGGAGCGGCGAGGACCGATCCGCCGTTACCGTTACCGTGCTCTGCCCCGACTGCGACTCCGAGGTGGAGCTCCCTCCGTCCGGGCCGGCCGGGCTGAGCACCGACCACCTGGCTCTGGATGAGGTGTTCCTGGAGACGCTGGTGACCGACGGCCCGCTGGGCTGCGACCTGTGCGGGGAAGGAGACGCCGGGAGCCGCTGCGAGGTCTGCTGCGTCAACCTGTGCGAGTTCTGCCGCCAGGCGCACAGGTGGGTCAGAACCGGAACCAGAGAGCAAAAAACAGTCGATTTAGCATATATTTATGGTCCAAAAAAGTCAAATCAAAGACAAAAAGTAACTTTTGAATACTTCAGTTGTTTAAATGTTGAAAAGATGTCATTAAATCATTGTGTTCTGGTTTAATTTGACATGAAAATATTGCCTAAACATGCAGTGCAAACTGTTCTTATATAGAGTTTTATCCTAAATTTGAAGCTCAGTGCCAGAATGAGAAACATGCTCACATCACGGTCACTTTAATTTGGCTTTTTTGAAAAGAATTTACCAAAATAGCATTCTTTCATGTCAACACTAGAACAGATTTCTACAAAGTAAAAGCAGATTAATATTAAAAATATAAAATCTAAACAATTATTCACATATTTTATGCTATATTTGAAGCTCAGAAAGAATGTTGATGTTTCTGCAGTGAGAAGCATTCATTGTCAGTATAATTTGTCTTTTTTGAAAAGAATTTACCTAAAATGACTCTTTCATGTCAAAGTGAGAACTGATTTCTACAAAATAAAATCTTTGCAAGTTTTCCAGTTTTATTACTTTTCTAAATTAAATCTTTATCAATTTAGCATGACTTTTAAGGCAAGAATTTACCCAAAAAGACTCCTTCATGTCAAAGTAAGAATAGATTTGAACAAAGTGAAAGCAAAATTATTTTCAAAACATCAAATGAAAATAATTGCAAAAGTAAACACCTGCTATATGCTAAAATTTGAAGCTCAGCGCCAGAGTGAAATATGGTCAATTTAATTTGACCTTTTTGACAAGAATTTACCCCAAAAAAGTTATTTCATGTCAAAGTGAGAACAGATATCTGCAAAGTAATATCTTTGCAAGTTTTTAAAAATGGAATTTTACTTAATTTAACGTGACTTTTAAAGTAAGAATCTACAAAAAAAATGACTCTTTCATGTCAAAGTGAGACCTGATTTCTCCAAAGTAATTAAAAATATATAAATTAAGAACTTATTCACCTGTTTTAGGCTCACATTTTAGACATTCATGGTCAATGTATTTTGACTTTTAAGGCAAGAATCTACAAAAAAAATCGACTCTTTCATGTCAAAATGAGAACTGATTTCTATTTTTTCTACTAATAACTAGAAATATAAAATGAAAGAAACTGTGTAAGTATTCACCTCCTTTAAATTGACTCACCTAATTCAAAGTGAGTAATATCCAATAACAATACAAAACTCTGCACTTCCCTAACTCAAATCCTATCCTTGTCTTTCCATATGTCCATCCTTTATGTTCACTGAGAAGTACCAGTTCAACTCTTCTTTCAATAAAGCCATATTTAATCTTTCAGTGAGATTTCCTGTGTCCAAACTTTTATGTTGTTCTCTCTCACAGCCAACAGTAAATAACATCCAATCTCCAGCTACATTTACAACCAGATCTGAGATCGATGAAGTTCTACATTTTTCTTGTTTTATGTTTGTGCCTGCAGGCGTCAGAAGCGAACTTTGTCTCACTCTGTCCAGCCTCTGGAGGATCTGAAGGCTCGAGGTCGCCTCTGCCGGCCCGTCCTCTGCTCCCTCCACCCTGGACAGGAGCTCCGGCTCTTCTGCCAGCCCTGCGACCTCCCCGTCTGCCTGGAATGTGCCGCCACGCTGCACCGCGACCACCGATGCTGCCCCACGCAGGACGTCATCGATCGCCACGGAGACCGCATCCGGGAGCTGGTTGCCGGGCGACTGCGACCTCGACTGGAGCGTCTGGAGGAGTCACTGCAGAAGGTAAAAAACATTGTTTTATTAAGAACTGAAGAGGTGTGTTTGTTACTCTACTTGTTTTAACTGTGCCTAAAAATATTGTTGACATTGAACACAGCAAACGTCCACTTCAGTGTTTACAAGCATGCTGGGCATTTTAGCTCATAAAGGGGCACCATGACAGACTTATGTGGTGCTAAATGACATCTGACATGTACTAAATTCAGTCAGGGTTGTTTAGGATGCTGCTACAGTGTCTCAGTGGCTTTTGTAGTTCCATCTGTAGTGTTGGTGTGTGATTTTTAGCTAGTAAAGGGGCACCATGACAAAGACTTCCGTGGTGCTTAATGCCTTTCAGGTGGCACAAAGTGTTTTTAGTCAAACCGGCATGAATTACTAAACCTTTCTTATATCACAGTGGCCTATGTAAGTAGGGCTGGGTGATATAGCCAAAAAATTAAATCTCGATTTTTTTTGGCTTGAAATCCGATAAACGATTTTAATTGATTTTTTTTCTGTGTAAAGAAAGACAATTAAACATTATTCAAAAATAGGATCTTTTATTGAATGCCAAAACGTCAGCATTTAACTGTTTTTTTGGAGCTTCGCTCTTGGAGCTGGACTCGGTGCTTGTAAGGCGACGCCTGACACTTTGCTCCCACTCTGCCGGGTGCTTCTGCTTGAGGTGCTGAAAGAGAATTGTTGTGCTTCTTCCCTTTGTTTTCAGCATCTTTTTACAAACTCTGCGCAACACCTCGGTCTGTTCCATGTCCGACCTCGCATATCCAAACCAAGTCCATACTATTGAAGTCACGGTGCCCTTTTTTTTGCACAATATCTTCCTCATTTTCTTCTCCTTTCTCCACCTCCATCTCTCATGTGTATCCCTGTCGTATCTGTGTGTTCTTCGTCTATTGCTCAATTGTAAGAGAATGTTGACTGTACACTGTGCTACAGCGCCAGTCATCCTGGTATGGCGACTGTGTGTATTACATGCGTCGGGTAAAAATAGCGGAGGGACATTAACATTAAACTCGATGTTGAGATTGAATTTTTTACACATCGATTGAAAAAATAAAATCGAATTAATTCGATATATCGCCCAGCTCTATATGTAAGCAATTGGAATTCAGCTGATTTGATTCAACTCCAGTTATTTTAAATGTGTTTTATAAATACCGTTGACATTGAACACAGGGAGTCTGCGGTTCAGTGTTGGCAAGCATTCTTGGATGTTTAGCTTGTAAACAAAGACATATGTGGTGCTTAATGACTTTTTGACAGCACAATTCGTTTAAAAAAACAATTTGTGGCTTTTTACATCTCTTTATGATTTTTCTCTGCTCTGTTTTGGTGATTTTGGGTCTCATTGGGGTTGTTTTGCATCTTTCTTGCTGTGTAATGCGTCATTTTGGCCATTTTTCATGAGACTGATTGTATTGTGTCACATTTAGGACACTTTGTGTCATTTGTGGTTGTTTGAAATCACTTGGTTGCATTTTAGCCTCATTTTGGTCCTTTTACATCTTTTAATAGTCGTTTTGTGTGTCATTTTAGTCATTTTTCATCTTTTTTATCAGTATTTCGTCTCACATATCTTCTTTTTGCGTTGCTTTGTTCGCATTTTAACCTTAAATTACAATGCGCAAAAAAAAACATTCTGAAAGTGGGTTGATGGGTATTTTTAAAAAATGTTTATCTCCAAAAGTATTTCACATATTAATCTAAAATTTCACAAATATCTTAATAAATATCCATATTTTGTGATATGAAAATTTTGGCAAATCAGAGTTGGTTGAGCAGAAATTCTTCAACGAATTTAATGATGTAGTCTCAGCTTCACAGTGTGGGACCTTCGCGCTCGTCCGTAGCGACCTGAAACTCGGCCGGACGACTCGTCATTACGATATCTACATTCTTACTCGTCCGCCCGGACGACCGCCGCTCAGAAAGACATATTAAACTAGAAAAGCACTCGGAGAGTGCAGACCTCCGCCAGGCCATCGCTCAGTTGTACAGATGACCAATCGGAGTTTGTTTGTCTGTCTGTCTGTCTGTTTGTCTATTAACAGCATAACCCAAAACGTAATGGACGGATTTAATTTAGTTTTAACAGTTTGTGCACAAAGCATAACATGCATATACAGTGTAACAGCACAGTGTTTTGACGCACGCACAAAACGGTAGCGTTGCGCGCGCGTGTGACGGTACCGTACGCGTCGCCGCCGCTTCGTTCCGTCGGTCCCGACTCGCTCGGGCAGGCCGAACCGGCCGCGCGGAATTCGGCCGTCGCCTGGGATCGATCCGGCGACCTCTGTCTGTACAATTGAGAGATGGCCTGACGGCCATCCCTCGCAATTGTCCTTCGACCTTCAAAAAAATCCTGGATCCAGACGGTGATCCGGATCACCTCCAAAATCTAATCGATTGTTACTTTTGCTCTTCTGGACATTCTGTAAAAATTTGGTGAAAATCCGTCCTTGACTTTTTGAGTTATCCTGTTAACAGACAAACACACAGACAAACACACACACACACACACACGCGGACAGACACACACACACACACACACACACACACACACACACACGCGGACAGACAGACAGACAGACAAACAAACTCCGGTGATTACATAACCTGGCGGAGGTAATGATTTCTTACCAATTTAAAACAACGAATAACTTCTCGGTTCTCAACCTGCAGGAGGCCGCCATCTTGTGTCATTGCGCATCGCTTCGTGCAGGTTTCAGTTTCCGGTTGGGGTTCGTGTGGATGTTGAGCGATGTCGATTGCGACTCTAACCATTTATTTGTATTTATTGCTTCGGTTCCCAACTTTCCTTAGGGGTCTCGCTTCGATCACTGAATGACAGTACAGAGGGGGCTATAATGGATAATGAAGAGTTTCATTTCCGATTTTTCTTATTATTCGATGTTTGGAGGTTCGATTCCCACATCTCCACACAGCTCTCAGTTTGGATCACACGGGTTATTAGGGCAGACGCTTGGGTTTTGTTATCAAGGAATATTCTCAGGGATGATGTGGTCTTAGGACTTTTTTGGCATGACATTTTTGTGCTAACTAAGAGACTTTGTGCTAACTTGTCTAAGTCATATTTGTTCTTGTTGGTCAGAGAGACTATTTAATGATAATATGAAAATATTAGTATTGGATATGAAGATATATAGACTTGGTATGATGATGATGATATTATAATATCTCATATTTGCTTATCAGAGATAAGTTTATTTCAATGTTAGATAGATGATACTAGTAATAATGTACATAGTTGTTATGTTAAAAATGATCTCAGGATGATGATCTCAGGATGATGATCTCAGGATGATGATCTCAGTGCTACTGGAGGACTTGATGCTACATTTAAATTTTCAATGTTATTTCTGTAGAGTTGCCATATTAAAAGTGATCATAATGATCTCAGGATGATGATCTAAGTCTTACTGGAGTGTCGTATTAAAGTTACACAAGATATAATTAAAGATTTTTTAAAAAGTGACTTTTTAATCAATTTTATTTTTTGCTTCAACTAAAAAAAAACGCCACGAATTACGGACGACCAGAAATTTGTACGGACTACCAAAAATTTGGATTTGGCAGGAGCTGGTCGTCCGTAATTTGCTGTACGGACAACCAAGGATTTTGACGAAGGTCCCACACTGGCTTCATAATGCTTCAACATAATGTAATAACTCCCAAACCAGCTCCTTCATGACACAAATGATTCATATAGTTTCACTTTTTAAAGTCTAACTGGAATTCTCTTCCTGCTGCAGGTGGAAGCTTCCCAGGAGTCTCTGCAGATGCGAGTAGAGGCGATGGCCAGCGAGGTGAGGGCATTTGCCCGAGGCTACGCCAGCGCTGTGGAGCAACACTGCCTGTCACTGCTGCGTCGCCTCGAGGAGCTCCGAGTCCAACGAAGGTAGGAAACAACCAGCGCTGAGCTGTTCATACAGCCATGGCCATAAGTTTGGACACAAGTACCATGACGCTTGTGAATCTTAGAAAATACCACAAAATTGTCACTTACAATACAGTACACAACTCCTGAGAACTATATTAAGTTTCATATTTAAAAAAAACATCAAAAGAGTTTGGTGTCATTTTGTTATTCTTACCAAATTCGGTTGTGAAAGTACTGCATTTTTTGTTATTTTCTTCTAATATTATGTTTTGGGAACAAAGTTGTTCCAATTGTTGGAATTTATTGATAATATTATATCCCTTGTTGATTTGTTGACTAATTAAACTGGTGCTGTCAAAAAATATTAGTTATGTTCTGTAATAGACATCAAAACAGACATAGGAAGTCATGCTGTGTCCAAACTTATGGTCATGGCTGTATATCACCATCATTTACAACAACAGACGCAGAACGGACAGGATGTCCTGTGGCACCGGTGAATTCTGTGGATCTTGTGGGTTGCAGGGTGGGACCTTCCTAGATCAGGCTTATCCTGGAACATCCCACAGATGATCAATAAGGTTTGGATCTGGGGAATGTGGAACTCGAGTGAACGCATTAGCTCTGTTGTCCGGACCACTCCTGAGCAGTTATTGTGGTGTGTCTGGGTACATCGCCCTGGTGAGAGTGGAAACTGGCATCAAGAACTGCTGTTGCCATGGTGCATGGGGGTTTCTTGACCTGCAGTGTTTGGATAGGCGCTACATGTCAAACATCCACATGAATGTCAGGACTCAAGGTTCCCCAGCAGAACATTGCTTTATAACAAGATGATCGATGTTCTTCACTTCCCCTGTCAGTGGTCATAATGTTGTACAACTGTGGTGTACGGTGTCTAGAACGCTCTTAATTCCTCCGTCCTGCAGGAACCAGCTCCACCTGCAGAGGGCGCAGCTGCAACAGGCGCTGCTGGACGTCCGTGGCGGCGTCGACTTTGCCGAGCGACTGCTGAGCTGCGGCTCCGACACCGAGATCCTCAGCGCCAAAGGGGTGACGCTGAGGAGGCTGACCAGCCTATCAGAGAGCGGCTACGACCCCCACCCGGCAACCGTCGCCCCTGACGACGGTGGCGGCATCTGCTTCGTGCCCAACGAGCCGGCGGGTGAAGTGGAGGGATACCCGGTGGTCGGAGTGATCAACTCCAGGACGGTGGACGTCAGCAGGTGTACCATCGAAGGAGAAGGTAGGAAAACATTCTGAATTTTTGTCTCATATTTGTCCCAAAAATGAAAAATCTAATATTAAAGTGAATTAATGTGTTGATTATTACTTAATTGTTTAGTTGTTTAAAATGCTCGAAAATAGTGAGAAATGTCCATTAGAGTCTCCTAAAGTTCAACATGACAAAAGATATTCAATTTTGTGCCACAGAACAAGAAAGAAACCAGAAAATTTTACTAATTTAGGCTTTGATTTGGTTCATTTTTGGACTGAAACTGCACGTCTCTGCACGTCACAGAGAACTATTTAATTAAATTTTAGTTTTTACAGTCTCTGGCTGTGATAAATGGTGGAATTTTGGCAAGTAAACAGCAGGCTTCTCATAGAATGGCGACAAATCCTAGAAGAAGACCTAAACTGGCATTAAAAAGTGTTTATCATGCACTAAACTGAAAATTGCCTTTGTTATTACAATATTGTTTCATAGTTCAATATTCTTTCATGGTATTTTTCACAAACCACAATAATGGTGTTATGAATGTTCACCATGCAACCAAAGCTTCTTCATTCAGGTCTAAAAATACCTTCAAACAGGAACTTTATTTTTTTCATGAACCACGTTTTATACAAATAATGAGGGAAAAAAAACAAAAGACGATAAAAACATGAATTTTATATAGTTGCAGTGAGAAAACACCAGAAATGTCACAAATCTGAAGAGCAAAGTGAGACAGTAATAGAAAAGAAATGGGTTGAAAGACTGTAATGACTAATAAATCCTTGGTTTTAGTCTTTAGAGGAAGAAAACCAGAGCATTTGTTCCGCCTTGTCCTTAGACGATAGAGAGAATTCTCATTTCCAGAGGTAGACGTGGAGTTCAGCTGCAGATAAAGACTGTTGTTCCCTCTGAGGCTTCAAAGCAAACATTCCTCTGGGACTGAAGGAATGTGGAGACTTGAGGGGACGTTTAACACAAATAGGAACTCTTCAGGAAGCACCTGCTCAAAGACTAAAGAGCTGCACAGTTTCAAAATAAAAGAAGAACATTGCTGGCGTGAGCAAGAGGAAGTTGGACTGGTGACGTTTCTGCAGCTGCAGAGTTAAAAAGGAAAAGGAAAGTGAGTTAAAGAGGAACTAGAGAGTAATTTATACCCAAGTTCTTCTTTCTAACTCGACCACAACAAACCAAAACATGATATTGTGAACTTTCCTCCTTGTGCTGCCAGAACAGCTCCAACCGCCAACATGGAGGTTCAGAAAGTTCAAGAAATGAAAGTTAAGGAAGGAGGAACGACTTTTGACACGTTAACCTCCCTGTTAGGTTTGTTTCTCAGGAACAGTAATGATGTTCCTGGGTCATGTTTTATTATCTAAAAACCCCAATAAACCTTGTTTCTACCTCATTATGAATTGCATTAATGAACATTTAGTGCAGTGGTGTTCTTTACCTCTCACAGATCACAGTTCAATGGTGCCTACAAAAATCTGTTAACGTCCAAAAACTGTGAAAACAACAGCAAGTATCTGTAAAATAATGGTGTATTCAGTTGATTTAAATACAGTAGAACTATAACTACGTGGTCTCACATTGAAAAGGAAGAATCACTGTTTGTAAAAATGCAGATTGTTTAGTTTTGGCCAATATTTAAATTTTTTATTTATTTATTTTAGTATGGAAGGAAATTAATATTTTTGTTCTGTGATTTTACCCGTTTTTACAGTAATCTGTACAATGCTCCAAAATGATTGTTAGTATATTTTTTGCTGATTGAAAAACAAAGGATTTAAAAAAAAAACAAAAAACTAATTATTATTTGCTCAAATACAGATTTTTGATGTGGACATTAAAAAAGGTTTGTATTAATTCATGTGCTAATACCTTTTCTCTGTGATTTTACCAGTTATTATCTGTAAAAATCTGTAAAACACTCCAAAATAATTATGTTTTTCCCTGATATAAATACAGTTTTAAAAAGACATTTTAAAGTAAAGGAATGTTAAAGACACTAATTATTATTTGCTAACATTATGTTTTTTATGTGGACATTTTGCAAAGTTTTTTTTTTTTTTACTTGTGTTTCAATAGCTTATTTCTGTGATTTTACTAGTTATTATCTGTCAAAAAAATTCTAAAATAGTATTTTTTATTTATTTTTTGTTGATTTTAAAGTAAAGAATTTAATTTTTAAAAAACTAATTATTTGCTGAAATACAGATTTTTGATGTGTGATGACATTATGCAATTTAAAAAAAAAAGTGTTGATATTTTTTCTGTGATTTCACCAGCTACTATCTGTAAAAAAAAAAAGTTTAAAAATCCTAATTTATTGGCTTTTATTTCTATTTTTGATAGTTTTAAAATAAAGAAATTTAAATTTATTAATTTAAAACAACTGATAAGTATTTGCAAAATACTTTTTTCAAAAATTCTGAATTATTATTTTTTTATTATTGTTTTGTTAAATTTTAATTAAAGAAATTTTTAAAGTCATTTTTATTTGCTAAATACAGATTTTTCATCTGGACATCATGGAGTTGTAGAAACAAACATGTATGCTTGTACATTTTTTCATTTTTTTTCAGTTATCTGTTGTTTTTTGGGTAATATACACACGTGGACAAAATTGTTGGTACCCCTCAGTTAAAGAAGGAAAAACCCACAATTCTCACTGAAATCACTTGAAACTCACAAAAGTAACAATAAATAAAAATTTATTGAAAATTAAATAATCAAAATCAGCCATCACTTTTGAATTGTTGATTAACATAATTATTAAAAAAACAAACTAATGAAATAGGGCTGGACAAAAATGATGGTACCCATAACTTAATATTTTGTTGCACAACCTTTTGAGGCAATCACTGCAATTAAACGATTTCTGTATTTGTCAATGAGCGTTCTGCAGCTGTCAACAGGTATTTTGGCCCACTCCTCATGAGCAAACAGCTCCAGTTGTCTCAGGTTTGATGGGTGTCTTCTCCAAATGGCATGTTTCAGCTCCTTCCACATATGTTCAATGGGATTCAGATCTGGGCTCATAGAAGGCCACTTTAGAATAGTCCAACGCTTTTCTCTCAGCCATTCTTGGGTGCTTTTGGCTGTGTGTTTTGGATCGTTGTCCTGTTGGAAGACCCATGACCTGTGACTGAGACCAAGCTTTCTGACACTAGGCAGCACATTTCTCTCCAGAATGCCTTGATAGTCTTCAGATTTCATCGTACCTTGCACACTTTCAAGACACCCTGTGCCAGATGCAGCAAAGCAGCCCCAAAACATTACTGAGCCTCCTCCATGTTTCACCGTAGGGACAGTGTTCTTTTCTTCGTATGCTTGGTTTTGAGTCTATGAACATAGAGTTGATGTGCCTTACCAAAAAGCTCCAGTTTGGTCTCATCTGTCCAAAGGACATTCTCCCAGAAGCTTTGTGGCTTGTCAACATGCATTTTTGCAAATTCCAGTCTGGCTTTTTTATGAGTTTTTTTCAGCAGTGGTGTCCTCCTTGGTCGTCTCCCATGAAGTCCACTTTGGCTCAAACAACGACGAATGGTGCGATCTGACACTGATGTACCTTGGCCTTGGAGTTCACCTTTAATTTCTTTGGAGGTTGCTCTGGGCTCTTTGGATACAATTCCAACGATCCGTCTCTTCAATTTGTCATCAATTTTCCTCTTGCGGCCACGTCCAGGGAGGTTGGCTACTGTCCCGTGGGTCTTGAACTTCTGAATAATATGAGCCACTGTTGTCACAGGAACTTCAAGCTGTTTAGAGATGGTCTTATAGCCTTTACCTTTAAGATGTTTGTCTATCATTTTTTTTTCGGATGTCCTGGGACAATTCTCTCCTTCGCTTTCTGTTGTCCATGTTCAGTGTGGTACACACCTTTTCACCAAACAGCAGGGTGACTACTTGTCTCCCTTTAAATAGGCAGACTGACTGATTATGAGTTTGGAAACACCTGTGATGTCAATTAAATGACACACCTGAGTTAATCATGTCACTCTGGTCAAATAGTTTTCAATCTTTTATAGAGGTACCATCATTTTTGTCCAGGCCTGTTTCATTAGTTTGTTTTTTTAAATAATTATGTTAATCAACAATTCAAAAGTAATGGCTGTTTTTGATGATTTAATTTTCAATAAATTTTTATTTATTGTTACTTTTGTGAGTTTCAAGTGATTTCAGTGAGAATTGTGGGTTTTTCCTTCTTTAACTGAGGGGTACCAACAATTTTGTCCACGTGTGTATATACTAAACCCTTTTTGCTATGATTTTAGCAGTTATAGTACAGATAAAATGGTTCATGCTTTACAGCGTTGTCCAGGTTTTTCTCATTTAAGACGTCTAAATTCATCCGTCAGATAAACCGGGTGAGTTATTTATCCTCAGCTTCACACTGAGACTCATTTAAGGGTCAGATAAAGGCCAAAGATTCCTGCCAGAACGTAGAAAATAACAGAGGCTTTACTGCGATTATCTCCTCTGAGGGCGACAAGAAGCCGCTGAGTGTTTCAGCCGAGCTGCACAGGTGCATTGTGGGATACGACAGCTGTGTTCTAAACGGTGGCAGCTGCAGGAACATAAATTCACACTTAATGCAGACGATTGAGAGAATAGTAGATAGTAGCAGATTAGCAGCAACAGTGGAGCTCAATCAGGTTTAAAAAAAAAGACAGAAAAATCATCTGTTATGGAGAAAATAGGGAGGATTTCAGTGTTGTGGTGTTTTTTAATGCAGATATGTGCATATTTTATATATTATTACACCTGCTTTTACTGTTAAGGTCAACTGGCTGCTGCAGACAGGAAACACTGAGCTTTTCAAAATAATAACTTGCATATAAAACACGTCTTTTTTACGTTTCTGCAACATTTTCAAACTGAACTGTGAACTTTTTTGTCTGACAGACTTTATATAAAATGAAAAGATGATAGAAAAGTTCAATAAATTACATGTTTTAAATTATAATTTGGAGGCATTAGGACTTCTTTGACATGTCGATACTGATATTCGTAATCAAGGTGACTAATAACTGTTGAAATTGTTATAATTAACTTGTAAAATAATGATTTTGTGTGATTTTCCTTGATATTATTTGCAGTTTAACAAAACAGGGAAAATCTGTACAATAGCTGTAAAAAAAAAACAGCCTTTAATATTATTATTTTTTCCTTAAATAATAAGATTTTTGTGTCATTTTACAGTTCAGCAATGTCAAAAAGATTTTCTTAAGATTTAAGAAATATTTGGGAAAATACAGATTTTTGATGTGGATATTTTTCACATAAAAATTGGCCATTTTTATAGTTAATTAACTGTTGATAAATTAGTTAAAATAAATAGACTAACAAGTCAGAATATTGAGATTTATAGCCTGTGGTGTTATTTATTTAAATATGAAGGATTAAAACCCTACAAATATGATGTAGAATTCAGTTTGCCTGACTGCAATAAATAGAGATGAACAATTTACAGTATTCATAATTATTAACCCGACTTTATAAATATACAATAAAAGCCCAATAAATCCGAGTATTTCCTGTTTTGCCTAATTTTCTTTTTGTCTTCCTCATTTTGCTCTTTCTTTTTCTTATTTTTGTTGAAAAAAGTAGTGAATTGTTCAATTTAGGAGGCTGAAGCCAGTGAATGTTTCACCTTTTGCTTGATAAATGTCTAGAATGACAGTCAAGAATTTCAGAAAAGCATTAAAAGTGAAGCTCATTTTACTGTTTGCATTTTCTTTTGATCATCTAAACAATGAACTGTTTCAGGTCTAATTGTGCGGCATGTTTGGAAACCTTCTTTTGACATCGTTTATTATCTCACAACTGCGTTAAAAACCTTTTCTTGTTGACCTAACATTCATACAGTTTTTTAATATACTTGTTTATTTCGAGCAAAAACATTTTTTCTGTCTTTCTGAGGGTAGAGAGATGACAAAAATATAAATATTGTGTCAGAATCAGACATAAAGAAGAGCAAAAACTTGCATTTTTAGCATTTTATCTGCTATTTGGAGCCATTTCATTCTGAAGAGCAGCTCATCTCCTCACTTAATTCTTCTTATTCATGAGGTAGTTTCATTAGCGGCACCCAAACACTGCAGCTGCTCAATAAGACCAGATGAAAACAGGACGATTTGTTATCGGACGGCTAATAGACCCTGACGGGGAGACGCAGAGCGGCATTAATCACCGACGTGAAGGCAGACGATGTTTGCTTTAACACGACAACAAACCCTGATGAATATCTACAGCGACTTAATGAAACTCTAAATGATGACAGGAGGGTTTGAAACTCCTAAGCAGCAGGAAAGTGGTTCAGTTTAGAGGCTGAGATGGTGAAACTAAAAGCATTAGTAGTCTTTTTATGCAGGTTCTTCTTCCACAGTGAATATACGGTCCTCTTGGGTTCATGTTTGGGAAACATTTCTACTTTAATTTGTGTTTTTCTGCATTAGCTGCTTGTGTGTTTGTGCAAAAAAAGTCCTATCTATAGTTGTTTGCTTTAGTGTTTGTGCGTTAGTCCTTTCATGAACTTGCATTTGTAGTTGTTTTTTGGAAAGTACGATCATTTTAGAGAATTTTTTTTGTCTTTAACAGCAGTTGGACAGAGTTTTTTCTTTTATCCCAGTAACAATATTATAGGACTCTTCCAGTTGGGACACTGTTGGAGTGGTTTCACCATTGTACCTGCTTAAAAGTTCAAATATTGGCCATAAATGCAAAAACTCCAATTGGTTTTCTCATAAAGTATACCTCTGACTGGCACCATACTTAGTCACAAGGAAAAAAATCTGCATCTTAGGGTGAAAAATAAAGGTTTCGGAATAGAGAAAAACCAGATTTTCACCATCATATAACTGGTTTGTATTATTCTATAAACGAAGGGTTTACCATTGGAGACCAGATGTACATGTCAATAAACCTGTAAAATTTCAGGACTCTATCTACATTATTTCTCAAAATATGGCTCTTTAAACATTGATCCATGGCATGATACTGCCACCACCATGCCCCGCAAAAATCAACATGATTTCCTGTGAGCCCTAGGTTTTTGTTGATTGTAATTGTTTTTCTGAAAATCTGTCCATCTGAGAGGTTGTTCAGTCTGTAACTACAGTACGTAGGAGGTAATATCCTGCTTCAGTCAGTTGCTTAAGATGTTCAACCTTCACCAATGACTGTTAGTGCTGTTTCGTCTATGTAACACATTTTTTTAATCACTCAGAACAGCTGTCTAACCTCTCACCTTTAACCTCTGCTGGTCTCAGGTCTGCATCGAGGCGTTCAGGGCCAGAGAGGAAACTTCACCCTCGTGTGCCGAGACCCAGCCGGAGAGCAGATGGTTCGAGGTGGAGAGAACGTCCAGGTCAGCATCGTCCACAAGGAGAAGAAGAAATGGTGAGTCCATGACAGCGTGTGGTCGTCTTTGAAGGCATTTCTGATTCAGCAAATTGTAAAGCAGCTGCAGAAATGTCCTGGAACAAGACGCCAATGGCTCTATATTTATGCTGGTAATGTGACATTTTAAGGAGAAGTTTTATTATAATCTAAATAAATAAATATGGCCGTATCAAGTAGAACATCATTTCAGGTTGGAGCCAAGATCTTCCAAATATTGGAAATGGGTGAGAGCCATTGTACGTATGAGATAGTTTTGTTTGTTTTGCGCTTGGTTTATCCTCAGTTTTTCTCCAAATGGGACCATAATTTACAAACAAAGAACATCATGCTTTATACAAAAAGGCTTTAAACTAACAATTGAGACCATAAACTCATTAGAAAAGCATCTGCTAAAGTAGCAAATCAAGTGAGAATGTAGTCATTTTCTCATGCAATCTTTAAACCAGAGATGTCGCCCCTGCTGGCCATTCAAGAGAATACAGGTTTGAAACTCAAGCTACGGCCATTTTAGAGCAACAGATTGACAATAAAATCAGTTTGGAGTCCAGAGCTAAGCCATATAGCCTCATCAAAAAGGCTAAGATATATTGTGCACATTCTACTCAACGCTAAGATTGTAAATATAATGAAAACTGAAGCTGGAAACAATAGACAAACAGGAAACAGGTGTGTAAAGAGTTATTTTAGAGTCTTTAGTTAACTCAGAAACAAATCATACTTAGAGTCAATAGTAATCAGTGTAAAACAAGCTAACAAACAGCTGAACTGTCTGTGGAAAATGTATTGGCTTGAAGTCAAAATCATAATTTAAAATAATATAATTAGCAAACTGCAACAGCTGCAATTTACAATATATGCTTTGCAGCACGTCTGACACAAGGTTTGGGTCGATCACGACAACTTTTAACAGAACAGAATAGAATAGAAATACTTTCTTTTGGCGAAATTTGGTTGCTACAGCAGAAAAGTACAGTTCCCACCGCTAAAAATACTGATAAATAAGCAAAAATGTGCAGTAAATAACAAACAGTAAGAAAAATCTAAAATGCAAAATACCCTGTGTAAAGAGTTTACAATGTTAATGTTTATATGTTAGTGTTTTACAATGTTAGTGCAAATAGTGTGCAAATAATTGATTAACTGATCAGTATCAGTAATATTAGCTCAGCACATTTGTTCATTCATCTCCAATGTAATTGTTGACATTATCAGAAAAAATGCCGATTATATGACCAACTGGGACATCAGAAAAACTTTTCAGTTGATCCCACCTTTGTAAACTCCATGTGTGCTAGCTGCCTGTCATTAAGCTTCACAGAGGTCTTTGTCATGCTGCCCCTTTGCTCGCTAAACTCCCAGGATGCCCTCTGCTGGCCAACATGGACCTGCTGGCTTCCTGTGGCGGCTGCAGTATCAAACAGCAGTAGTGGTAAATGCTCAGTCATGTTTTATAAACATTACACAGTAAATATTGAACTTATGATGACTTTAGTAAATTTTAGCACAAATGAAATCATGAGAAAAACTGCAATTAGATATTTTCACCTTTGGTTCATCCAAACAAACCCCTAGTGAGGCTCAATATCTGCCCAGTCATGGAATTTGCCAAACTAAATTCAGCTAGTTGTTAGGATTAAGTTAAAATGATGAAACTTTTTGAATGGGAGTGTATATAGGTGGCAGGAGGTTCATCCTTATTGACCTCCATAACCTCATTTTTCTTCTTTCCATTCCTGTTTTTGCTCATCTGTTTGATTAAACAGTCTTTACCCAGTTTTATTCTCAGTTGTGTAACTCTACCAGGAAGATCTGATTCTTACCAGCAGCTGTGACAGCTTGCATGTAGGATTCTTTTTAGTGAATGAACTCTTCCAGACATGTGATGACAGAACGTGTGGGAGTTTCCCGTCTTTGTCTGTAATCTGAGTGATGTTCATTATGAAACTACACCAGACTGCTGCTAAACAACCACAGGAAACAGTATGACATTACACTTTTATTTATTTTAATTAGTTTACTTGGTTATTTAGTGAAAAAGAAAAAAACCCAAAACAAAGCTGCACTAAATAGATGATGAATCTGTTGGTTATTAGTGAAATGACATTTAGAAACCTGAAGTTCTTTGTTGCGCTGCAGAGCTGTGTAGTTGTCAACCGGACGCATTGGATTGATTTTAGTCACTTTAGTGTTAAAAGTGAGTAAATGAGCTTCAGAGAGTTTGGATTTTGGAGTAAAATACGCTACTCTGGGGTCATATTTCTTGACTTAAATGAACAATGACTAGTTGTTTTTGCTTTCTTGTCGTGTTGAGTTGTGTTTTTAAGATATTTTATATTCTAGATATTTAAGTTTTATGTGACATGGTCTTCAGAATTTTCTTCTTTTTCCCAAAATCTTTCTTCTTGTTCTTTTGCCCTCGACTTTTTTCCTTCTGTCACACTCATTTGTGTTGCTGTTTGTTTCATGTGGTGTCTCAAAGCTTTTTCATATGCATCGCAGTTATTTTAAAGTAAACTAGTCTTTTCCAGTTTCTTTTTTTTCTTGTTTTTTTGCATCTCCTCCCTGCTTTGTATATTAACTAGAGAAATGTTGTTGTATTTAGTGCATATAAACCCTTAAGAAGCTTTTCTGTGAAGGATAATGGTATAATTTGGGGCTCAGCATTGGTAGATACTTAATTTCAAACTGCTTGGATGAGGTCAGGAGCAACAAATTGAATGCAACATCCTTAATATTGTCACTAATCTTTGTCCACTTCACTTGAAGAAGTTTGGAGATAAACCTGCAGATTAGGTTCAGATTTTTTTGGTCTTTATCCAAACTTTTTACACCATTCTGGAAAGTTCTACTCTGGAGAGGTGAGAAGTTACGTCCTCAAATGCTAGAAGAACTCTTCTGCTCCGTCTCCAGACACTAAGTGTTCCCTCAAATTATCCAAAAATTAGATATACACTCACAGGGACCAACAATCTGTTCATGAGGACCTGCAGCCCGTTCTGAGAGCTACTATAAGGATGTAGACACACCTATTAATAAAGGAGATCAAGAGGATAATGATGGTGTTTAAACTCTGCATGCTAGCTTTGAATGTAAAAAAGCTAGAAAGAACTTGTTGAGAAAGAAAGCTGCAATCATTTGTCGGTCGGTTAATTTTGTTTTATGGGTGTCAAAATTCCATGAAAGCTATGAACACATTAGCTGTAGCTAACTCTACCAGCTGTGGTTACTGTGTTTGTATTGCTGAGATTATTGATGTCTTTTCTCTGCCACTGTATGAAGAATCCGCCGATTCAATTGTTTGTTTGCTCTGTTATTCAAAAGAATGTTTGGAAATTTGATGTCATCAGATGAAAAACAAGAAGCTTAACGGTGATTTTGGTGACACTACACTGATTATGAGCTGCTTTTTACATTATTAATGAGCTGATTAGTTCCATCTTCATTCAGCACCGTGGAGACGACAGTAGTTGATTAATGATCGTTAAAATCAGCTCACTTTTTATTGGAACTTTTTTATGTCACTGCTGGTGAAATTAAAAAAAACTACTGAGACACTGGAGCAGCATCCTAATTGACCCTGACTCCATTTCCTACATATAAGGTGTCATTAAGCCTCACACAAGTCTTTGTCATGGTGTCCCTTTACGAGCTAAACTCCCACAGTGGTCTCTGTTTGACAACAGGGAATGAAATGTTTAGAAATTGGATGGGAGGGATATCCTCTTCAAACAGTGATAATTTTTGAGAGTTTGATTAATATTTGTGCAATTCTTCTTTCACTGAAATAGGAAATGCTCTTTATCATGCATTTTACATTGACTTTTTTTGCACAAAGTTACTTTTATAATGTTGAATACACACTTTTTTTAATCTTAATTTTTTATGTCAAATTTTTACCTGTAGTTGTCAATTTTTATTGGCTGTGCACCAACACTGCTGATGAAATTGCAAAAGTTCCTGAGACATAATTAACTCCTACTCGATTTGCTGCATGTCAGATGTCATTAAACCTCACAGAAGTCTTTGTCATGGTGTCCCTTCACTAGCTAAACTCCCACAGTGATCTCCGCTTGACAACAGGGAATGAAATGTTGAGAATTGGATGTCAAGACATGAAAAAAGAAACTGAAGCTCTTAACACTGACTTTGGTATTACTACATTGGTCATCTGTCACGTTTTACATTATTAATAAGTTGATTTGTTTTGTTTTCCTTCAGCACAGTGGAGACGACAGTGGTGGACAACAGTGACGGATCCTACAGTGTTTCATTCACACCTGAAGAACCAGGAGTTTACTCAGTGTGGGTTTGTGTCAAAGCTCAGCATGTCAAGGTAAAAACATATAGTTTAAATCTGCGGGGGGGGTTTATTGTCTTTGTTTAATCAGAGCTGCATGTTAGAACAGTGAGCTGACAGCTGGACAGAGACTCGCCTCAGGGACGTTCACATCATCCTGACAAATTAAACAATCTTTAAAATGATGTTCAGTTTGTCTCCTGGGATGTTTAATAATGAACAGACTGTCAGACATCCTCTTATGAGAAGTTAGCCACTTTTTTCAGTTTTAACCCTCTGGTGGGTTTCAAAGGTCTGTTGTCTTCTTAAAAAATCACCAAAATCACGACATTTATCACAGAAAGAAACTGTGAAAACAGAAAAAAATAGTTGGATTTTCAGCTTTCCAGCAGTTCCTGAACTGCTCATCTGGGACTTGTCTTTGCAGCAGGAAAATTAAACAAGTCAATGCTTAACATCCTCTGCAAAAATGTTTATGAATAATTCTACATGTGTCATTTAAAAACACAAAAATAAATAATTTGCTCTGTCCAGAGTTTTTTTATTTAAATCATTAGAGATTCAGCTGCAACCTACAATCTTATGAAATTAAAATCCTTCTCGGTTGAACTGCAGGCTGTGTTTACCGCAAGGAGAAAGGAGACCAGTACAGGAACACATTTTTAAAAATGTCAGTTAAATAAAGCATTTAGAGATATCAATTTTTTTAGTATTTAGACCCATTTGGGGAAAAATTTAATGTGTTAATTTCAGTTTTCTTCAAATTTTTATAGAAGAAGTAACCAGGAGAAGAAATTAAACTTTTGTTTTTCATTTTATTTTATAATTTGTGGCATTAAACTATGTTGTTCTGCGCAGAGGATATTTCTGAGTTCTCTCTCCGTCTTCATGTTTGTTCTGTTTCCATGGAAGTGCAGGACTTTATGTTGCAGTAAATGTGAGTTTACAGTGGAGAAAAATGTGAACAAAGCAAAAAAACACCCTGAAGCTGCTTGGAGTTGGAGTTAACAGACCGTGTGACTCTGTCCTGCCTCCTCCTGCAGGGTTCTCCGTTTGTTCTGACTGTAAAGAGGAAGCTGAGGCGTCACAGTGGGACGTTTCACTGCTGCTCATTCTGCTCCAGTGGAGGAGCTAAAGAGGCTCGATGTGGCTGCACAGGAACGATGCCAGGTCTGTCAGAGGGAAGGGGGTCATTTAGGGGCCTTTACTGCCAATAAAGAGGAAGAAATGGCCAAAAAACAACGTGGAGTCACTTTGTCTGTGCAGATTCTCAGTCATCCTGGTGTTGTAATCCTAGGAGCTTCAGTAGAAAACAGCTGGACTTCTCTTTTAGCTTCTGGAAGATGAGATGAGATGAGATGAGATCAAGGAAATTCTTGTGAAAGATCATCCTCAGAAAAACGCAAAATTAAATAACATAAGAAATGCAGTGTCTAAAAAGTAGAAAATAATACCATGTAAGTAGAATACATTACTGAAAAAGTAAGCAAACTAAAATAAGACTAGAGCAGAAAAATAAAAAGTAATGCTGGCAGTTATACTGAGGTAATAAATAATGTCACACATGATAATGAAATATTGCACCTGAAAAATGAAAATATAAAATTATTGCACATGAAATTAAATGAAATGCATGTGATACAGAAAATGATATTGTACAAACTACTGAGAAAAGTAATGCAGCAAAAGATATTTTTGTTTACATTAGTGGTATTCAAGAGGCTTCATCAGTTCTTAATCTGGAGCTGAAGCCTCAACTGGTGTTTGTTTTGTTGTTGTTGTTGTTATTTATGAATTGGTTCTTTTCTGCTCTATATGTGTAGTAATATTTATTTGAATGTTATTTGATGAATACAACCATCAGAGATGCATTAACACCCTCCCTGGTCATGGATTAAACCCGTAAAAAACTCATCTCTGTGTATGAAAATGACAAATTTAGATGTTTTTCCATTAAAAAACAAATCCCTTTCTGTGGTAAAATGGGATATACCAGCCTGCACAATACAAATGATTCAGATCTATGATCTGTTTGCTGCATTTTCAGCACACCAGCTCACCTATGACTGTGGCAGACTACATTATGCTGCACAGTGGCAAGTTTGAATGTCAGTTTAATTTATTTATACATTATGCAGAAAGCTCCACCCTGCAAGCGGCTTCTTAAAGTCTGTTAAGTATGAAACCCTGGATGTCAGAATCCATGTTTTAGAAACTGTCATCATTACACTGCAGCTTTAGCCTCCTGAGACCCGGGTTTTTGTTTGATGTGCATTTTTTATGTCTCCTTACTATTTGGGATTAGTAGGACCTAATTTTAGTTGATATTAAAGTTTACCTTTCTATGTGCTCTTGAACTATCAAAACCAGTGCCCTCATATGAGGAGAATGGGTCTGTCTTTGCATATACAAAAACCCAATTAGCCTAAAAAATTGAATTTTTTTCTAATTAATTAATTAATTAAAAATTATTCTACTTCTTTCTAGTGAAATTAGCTTGAAACAGGTGGTAATTGTCTAAAAACAAGTTACTTTTTGGAGGAAGAAGTGTAATTAGACTTGTTTTGACTAGAAATTAGACATTGTGACTGAAAATAAAGACAATAAAATAAATGTTCTTGGCAAGATTTTACGTTTTTGCAGTGAGGCTAGACCTGATGTCCTCAAAGAAGTACATCATGTCTACAGACATTGTAGCTTGCTAATATTACTCAAATTTATCAAATAAGCATGCCAGGTGAAGCTACAGACGTTATTGTGCATAAATATACTACTTTCAATCATAAAATTCAAGATTTTTTCCTTGTCCATGTTTCTGTCGGGAGCTGCTGTAGAAAACTTTAGCTGGGATTCCCGCCATCTTGTTTTTTCCCAAATGAGTGTAATTTCATTATGAGACCACCTGATGGTTCAGGCAGGGCCCCCGGATGAGGATAATGGGTCAACATTCTTACAAATGAGGTATCATGGTGTAGAACAGCAAAAATGTAACGTCCTCATATGAGTATGCAGGGTCTGAAGAGGTTAGGGTAGGGTGGAAATTGGCAACTATTGTGTTGTTTGACTGTTTATTTCACTCATTACGTCTTCTGGCATAAAAGAAACACAGTTTGGTCATGTTAAAGTAAAATACTTGCAGAAGATAGGTTAAACACTTTTACTAGGCTAGTAAAAACAGGAAATTAGAATTAAAGCCTCAAAATACGCTTTCCTTTGCAGCTTGATCAACACAGAAATGCACTGAGTTACATGAGGCACTCTTTATGTAGACATAGTATTAATAAACAAGGTTTTCCACAAGTTTCTTTTGAATATGTTTTAAAATAAATCATGCAAGAACAGGACATGTATGATGAAAAAAGGAGGCACAATTTTCTCATCTTCTCATTCTGCATCTACTTGCAGCATTGACAGGAACTGTCTCTAAAAGTTATGGAATTTTAGGTTAAATTAGATGAGTTTATTATTCAACTGTAGAAGAATTAATAGAAGAAGGGTGTCCTGATGAATAAAGTTTTGTTTGTGTGTAGTTTTGTGTGTTCATCATGTTTGGATTGTCAGCTGTCCTGCTAATACAATCCAGTATAAATCATCTCCATTTTCTGTCTTTTTTTGTTCCGTCAACACTCCCTAGAAAGACTTGAAAGATCTAAAACTGCGTCTGATCTCCCGTCCTGACTTGTCTGTTTACTTCATGTTTGTCTTTATGCAGGAGGCTTTAAAGGCTGTGGTCACGGACATAAGGGGCATCCAGGGAAGCCTCACTGGTCCTGTTGTGGCAGCACAGTGCAGCAGTCCGAGTGTCTGCCTCAGAGCGTTTTGGCTTCAGTTTCCCCTCGGAGCCACCTGAGAACTGTGGAGCTCTGAAAGTGACGAGATGATGCAAGGTGACGCAGGACGGCAGCAAGAAAGCTTCGGGTTTGTTTTGGAAACATTGAAAAGATCAGACAGAGGAAGTACAACTCTGAAGACACAGATACAGGAGCCAGTTTGTCATTAGAGACAAACAAGGACAAACACCAAAGTGTGAGACTGAAGATCTCAATCTGAGTTATAAAGTTCTTTGACTAAACTCTGCCAACTTGACATCTACTCCGGAGTCAAATGTGCTAAAAGTTTGGATGTCCTCAGTATAGCTGTAAACTAGCTGTAGTACCTGCTTTTGCCACCAGATGGAGCCTCTTAGGTGGGAAGTTTAGTAAAGGAGCACCGTGACAGAGACTTCCACGAGACTTTAGTGAGATCAGGCCAGCACACAGGCTTTAAATCATGCTAAAGGAATGACGTGACCACAGATTAGATTAGCTGTAGTACCTGGTTGTGCCACCAGGTGGAGCCCCCTTATGTCTATCACTGCTAGTTTCTGATCAAGATTAACAACAGTTGTAGTGTGAGTCATGAAAATGAATCAAGTTTTCTTTGTTTAATGTTAAAAACAAGTCTCCAAACTGTTCCCATTTGAGACCTAAAGACCACAGTGTATGATTCTGCTGTTATTGTACCTGATAATGGCCTAAATATGCTAAATACACAATTTATATAAATACAACTCGTAGTAACAACTTAAAATACAGAATAAATATAGTGATATTTTGGGATAAATGCAAGTACTGCTTTGGCTAAAATAACCTTTGAAACTATAGGAACTCAGTACTTCTTGTGTGGAATACTCGTAGTATTTCGAGTGGAACCAGCCTTTGAAGTCGTGCACTTTGGCAGTCATTTATTGCTGTAGATAGTGCTGTCTTGGAACAAATAGCTTCAGGTATGCAGCCCTAGAAATGTGGTTCTGAAAGTACAGAAGAGCATTGTGGGAGTTTAGCTCGTAAAGGAGCACCATGACAGACACTTCTACAAGGTTTAATGACCTCCAGCTAGCACACGAGTGTTCAGTTAAACTGGGATAAACAAGAATGCCGATTCGCACATTTTAACATTAATTATTGTGGAGGTTTTTCCGTTTCAGTCTGAAAAAAGATTGATAGACACACACAAGATTACAACAAACTGTCTGCCCAGTTTCACAAGTTTAGCAAAAATCCTGACACTTTAACAACGATGAATCCTGCAGTGTTACATATCTAAAGTCTGAAAAAAGCTTATTTAAATGTAAAACGTATTAGAATAGAAATACTAAGAATCTCCAGAAAGTATTTTTATAGCCTAATGAAATGTAGTTCTTCATGTACAATTATGAAGCTGTAAAGTATACAATATTTTCTGATAATTAGCATCTCATGTTGTGTAAGGAACATAGCAAACAGTCTCTAAACTATATATTTAGCATTAATATCCACACCAATATTTTACTTAAATTTAGAATTTCCTTTACAGTAGTGACCGTTGTGTATTCTGTTTATAAGGTAATTAATGTACAGTTCTTGTACTTGAAGTTTATTGACTGTCATTTAATAGTGGGAATTTTTTTTCCATTAAAACTACTGTACTTTTGTTTCTACGTTTATACTAAACTACTGCACATTTGTTATTAGAACTTAGAATTTAATGTGCCTTTTACTGAATCCTATAGACGTATTAGCAGCAGGTATTCAGGCTTTAATTATGCTCCCTTACGGATGCACATTTGAACAATTGCGGACATTATGGATGTGTAGGTTGAACAAAACGCCAACACATGGTTTCCACATGACCGATGTTGACTTAAAAAGCAGATAGCATTTCATTGCTGTTTATATTGAACCCAGAAAAACACTCAGGACTCCCGTGGATGTTTCAGAAAGTTGTGACTTTGTACTTTTTACAGGATTAAAGTGCTAGTTACACATTGGCATGAGGCTTGTCGAGTACATTGCGCAAACATTGCACAAGATATCTGGAGAATTTAGAACTTCCTCCTGTGTTGGGGTGTCATTATTGGAAAGAATCTACCAATCAAAGCAATTGCAAAATCCAGCAGAGACTAATTTACAGTTACAACTCTTAGAATGCTGAATTATAAAGGTGTGGATGATGAAGAATCTTCTCCAACAGTCTTTCTTTATAACAATCATTTGATTTTAGCACCATTTCATTTTCCTCACGTATGTATGGTCACAGATATTGGTCTACATGTGGACCCTTACAGACAAGAAAGCATGAAGCGCCCTTGTAGCCTTGATTGTACTCCCTTTATAGATTTAGACACCACAGATGTGCAGCTGTTTTTTCATTGTTTTGCTTTTATTAATCTACTTTTCAACTCTGCTTCGAGGACTCTGTTTCATATATGCACAGTCGGTCAACATCTAGGTATTCTGGGCATGGACGTGTGCACCTTTGTGAATGTTTTGGGCTGAACAAAGTCATCCATGGAGGGTCTTTATGGACTTTCATGGACTTTGGGAGATGACGGAAGTCATGCAGACCCTCATGAACTTCTAAACATCGAGGATAGTGCTGAGCCTGTACTACTTTCTAGTCCATACATGTACCGTGGGTTTGTCATAGGGCTAGGAATAGGATCTGTCATCTCCACGCTTCCCATTCACTGCAATGCCTTCTGGTAGCAGCATGTTGTGTTTTAAGAGACGGGGCATCACATTCGCTGCTCCCGATTAGCCTTATTGTACATGTCCTCAGAATTCGTCAGTTTATTGCATCCCATTCACTGTCAATGTGAAATGTGTTACAGTGCATTTCGAGCTGGAATCCCATGCATTGCCTCAGAGATCATTTGCCTAAATTAGTTTAATTCTACTTTATGCAAATGCAGAGTGGGGAATGGAGGTTCAACACATCCTGAACCTTTCGTGAAACTTTAGTGAAACGTTCATGAAACTATCACGAAACTTTCATGAAATGTCTAAACTAGGCGTCGTTGAACTAAAACAACGACAGATTCAGCTACCTATTTCTCGCCTGAGGTGCTTTCAAAAATTTTTTTGCTGAAGTGTTTTCAAAATAAGCGAGAAAGATTGTGACTGAGCCACCATGTTGGTCTGATACATCTACTGGACTGAAGGTCTGAAGGGCTGTTATGTGACCACCTAGTGGCCCACTAGTGCCGCCTTCCAAATATTCAGATGCGATGTGTTTCCACATCCCTGAAGACACATAGCTTGACTACTTTGTGCACTCAGTGCCTCTGGGACCTACCGAAAAACTCTTAAATGAAGACATATTTACCAACTGCACTCCTTATTTTTCACCTCAAGTGTTCTCAACAACACATTTTGTTGAACTGTTTTAGTTATTTAAGGTTGCAAATGGGCCACCGTGTTGGTCTGGTTGGAAATCCAGGAGCAGACAGTGAAGTGTTCATCCACTCAGGTGCGTCCAGCGTTTTCAAGATTGTCAAAATGTTTAGTCTGTTACCACACTATGTAGTCGTACATCCATCAAGCATCCAATACTTTGGACATGTACTGTTGGGCAAGTGATGAACTTTACATCATATAAACTCGAACTCTGGCCTTCCTTGTATGCAATAAGGTGACGAAATTACCAAATACTTCATATTTACCTTTTATGTATTTGTTGCACTTTTCAAATGTTACTTTTGTGGTACAAACTACAGGTATTTGTACTTCTGAGCTGATAATGGTAATGTGGTGCGATAGACTGTCTCAGTTTGTGAATATTACTGTTTGTATAGCGAGATTTTGTAAGATTACATACGAAACACTGGTCAGGATGGAAACAGCTCATGAATAGAGCTCGTGAATAGAAACTGGAGTTCACTGTGTTTTAAAACTCAACCAGAATGTTAAACCTCAACTTGTGCACTTGTAGATTTCTCACTATTGTTGGTAGAACGATGAAGAAAATCAGCACCTGACAGGTTTCCTTTAGGTTTTTTTTTAGCTGGTAAAGACTTCCAATCACAAACCTGGAACTCATCCTGAGCCTCTCTGTGTATTTTTGTGTATTCTGAATAACAAATATGTTAACTGTGAGTATAAATGCATGTTTTAAAGTAAAATAGAACTATGCAAATACTTCACATCTCTTCATCTTGTGGTCCAACATCTTCAGATTAAGGGAGAACCTCCTGAACGCTGACATTTCAGAACGTTTCTGCTCATGTGTTAAAAAAGTGCCTTTTTCATTTTTCCAGCATTTTATACTGAAGCCTGTAAACCTGAACAATGAAATAAACAGTTTCTACATCCTGATTTCAAACTGAACTAACAGGATGTCTATGTGTTTGTTCCACACAATTTCATCAAGAAGCAACTCCTATATTGATTGAGGATCTGTGATGATACCTGGAGGTGATTGTATAAAAGTGAGTGTGCTTCAGAAGTGTTTAGAGAAGATTCCCAATAGTTTGATACCTTTCTGTAAACCATCGTTTGTTATCTTTGATGCTTTGGGTAAAGAGTCGAACAGCAACAGCAGCAACGATATTTTCAGTTTTCATCTTGAACATCTGGAAGAACCGATACTCCTTTAATCGATCAGAAGACTCTTTAAAAGCACAAGACCAGAGTTACGACTCTTTTAATCCGCCACAACATCCAAACCTACAGAACTGGTGTTTTCTGGACATTAGCTGCAGATCCTTTGATTCCATGTTTTAAGGTTTTTCTTGAACTTTTCTGTCAAATTTTACACTACCATTGAAAAGTTTGGGCTCACTTAGAAATGTCCTTATTTTTGAAAGAAAAGCAATTTTTTCAATGAAGATAACATTAAATTAATGATACATCAAGTGTAGACATAGTTAATGTGGTAAATGACTATTCTAGCTGGAAACGGTTGATTTTTAATGGAATATCTCCATAGGGGTACAGAGGAACATTTCCAGCAACCATCACTCCTGTGTTCTAATGCTACATTGTGTTAGCTAATGCTGTTGAAAGGCTCATTGATGATTAGAGAACCCTTGTGCAGTTATGTTAGCACATGAATAAAAGTGAGTTTTCGTGACCCTAAACTTTAGAACAGCAGTGTACATGTTTAGATCCTGTTTGTAAGTTCCTCTTTGAACCACCAGGCTGCAGGAGAGAGTCACTTTTCCCTTCCTCCTCTTCCAGATCTACCAGTCATGTTAAGTTTTCAATGCATGTTCCTGCAAATCATTCATAACCAGCATTCCCACAAGCACAGCTGATGAATTCTGCAGTATTATTTTTAAAAAGCTGTTCAGGATGCTGTGAAGGTTTGATGAATGTTCCTCTAACAGCCGTCGAAGACACTGGTAGCAAACTGCTTTCAGTTCAGCAGTCACAATTTGATCTCAAGTAACCAGCAACATCAGAGCTTTATAACCTAAAATAACCGCAACTCCAAATGTCCCCCCCCCCCCTTTTTTTTAGTGCATTCTGAAAATGATCACATTTAATGAACTATCTTTTCACAAACAACCTGAAATTAGTGAAGAAAAAGAAGTTAAATTTAAACAATATTATGCCTGTTTGGAACTGAACAATCTAGTATTTTATTTTATGATCAAGACAACTTGTCATGGTCTAGAAATGGTTTTACTAATTTACAATTTGCAGTTAATGTTCATCCATCCATTCTCTTTACACCGCTTTATCCTCACTAGGGTCATGGGGGGTGCTGGAGTCTATCCCAGCTGACTTGGGTGAAGGCAGGGGACACCCTGGACAGGTCACCAGTCTGTCACAGGGCTACATATACAAACAATCACACTCATATTCACACCTACGGACAATTTAGAGTAACCAATTAACCTCAGCATATTTTTGGACTGTAGGAGGAAGCCGGAGTGCCCGGAGAAAACCCACGCATGCACAGGGAGAACATGCAAACTCCATGCAGAAAGATCCCAGGCCTGCAGTTAATGTCTTCGCTGTAATTTTTATACTTTAGAAAGTCGTCCTGCCGGTCGGATTGGCCCACGGATCGCATGTTTGACACACACAATGCACCTGCATCTGGCAGATCACAAAAGGACTTTATCGTTTTTGCCTGTTGATTAAACTACTTTACATTTTAAACGTCTTTTAATATATTTGTAAATTTAACTGCACCTTCTTATGTTATACTTGCATATTTCTGTCTTAAAAAATACAATTACTGTCACACGTATACTCTGTTGATTTTTTCTATTTTATATGTGATATAATTTTTTATCTTGTTTTGTTTTATTCTGTTTTTTTTATTTTATATATTTGATCTTATTTCACTCTTTTCATTCAATTTATTTTATTTTTCATATTTTTATTTCATTTCTCTTTATTTAAATTGTTTTTTTAATCTTATTTTATTTCATATGTTCTTTATCTTATTTCACTTTTTATTCTATTTCATTTTATCCTGTCTTCTTTTATTTTACATACTTTGTATTATTTCACTTTATTTTTATTTTATCTTGTTTTGTTTTATATATTTTATCTTGTTACGCTTTATTTTAATTTGATTAATTTTGATTTATTTAATTTTATTTTGTATTATTCACTTTATTTAGTTTTATTTTATTTTATTTAATGTATTTTCTTATCTTGTTCATTTTACTTTATTTTAATTAGATTTTATCTTATTTTATTTTGTATGTTTTTTGTCTTTTTTCACTTTATTTTATTTGTTCTCATTTTATTTTTTTTAATCTTATTTCATTTTATTTTACTTTAATTTAAATAATTCCACTTGATTCTATTCTATTTTATTATTTTATTATTCTATTTTACCTTCACTTTATACCCTAATATTCTGTGTTGTGGTATTAATTACCTCTGTATTGAACATCCATGCTCCTCTGGTTATTAATAGAGTCGTCCAACTCCAAGAGGAAGTGACGTCAGCAGCGGTATTTAATCAAACACTGTAATTGGTCGGCTGGAGTTAACTGAAGGTGAGTGATCACTGGAGCTGCAGGTTTTTACAGCCGGAAACTTTAGGTCAGCAACACTTCTATTAGCTGAGGCCAAATGTGGGTTAAAGATGAGGGAAAGGTTCAACAGCTGCCTTTACTATCGATTCCTGTCTTCCTTTTACTTCCAGGATCTATTAGAAGTGGAGCCGCCGACACAAGCACACTCAGAAATGAACAATGAGAGAGTGAAGGACGTCTGCCAGAGATCATAAACCTCCTTCACCCTCCATCGAGCCTCCGCTGATCACGCTGCAATATTGTCCCAGACATCTTTTCTCCTGTTTAATCTTTTTCCTTTTTATGTTTCCACGGTTTGATGTCCCGCTTTTCCCCCTGGAGAGTTACAGGAGGTTCAGGTGACTGAGGGATTAATAACGACGATAAAAGCCATCAAACCCCTGAGAAAACATCCAGGAATTACAGTCAGAATCAATAAAGCTCTCCAGAATTTATCACACGTGGAGCAACATGTCACGCTACGCCAGGACACACGTGTTCTATCTACACGTGATAAAGTCACATAACTGGACAACACAATCCAAATATGTTGGAATTTTGAGGTTTGTCGTGTGATAAAAAGCATTTAATGTGGAGATTTCACGTACACTGTAAAAAAGATACCAGTTTTTAACTCATGATTTGATCTTTTTGACTGCTGGTTTTGTTGCATTACAGGTAAAGAATAGTGTTATTTATTTACACATTAATCTTGGAAAAAACGGGTGAAAACTGTCAATAAAATATAAAATAAACTACACTATTTTTACAGTATTTAAATCAGCAAAGACTGTCATTATTTCACAGATTTTTTTATATATATTAGGGATTTAAAAATAGTGCTTATTTTCAATACTTTTCTGAACAAAAACAGGCAAAAACTGTAAATATTTTAATTTTTACAAACAGCAATCGTGTTTTTTTATGTTTGATCACAAAATTCAGCTTTTTTTCGAATAGCACCTGAAATATTTTACAAATTTTTCCTGTTTAGTGAAATAAAAATTCAGTCTTGCCCAAAGTGGCAAGAAAGATGTTGAATTTCTGGTTATTTTTAGCAAATTTCTGGTCATTTTGAGCACATTTTTGGTCATTTTTGGACCACTTTAAAGTAATATTAGGCAGTTTGAATTATCTTTGGATGGTTCTTGAGTTAGTCAAGACAGGTTTCACATCATTTTGGACAATTTTTGACTGAACAGACAAACAAAATCTACTGGGTCAATAAATTAAATGCAGCATGGCTCAGAAACAGTGAACAGAGCAGCAAGTTGTTGGAAGATACATTCAGCATGGTGAAACATCTTTGTAGAAATGATGTAGAGAGTAAACGCTTGTGGAAGTGTAACACCTATGGGACTGAAAATATGTCGAATTTATGGGCATTTTAAACAAATTTTTGACAGTTTTAACAAATTTTTGGTCATTTTGAACTCACTTTTGGTTATTTTTGGACCAGTTTAAAGTAATTTTGGGGCAGTTTGAGTTGTTTGGGACAATTCTTGACTGAAAGAACAAAAAAACCTACTGGATCAATAAAATAAATGCAGCATGACTCAAAAACAGAGGAGCAAGTTGTCGGACGATGCATTCAGCATGGTGAAACATGTTTCTGGTGTGGAGAGAAAAACTGGTTTATTGAGGTTGCTAAAATGTTTAAAGTAAAATATCTATTGTATTTGGAGGTCGATTTCTTGCACAGTATTGCTATCTCCTGTGTGAACTTGGGGAAAATGTTGTTGATTGCGGGTTACTTTAATCTTTTAATTTGAAACGGATAAAGAAGTGTATTTTTTTAATGGTTTGTGACATCTTTGAGGTGTGTTTTTCTTTGTGGTTGTTCATAGAGCTGCAGGACTTTACTGAAACCTGTCTGGAGTTTCGGGGGTTTTCTGTGGTTGAGGACAGAGATGCCGGGAAGCCACCTCAGCATCATGTCGCCTCAGACCCAGTGTTGTGACAGCAGCTGACATTGTTCCATGAGACGCTTTATCTGTGAGCGGTAGCAGCTTCCATCACTGTCAGGACATGAAACGCTGCACGCTGAAGGTCACCAGGAGGCTGAATGCAAACACACAGCATCCCCGTGTGTTCAGCTGGGAATTATTCAGCCTGATTCGGTTAAAAGCGGTGTCAATAATTAATAGGTGACACAGAATCAAGTTATGTAACAAAAGAAGTAAGCTAAAGAGCAGCGAGTCCTCACACAGCAAAGCAAAGACTTCAACAGACGAGTCAGAACCTGCAAACCTCAGCTTTACTCCAGGAGAAAACCACTTTCCTCCGGTGTAAACGTCCATTAGTGTTTGATCCAAGGACCATAACTGGACCCCACAATCCAAATATATTGAAGTTTCATGGTTTTCCGTGTCCTTCACAACATTTAATGTGGAGATTTCTCATACGCTGTATAAAAATGAACAGTTAAAAATGAATGATTTGACCTTTTGACTGCTGGTTTTGCTCTTTACAGATAAATAAAATAGTTTTATTTACACATCAATCAAAAAAAGCTCAAAACTGTAAATAAATACTTAAAAAGTGGTAATATTTCTTCATGTTTAATATTATTTACAGCATGGAAATCAGTAAAAACTTTAATTTTTGCAGTTTACATATCTACACTCAACAAAAATATAAACGCAACATTTTTGTTTTTGCTCCCATTTTTTATGAGATGAACTCAAAGATCTAAAACCTTTTCCACATACACAATATCACCATTTCTCTCCAATATTCTTCACAAATCTGTCTAAATCTGTGACAGTGAGCACTTCTCCTTTGCTGAGATAATCCATCCCACCTCACAGGTGTGCCATATCAAGATGCTGATTAGACACCATGATTAGTGCACAGGTGTGCCTTAGACTGCCCACAATAAAAGGACACTCTGAAAGGTGCAGCTTTGTTTTACTGGGGGGGGGGGGGGGTTCCACTCCTCTTCAATGGTTGTGAGAAGTTGCTGGATATTGGCGGGAACTGGTACACGTTGTCGTATACGCTGATCCAGAGCATCCCAAACATGCTCAATGGGTGACATGTCCGGTGAGTATGATGGCCATGCAAGAACTGGGACGTTTTCAGCTTCCAACAATTGTGTACAGATCCTTGCAACATGAGGTGATGTTCTTGGATGTACGGCACAACAATGGGCCTCAGGATCTCATCACGGTATCTCTGTGCATTCAAAATGCCATCAATAAAATGCACCTGTGTTCTTCATCCATAACAGATGCCTGCCCATACCATAACCCCACCGCCACCATGGACCACTCCATCCACAACATTGACATCAGAAAACCGCTCACCCACACGACGCCACACACGCTGTCTGCCATCTGCCCTGAACAGTGTAAACCGGGATTCATCCGTGAAGAGAACACCTCTCCAACGTGCCAGACGCCATCCAATGTGAGCATTTTCCCACTCAAGTCGGTTACGACGACGAACTGGAGTCAGGTGGAGACCCCGATGAGGACGACGAGCAAGAAGATGAGCTTCACTGAGATGGTTTCTGACAGTCTGTGCAGAAATTCTTGGTTATGCAAAGCGATTGTTTCAGCAGCTGTCCGAGTGGCTGGTCTCAGACCATCTTGGAGGTGAACATGCTGGATGTGGAGGTCCTGGGCTGGTGTGGTTACACGTGGTCTGCGGTTGTGAGGCTGGTTGGATGTACAGCCAAATTCTCTGAAACGCCTTTGGAGACGGCTTATGGTAGAGAAATGAACATTCAATACACCAGCAACAGCTCTGGTTGACATTCCTGCTGTCAGCATGCCGATTGCACGCTCCCTCAAATCTTGCCACATCTGTGGCATTGTGCTGTGTGATAAAAGTGCACCTTTCAGAGTGTCCTTTTATTGTGGGCAGTCTAAGGCACACCTGTGCACTAATCATGGTGTCTAATCAGCATCTTGATATGGAACACCTGTGAGGTGGGATGGATTATCTCAGCAAAGGAGAAGTGCTCACTATCACAGATTTAGACAGATTTGTGAACAATAATGGAGAGAAATGGTGATATTGTGTATGTGGAAAAGGTTTTAGATCTTTGAGATCATCTCATAAAAAATGGGAGCAAAAACAAAAGTGTTGCGTTTATATTTTTGTTGAGTCTATCTATCTATCTGTCTGTCTGCATTTACAACATAAACTGGGTGCATTTTACTCGCTTGAAAACCGACGGGAGGCCAAAATAAGGTTTTAGTGTATTTTTGTGTTGTTGTTTTTTTATATATATTTTAATTACTAGCAGTATTCCTCAAGCATATTCTTTTAATTAGCCCTGCTTTCTTGTATTGATTGCTACTTATGTTGGTCAGAACATTTTTGGGTCTATTATTATACTATTATTTGTTTTATAATATTTTTGATCCATTAAAGCTGTTTTACCTGTTTGATAATGAAGAATATGTATCTGAACAGTTATATATATTTTTCCTCTGTAAGTTTAGGATTTTAACATTTCTTTTATTTCAGCTCTATTATACGTTCTTTTTTCTTTGGATTTGATGGCTTGTTCAGTTGTAGATGCATGTAGGATGTTTGCCAGAATACATTGTACTTTTCTTTGTTGAAAAGAGCAGTATATATAAATACTGTGTGTGTGTATAAATATACATATATAAAATGTATAAAATATAAAAAATTTTACCGGTATTTGAAATAAAAATGATTATTATAATATAATTATATATATATATATAATTGTTAGAAAATTATTTCTCGTTTATACAGTACAAAATTGCTATTTTACAGATTTTCCTGTTCTGTTAAAATACAGATTAACTGAAACTATAAAGTTTTCATTTATATATTAACCCTAAACCAGGTGAAAACTGTAAAAAAATAAAATAAAAAATCATAATTTTCTATATTTAGCAGTTCTTTGCTTTTTCACCATTTTTTTTTTTTTTTACAGAAAACTAATCAAACCTTAATTTTTTTAACCTTAAATTGCAATATTTCATCTTAATTACTTTTTTCTGCATGTCTTGTTTTAAAAAAACAAACAAAAAAATTAAAATGAAAAGTTTGCATTGTAGAGATTCATGTCAAATAATGTCTGTGAAAGAAAAGAAAGAAAGTATTAATTTATTTACACCTTAACCTAAAAACATGTAACAAAATAAGGCCAAAAATGTTAATATTGTACAAATGAATCAAACTAAAGACCAGAGAGTCCTCAAACATAAAAGCAAAGACTTCAACAGAACAGTCTGAACCTGCAAACTTGCGCTTTTATCCAGGAGAATCCATTGTTTCCTCAGATGTAAACCTGCGTTAGTGTTCGATGCACAGCGGATCTGCAGGTGACTCAGGTTGAACACTGTGTAACCTGATTACAGACCTCAGCCATGACAGTAATTCACTTACAGCGCTCTAAATGCAGCCCGACCAGCTGACACCGGGAACAAGTGCAGTTGGTAAAAGCCAATAAAGGCTGTTTTTTATGGAGCCGTACAAGTTCATGGACGCACTGCTGAAGGAGCAGGATGAGGACCTTGGTTTGCAGATTGGACATCAACCACTTTTAAAAGGCTTACAGGAAGCGGGACCAGCTTTATGAAGCAGAACAGTAAATATACAGAAAAGTACAGTTACTGAAATACATCATTTTGGAATTTCTACATCCAAACTAGTGCAAGAAATGTTGCATGTTCATGTATCACAAGAATGTCTGAAAATCTAGCTTTTCCTGTAGGTATTTGTAATAACTGTCATTTTTGCAGTGCTCTGTTTATTTAAATGTAAAAGTGCAATAAAAAAACACCTTGTCCCTGAAAAAAAAAAGAATAAATAATCATAATCTTAACAGTTTGTGATTGGTATTCTCTGATTTGTTTAAAATATTTATGTACAAAATATGAATATTTATAAAGCTGTTTGTGAAATTTAAGCTAAATATATCAAATGCTTTAGAAGATTTTTAATTGTGTGTCGAACCATTTTAAACATTGAAATTTAAGGGTTTTGAACAGCAATAACTCAGAAATTAAAGATAAAAACCTGAAGACTGAGACTGATGAGTGGATCTAATGGGTTCTATTTGAAGTGGCTTTGAGGAGTCAGCAGCTGTAGTCAAATGCAATCACACATGAAGAGTTTAGAGGTCATGAAACTAAAACATTTTGATTAACAAAACTTTCTACATGGCCAAAACTGATAGCTCAAGTTGCTGTATGGATATTTTTGACCCGGCAGTTTTTCTATTTTTTTCCGGCAGACCTATTAAAGAACCAAAATACATGATTTATTTAAAGGGCTGCAGCATCAAACAGCAGCAGGATCCATATGAGTAGGGGCAGCCTCCAGAAATCAGCAGCTGTAGTCATGAAATTAAGAAAAATGGATTTACAGAATTTTCTACATGGTTTCCACAGAAATGCAGGGTTTATATTCCAGAAAAAAATGAGCCCACAGGAAGTAATAATGTGACAAGAGCATAAAAACAGACACCTAGAAACTGCTTGGAGTTCATTCAAACAATATTTCTCGAGCATCTTTGAAAATCTTGCAGGACATAAACATAAAAAAAAGATTTAGGAATGGTCAAACATGAGGATTTTAAACAGTAATCCGTACAACAATGACATGAGCAATACATTGGAATGATAAGTTATTTGATTGAAAGAAATCAGGGAGTACAGGTGGGCTTTAAAAAGATGAATAAATGTGGCACTGACTCAACCTGACCGAGTTTCAGAGTGTTGGAGTTAAAACAGTCATCTTTTGAAACCTGAGCCTCAGCTGTGAAACTTTCAGCAACGTGTGGTTTCCAGACCTGAGCAGCTTCGATAGAGAACCTGAGGTGAAAAGATTAAACAGGGAGAGTTCGAATAGTAATTAAAACTAGACAAGCTCTCAGTCGATGGCAGAACCACACCATCTACTGGTTGCCACTGTGCAGCCCCTACCGTCACACATGTAGCTTTCAATTCTGATCATCCTACGTATATCCCTTCCTACTTGATCTGCTGACCTCTAACTCCACAAGTGAGCAGGGGACCTTAGACCGATCTTCAGTGCCAAGTTTGATTATCCTGACTTCAGCACTTGCAGAGATATCTGACCGGACACACACCCACATACACACATACATACTTACCCAGCCAGCCAGATACCGAAGTGAATGCAGTAACCCCGCTGACGTCACGTCAGGCGTGGTTAATAATCCATAACAGAACTGTAAAATGAACACTGATTGGAATATCTCAGAGGTAAATGACACTTTCATGAGCACTGATTAACACACACCAACTTATTTTTTCTTGGAAGATTGGGGCCACTGAAAAACTTAGTGTGGGAAACAACAAACAAGAGTCATGGTGGAATTTTAGGAATTCTGTTAGGCTGTCTGTTGAAAAGTCAAGTCAGTGATTTGCTTTTTGAGATCTTTACTGAGCTTCTCAAACATTCCCATTGTAGTGTTTCAGTCTAATGAACGGAACCGATCCATTCTATTTAAATTGGCTCAATGGAGTCACCAGCTGTAGTCAATTGCAATCACTCAGGAGACATTAAGAGGCCACAAAACCAAGATCTTTTGATCGGTATAACTTTCTGCATCACCAAAACTTAAAATTGAACGTTCCATATGTATATTTCCAACCCAGCAGTTTTTCAAAATTTTCCAGCAGGCCTGTAATCTATGAAAGAACCAAAATGCATGATTTGTTTAAATACTTGCAGCATCAAACAACAGCAGGATCCGTATGAGAAGGAGCAGCCTCCAGATGTTATTCAGTCATGGAAAGATGGGGCCACAAAAATCTTGGGTTGGCACACAAAAACCAAGAATCATAATTGAATTTTAAGAATTTATGATGCTGAAAAGTCAGTGATTTGTGTTTTCAGATCATTGCTGAGCTCCTCAGACTCTCCCACTGTAGTGTTTGAGTCTGACGAGTGGATCTAACAGGTTATATTTAAATTGGATCAGAGGAGTAAGCAGCTGTAGTCGATCATAATCACTCAGGAGAAGTTAAGAGGCGATGAAACTAAGAACACAGACTTTCCCACTGTAGTGTTTGTGGCTGAGTCTAATGAGTGGATCACTTAAATTGGCTTTGGGGAGTCACCAGCTGTAGTCGATTGTAATCACGTATAAGAAGTTAAGAGGCTACAAAACTAAGAAAATTTGATTAACACAACTTTTTACATCACCAAAACTCAAAATTCAACATATCACATGTATATTTTTGACCCAACAGGTTTGTCATATTTCCAGAACCTATGAAAGAACCAAAATTCGTGATTGTTTTTTGTGACAAAGACACATGTTTTAACAGTTGAGAGTTGTAGGTGTCACTGGAAACTCATGGCTTTTGTGGTGTACACGGTCTTTACAAGTGTCTGAAAACTTTGGTTCACGATTGCATCTCTATATTGAAAATGTGGATATTGCAGAATTTTCTGTAAGTTTTTAAAATGTGCAAAATATTCAATGAGTGAAATATGTCAGTTTGTCCTTGAAAACTCATTTCATTGCTCCATAATTGACTGTAAATAGAAACATTTTCATCACATGTGGGCAGAATTTCCAATATTGAAATAATCAATAAACTATAGATGTTTTAAGTGAACTTTCCGCCTCAAGTACCACATCTTTTCTTCTCGATTATATTGAACAGATGTTACTGTAATAACCTCACCTGCACCTGTATCAGATAAACCAGATTATATTTGATTATGATTCATGTTGACCTCGTTTTCAGTTCATTTCTGGCGGCGCTCCTGCTTCTTTTCACATTTTTATGCAGGCAAATGTTAATTTACTCATTGCTATCATCACGGAGAGTCATTTGTAGTTAAAAGTAATTTAGAAACAAACTCCAAAGAGTGCAAGTAAACAGAAGCGAGCTGAAGCTAAAGAGCTACTCGGTCTAATGAAATTAAGTGTGATTCGTCATCCTACCTTTGCTGGCCTATAAGTCACTGACAAGATGTTATAACATTATCTCAGCCTCCGCTTTAAAGATATCGAGTGATATCATGGAAGAGGATGTGTTTGCAAATGGATATGTATCATTTTCCAATAGGACTCAGCAGAAATGATTGATCACAGAAGACCAGAGTCAGAAAACAGACCTGGAATTAGTTTAAGGGGACTGAAGACCAACAAGTGTGGTGAGGATGTAATGAGAGACTGATCGATATACTACAGATGAGGATGAACACAGCACAGTTACAGATACAAAGTTCCTGAATCACAGAAGGATCAATGGCCTTCAGTGTGTCGCACAAAACAAGGAATGAATACTTTGCAGCCAGACACTCAGGAGACGACTCAAATGAACAGCGTTATCAGAGTCTTTCTGAACTGGGTATTGTTCTGTCTTCTGACTCACTGTTTCTCTCATGATTAAAAATTGATCAGGGCTCGACGCCGTGCAGCCTCCTACTTTATATAAAATATTGAAACCTTGATGTTAGCCAGAGATGAAGCCGGTAGAGCAGCAGTGAGGGCGAAGGGGCCACATTTCCACTATCACCGAGTCCCAGATGTTTAAATTAATTTTCCTCCGGCTGCTTGCTGTCTAAAAGTCGACCAATATGTTGTTTTAAAGGTTAAAAGGTTTTATTGGTAATTAAGGCGACCAATAGCAGATATTTGGAACCAGTTTTCATTTGCAATATAGAATAGCACAATTTCTAACACAAAATTTTATTGAAATGTCATTTATTTTTCATTGTACTCATGTTGTGTACCCAGTAAGAGACTACAGAGCCAAAGCAGTGCATTTTTTAATCAATTTAATGTGAATCTATAAAAAATACAAGAAAAGCACTCCGACAGTGCAGTACTCCACCAACGATGCTCAGTCATTGTGTGATTTCTGGCAGATCTTCTATAAAAATGACCTTGCGCTGAGCACAGGCGTGTGTTATACATGTGTACGTTATGTACGGATACTGAATCACATGACCTAAATATGTAGCAGGAGGCGGGAACTGATGGGACTCAGAAACACCCCCACAATTTAATCAATTGCTCCTTGTATGATTTCTGATGGATAAGTCCTGATAAGTCCTCAGTGGTGGATCACAATCCTGTGATCATCAGCTGATGTAGTGTTCACTTGTTGTCATGGTTACAGTGACGTCGTGCCGCTATCTAGGAATACAGAAATCTTTAACCAATCCGTGGATCTAGACTATAAGCTGCATCACTGCCAAAATCTAATCACGTGGACCTTGTGTCATTTCTGACCTTCACGGAAAATTTCATCCAATTCCTTTGGTCCGTTTTTGAGTAATGATGCTAACAGACAGACAGACTTACACCGATAGTCATGTTTGTTACTCTGCGCTTCTTGGCAAAGTAACAAACAAACAAACAAACAAAACATAGGCCTTGTACTTGCCTCTGTTGTCTAAACTCTGCCAACTTAAACAAAGAAAATGAACGTCTACTCCGAATTCAAATGTGCTAAAAGTTGTCAAGTTTTTCTTCTTTTTCTTTATTTTGGTCCCGATTCGAGCCTGGTCGTTCAGTATTTAATATCTGCTGATCATTTTCCTCAATAATAAACACTTAAAGTGTTGTAGATTAGCTGTAGTTCATGCTTATGCCACCAGGTGGAGTCTCCTACTGTTGAGACCAAAGGAGGTAAGAAGTTTAGTAAAGGAGCGCCATGACAGAGACTTCCACTAGACTTTAGTGAGATCAGGCCAGCACACAGGCTTTAAAGCTGCTGTCCGGAGTATCTGTTTGTTTTCAATTTATGTATCATTGTTTAACAAAGCTTAAATGTGTTAGTCTAGTTCGATACTATAATATAAAGTTAGTATAACGCGATATGAAAATTTATTCCTGAGCTCCGCCTTCCTCTCATAGACCCCCATGTTATTCCAAAAAGCGCCGGTCGCTGCCGACCAATCAAGTTCGAGCTTCAGCTTTGTCATGCTGTCAATCAACGGTTACGCGCACAGCAAGCAAGCCCATGCAGAGGTGGGCGAGCTACGCACTACGCAGCCGCGCGCACATTTGTTTTGCTTGTGGAGGAGAGAGCATCAGGGCTCAGCAACTTCCAGAAAAGTTACCAATCCCACGGCTTGTCAGGCCAAGAGACTGCAGGACGTTTTTTGGCTCGGGGTGCTCGCGTCGCTCCCCGACCACGGCCTCCATAGCCCGCCTGACGGCTTCGTTTAGATGCCCGACCTCTGGAGGAAGATGTTGGGGCGTCTGGGACACACTCTTCGTCAGAGGAGTCATGCAATTCTGAACTCTAGATAGAAATAAATAAACAATGTAACACCTATACACGCGTAAATGCACTAAGTTTGATAAACAACGTCATCGAGAGGGATACACGAGTGTAATCACATATTGAAACTTTACTCGTTCGTCCTAGCAGATTCATGTTATTTTGGTATTAGGACAAGTTAGACTCAATACAGCATTCTAACATAATTCCTTTATTATTTACTAAATGTAGAAGAGGGGAAAACAGCAAAACAGGCGAGATGCTGCAGCACTCCGGGCACTTCTCTCAAGTACTGCGCGCGTGCACAAATAAAGGGGCGAAATCAGAGGGAGGGACCACCAGTGTTTTGGGAGACGCTGCGATTCAAACTCCGGACAGCAGCTTTAAATCAAGCTAAAGGAATGATTTGATTACCTCATGGAATATCTGATGACTAATTCTGTAGCTTTACTTGAGTTTTTCTAAGAGAGCAGGTGTAAACAAATAAGCAGGTTGAGGTAAATGCTGGTAAAAATCACTTAAAATTCCAGTGATCAGTCTTCAGACATCCCTTGCAGTAAAACAAACGTTTGTTCAGTAAAGTGTTTTATAGTTTAATTTAAATGCAACAGATACAAACGACCACCACAGCACCAAAACTGAATAAAAAAAACGCTTACTCTACATACTATTGATGTTTTACTTCTCTACAAACTCTTTTTTTGTTTGGGTTATTTTAAATTCTGACTCTAAGACTGCCATTTTTTACTGATTAGTACAAGGATTGTTGAAACACAGATGAAAAATCTGAGGATTATCTCAGTTTTTATGCCTTGTGGCACTCTTAAAGGTGTAATTTTGGTGATTTTTTTAAAGATAAAATGATAACGTACCTTTAAAACTTAGTGACTTTTGTGTAATTCAATAATTCAGGCAGACAGATTCACAATAAGACACAACAATATAATCAGAAATGTGGGAATATTGTGATAAAATGGACCATGAGAGGTGATGCTTTCAGGTCATTTAATGGGAAATTAGGATGAATATTGGAGTCCGGCAGGCTAAAAAGTCTATTTCAGTTCCACCTAATCTGCTATAATCTGCAGTGAAGGTCTGGTTTGATTCGTCCCACCGGTCTTCACCACTTGTTAGGTTCATCTGAAGAAGACGTCCGCTGTGTTTGTGCAGTAAACTCCCTGCAGGGCCTCACGATCTCTGCTGCTGCGCTGCTCCATTAACCCTAATGTCAAAAATCCTGTGTCCACCGGAGTGTGGGATTAACACTTCACATCTCCTCCACACTCGCTCCACCAGAGCCGGAGGTTGAGGTCAGGTTCCTTCAGGTGAAGCCTTCATAATCGAGCGCTTCGGGCCGTCCAACGAGCTGCTGAAGGATTTCTGCTTAACAAGCTGGAGGACGGCGTCTTTGCCAAGGCCTCCTGTAAACATTCCTCCTCCTGCCTGTCCACAAAGAGGATAGACGGCTTTGTCTTTGCACCATTGTTCTCAGTGGGAGTGGAACGTGTGATGAATCCTCCCCGGTCTGGCCATCCATCCCTCTGACAATGATAATCAAAGACGCATTGAAGCAAAGGACGCCCTGCTTTTCTCTGCAAACTTGGCTGCGATTTGGAAACTGTCAGCCTTTTTGTGTCTGCTCAGCTCTTTTGGGTTGTTTTTTTTTCTTTTTATCCAACCGGAGAGGGTGACGCAGCAATGGGAGGACTTCACAGCCACTAATTCACTCCTGGCTGAAGGCTCGTCCTGTAAATTAGATGTTCCAGGTGGTTCCTGTTGTTGCACAGATCGGTGGCAGCTCAAGGACCAGCTGATGGACTCAGAGACTCGATGTCTCCAGACTCAGCAGAAACACCATCGCTGTGTTTATGACCGAGCTTTATTCACAGAGAGATGGACTATCAGGGAAGATCTCACCCTGGTATGTGGGCTCAGTAGAAGAATAACGAAATGTTCAAACACGGAGCCTTGGTTTGGGTTTAAATGACCAAAAATTACAAAAAATCATCAACAGTGAAAGTAAAAGGAGTTTTGTTTGTGACAGATTGCAGCTTCAGGACACTATGTTCAGGATGCCAACATGCTTTAAAAACATAATCAAATCAAATTAATTTAAAAAAAAAAAAAGGTATATGAAAGATATAAGATTTTGCCCAGAAAAAAATGGAATTCCTAAAAAATAAAAAAGCAATAACGTAAGTATGATACATGACTGAAAAAAAATATTATTATTATTTTTATTATATATAATAATAATACCAATAAGATTAATAATTACTATTATTATTATATTACTATTATTATTGTTGTTAGATTTTTACACATATTATATAATTGTATAATATAAAATAAATATTGTAATTGTTATATATTTTATAAATATTCTACCTAATAATAATAATAACAAAGAAAATAATAATAATAATGAAAATAATAATACCAACAATGCCAACAACAACAAAAATAATATTTATTATTATTATTATTATTATTATTATTATCATCATAATTATTAGATTTTTTACACATATTTTATGTTATTGCATAATATAAAATAAAAATTAGAATTGTTATATATTTAATAAATTATTACATGTAATGATAACAATAATGATAAAAAATAATTATTCTTATTATCAGTATTGTAATAATTATTATATTATTGTTGCACGTATTCTTAAAAATAGTCTAACTTATAATTATAATAATTCCTCTTGTTACTATTTTATTAATAATATTAGTAAAATTATTATTATTATTATTATTATTGTTTTATCATTTATTGATTGAATTTTTAAGCTTTATTTATTTTATTACTTTATTATTTATTTTTTCTCTTTCACCCTTTATTGATTAGTATATTTGTTTTATTAATTTGCCATTATTATTATTGTTATCATCATAATTTTTATCCTTGTCTTTATGGTTTTGCCCTATATTTTCTTACTTGTTCTTTCTCTTACTTGGATGTGGAATTTTACTATTTATCTGGTGTTGCTGTACTGTTTTATTTTGAAAATATTTTACCACGTTTAACTCTATTTCTACACTTGTGCCTCTTTAGTTTTTCTCCTTCTGTTTGGACTGGCCAGCCTTCTGTTGTTCCATGTTGTTTTCTTCTCATTATTATTATTATTTTTGCTGGTTTTTTGTCCTTTTTCCCACCTTTTCTTCCACTCTTCTGAGGATGTTAAAGTGTTGGGCTGGATGTTTCTGACTCTGTTCTACCACACAGAACCAGACAGAAGGTTCCTGCTCTGAGGTTGGACACAGCGGAACGAATCACTGTCACCTCTGAGACTTGGTCCAGGTTTGTGGCCTTGGTTCAGGTCCCAGCACGGGAAAGCTCGGCCATTCAGCGGCAGCAGAAGTGTCATCGCCGAGGTTCCTAACAAATTACACCCTTCAGTTGCTGAGAAAAGCCCGAGCGAGATCTTGGCCGGGAGCGCTGCCTTTTGGCCAGTGCAAAGGGAAAACTGGAAGCAAAGCGACACCTGTCTCATATTCAGCGGTGAGGAGGAAGACAGAGGACTCGTTGTCAGAGGCCAAAAAAAAAAAAAAAAAAAGATGAGGAGGAAAGAAAGTTCTCAGCTCACACAAATATGATGAACCGTGTCCTTCCTGGCACCGGCTCCACAGAGGAGAGAGCATCTGATAAGTCCATTTATTTATCATGTATAGAGCTGCATGGAGCTGCTAAACACCAAAACACATCAGCTGAGTTTCACCCTCTCATGTCTCATTTTCTATCTTTCAGGTGTTTGACTCGTTTATGTTTTGCATATTTATGCAAAGACGCCAGCTTTATTTCTTTTGATGCTGGAAGCTGTTAATGCATGAATTCATCCTCATTCACTGAGGATTTATGTGTGATTATACAAAATTTACCCTGTTTTGTTCAATTTTGTTAGAAAAATAATACTAATACTAATTATTTCTATTACTTGTTCTGTGATCGTCCAAGTTGTTATTTGTAATTGCACATTTTTATATTAAATTTGTTGTTATTAATAATAATAATAATAATGATGATAATTAATATTATTTCACACATATTTTATGTTACATATAACATAAAATAAATAAAATTATAGCTGTATTTTTTTTCAAATATTCTATATAATTATAGTACTAATTTTTATTATCATTACTACTTGTGTAGTTTAACTAGTTATTTTTTAATTTATCAACACCGGGTTAATAACAACAATAATAACAATAGCAATGACAAGAATTATTTCATTATTATCATTTTATTTTTATTGTTATGAGAGTTTAACATTTATTGTATATTGTTATTGTTCTTGCATACAGTGTTATATATATTATATATAATATTAGTAATAATAATAATCATGATTATTATTACTTTTTGTGTGATTTAACTGGTTATTAGTTTTAATTAAACAAAACAGGGATAATAATAGTAATATAATTATAATAATAATTATTATTTATATTATTATATTGTTATTATAAGATTTGCACATATATTTTATGTTATTATATACTATAAAATCAATATTAGTATTGTTGTTATATATTTTATCAATATTCTATATACCATTAGTAATTATTATTATTAATACTTTTTGTGTGATTTTACTAGTTATTATTAGTTAGTAAATTAAAAACGGGGATAGTAACAATTATTTTAATAATAATAATTATTATTAGATTTCCACACATATTTTATGTCATTATGCAATACAAATACATATTGTTGTTGTTCTGTATTTAATATATATTCTATAAAATAATAATAATTCTTATTGTCTATTTTTGTCATCGTTTCATAGATTTTTTCGTTTTCTTCTCTTCCACATTTTATTTAGTTATATATTCATTTTATTAATTTGCCATTACTACTATTAATATCATTTTTAGCCTCGCCTTTACAGTTTTATCCTTTGCTTTCTTATTATTATTACTATCAATTATTTGAAAGAAGATTTATGTCTCATAAAGACTGAAAATGTAAAACAAAACATTAAAAAATATATACTGTTTTTTAACAGATTATTACTTGTAAAATCATAATTTTCTTGTAAACTCTAAAATAATAGGCCCAAAATGTAAATACTGTCCACAGTAAATATTTGCATTGATATTATGTATACTTTTGTACTTTTATAATGTTTGACATTAAAATGACACTTTGTACTGTATTTGCATAAAAATGCTCACATATGCTCTATTTAAAGAAGCACTCACTGTTCTGCTGCAGGTATTCATTGAAACAAAAGGAAATAATCCGACACATAGCGAGCTCTAGGAAACAAACAGGACATCAGTTGGTCTGATAATGTTTCTGCAAAATCCCAAATAAAACATTAGTGTAGATTCAGACATTAATCCAACATGCTTCAGGCACATAAATAGCTTCATTCTGAAAGACATTTCAATATGTTATGCAATCAATGCTGGTGGGTGGAGTGATGCTACCTGGACTCAGGCCCGGGGTGGATCAGGTCATCTGTGTGGGCATGAGTGATGCTGAAAGACCAAACAACCTCTGAAATAATCAGTGATGATGTGTCCGGTTCCATCAAGATGATCTACTGAATGTTAAATAAAAAATGGTGAAAAGCTACGGCGCCAATAAAGGCTATTCATCTATCTGGGAAGTTTTTCCCTTTTATTGCCTTTCAACACTGAGTCGTGGTCAAAATAACTTGGATTTTAGAACAGCAATTTACAAAGATACTATACTTCATATCACGATGCTGAAACCACTGTGCCTCATATTATAATGCTGCCACCACCAGGCTTCACATCATGATGCTGCCACCACCATGCTTCACGTCATGATGCCGCCACCACCGTGCTACAAATCATGATGCTGCCACTACCGTGCTACACATCATGATGCTGCCACCACCGTGCTACAAATCATGATGCTGCCACCACCATGCTTCACGTCATGATGCTGTCACCACCATGCTCCACATCATGATGTTGTCACCACCGTGCTTCACATCATGATGCTGCCACCACCGTGCTTCACATCATGATGCTGCCACCACCATGCTACAAATCATGATGCTGCCACCACCGTGCTACACATCATGATGCTGCCACCACCGTGCTACAAATCATGATGCTGCCACCACCATGCTTCACATCATGATGCTGCCACCACCATGCTTCACGTCATGATGCTGTCACCACCATGCTCCACATCATGATGTTGTCACCACCGTGCTTCACATCATGATGCTGCCACCACCATGCTACAAATCATGATGCTGCCACCACCGTGCTACACATCATGATGCTGCCACCACCGTGCTCCACATCATGATGCTGCCACCACCGTGCTTCACATCATGATGTTGTCACCACCGTGCTTCACATCATGATGCTGCCACCACCGTGCTCCACATCATGATGCTGCCACCACCATGCTTCACGTCATGATGCTGTCACCACCATGCTCCACATCATGATGTTGTCACCACCGTGCTTCACATCATGATGCTGCCACCACCGTGCTTCACATCATGATGCTGCCACCACCATGCTACAAATCATGATGCTGCCACCACCGTGCTACACATCATGATGCTGCCACCACCGTGCTCCACATCATGATGCTGCCACCACCGTGCTCCACATCATGATGCTGCCACCACCGTGCTTCACATCATGATGTTGTCACCACCGTGCTTCACATCATGATGCTGCCACCACCGTGCTTCACATCATGATGCTGCCACCACCGTGCTTCACATCATGATGCTGTCACCACCGTGCTTCACATCATGATGCTGCCACCACCGTGCTTCACATCATGATGCTGTCACCACCGTGCTTCACATCATGATGCTGTCACCACCGTGCTTCACATCATGATGCTGTCATCACCGTGCTTCACATCATGATGCTGCCACCACCGTGCTTCACATCATGATGCTGTCACCACCGTGCTTCACATCATGATGCTGCCACCACCGTGCTTCACATCATGATGCTGTCATCACCGTGCTTCACATCATGATGCTGCCACCACCGTGCTTCACATCATGATGCTGTCACCACCGTGCTTCACATCATGATGCTGCCACCACCGTGCTTCACGTTGGGGATGGTGTGTTTGTGATGACGTGTAGTGTTTGGTGTCTGCCACCCATTTTGTCTAGTCTCCAAAAGCTCAAGCTGGGTCACATCAGATCAAAGAATCTTCTTTCAGTTTATTTCAGAGTGTAGAATATGCCCCTTAGTGAACTGTAGTTCAGATTTAATATCGCATTGTTTTCCACAATATCTTTCTACTATTAACTTTTGCGGTATGACTCAAAGACATACTCAGTGACTTGGAAATAATCTTGTATCCATGCCCTGACTTACGCTTTTCAGCAACACTGTGTAACTCACAGCAACACCAGCTGATTGATTGAACTGGTGACTGAACTTGTTTGTCCTATGGCATTATATTGTATACTCGATGTGTTTTCTTGTTCACAGGTTTCTGTTTTTCTGTGTCTCGGTATAATTTCACCCTAGTGAAACAAAGGATTTGTTGAATGTTTTACAAAGACTCCTCGGACTTTAGTTCAACAAATACTCACATTATGCTCTCTCTTCATTACCTTCTGCATAATGAGGTTGTTCGTCTTGAGGAAAGAAGATTGAGGAAGGAATCAGAGGACATCATGTACCCTGTTGTTCCATAAAATCTCTTAATGTGCGTGGGAGGCCAGTGCTGAGTTGCGCTTATCAGCCTAATGATAGTTTACAAAGACCTCTCTGTTTTATATGGCCCTGTTTTCCTCTTAACAGTCGGTTGATTTGCAGTTCACTGGAAATCTGTGCAAAGAAAACGTAGAAAGCATTTGCACGGTTGCTATTAATGGGAGTCTCATTCACGAGATCTGACACTGGCCTCCACACCCTACCCAACTCGATTCAATTCGGTTTTATTTATATGGTGCCAATTCACAACATCTGTCATCTCAAGGCCGTACATAATTTATACAGAAAAGCCTAACAGAACCAAAGTTTCCTTGATCTGTACAGTCGCCCTCGGGGATGAAATCAGCTGTATATCCAGTATAACATCCAAAACATGATCTTAGCAGAAGGATTGCTGATAGTTATGAACCCTTGACTGGTCACCAAATATGTTTGGATCTTTGATGTTCAGGCTTCTCAGCTGTTGGACTTCCTGCCTGAGGATCTATGGAGGCAAACTCAATGTCTTCCTTTAAATCTTTTCTTAAGACTCACTTTTTTTGTATGGCTTTTTCTTAATCGATTGTACTTGTTGTCAGGAAGCCTGTTTATATGGCTGCTTTAACATCTCAGTCCATGTTTTATCTTTCATGCAGTTATATTCGCTATTGTACGTCACTAATTTGTGTCTTGTCTCTCTCGTAGTTTGTCTTCCTTCTCCATGGACGTCTTTTCAGGTATTTCCGGCTCTGGAGGAGTGTTTTAGCAGTGTCCAGTCTTTATTTTGTCTAGCTTGTTGCCTGTTTGTATCTGCTATTCTGTTCTCTTTCAACTTTACCCTCATCATAACCAGTTGAGGCAGACGTCTGCCCTCCCTGAGCCAGGTCTTGTTTTTCTCCACTGCAGCAAATAATACACAAAAACACATCATGAAATACATAAAATATACAAAAATATTGTAATAAAAAGCAAAACTAAACCACGAAACAGTCCACATAACATAGAAAAAGCTTTCTCAAAGGGGATCCAGCTAATCCTTTGTATTTGTTGGGTTTTCATGTATATTTTTACATGGCCAAAACTACATAATTCAGGTTATGCTGTAGGATCATAATATTTATATTAGCTTGGTTAAGTTCTGTAATTTATAATGCAGTAGTTTTATACTTTGTTTTATGAAATACTTATGTTACTTTTTTAACACCAATAATAATCTTTTTTACTGGAGGCCCCTTTGTTGTTTGCTGTTGTCTTTAATAAGCTTTATGAAAATGAAAATAAAAACTAGACGAGCCCCCAGTAGAGGGCAGAACCACGCCCATGCATGATACTCTGTGTCAATTTTAATCATCTACGTATATCCCTTCCTACTTGATCTGCTGACCTCTAACTCCACAACTGAGCAGGGGACCTTAGACTGATCTTCGTGCCAAGTTTGATTATCCTGACTTTAGCACTTGCAGAGATATCTGACCGGACATACCCACACACATACATACTTACCCAGCCAGATACCGAAGCGAATGCAGTAACCCCGCTGACGTACGTCAGGCATGGTTAACTATTAGACACAACTAATATATCTAGTTGTACTGTATTCTTAGGATCATATTGGTTTATTTGAATTTGTTGTGTCAATATTAGTCTAATCTGACATTTATTTAAAGGTACAATTGTTATCATTAATCTTATTTGCCACCTAAAGGATGTGTATTAATTAATCAGCTTGCATTTTCTTTACGACCTTCTTGAAGTCAGTCTGATCTCATGACCTTTTCATGCATCTTTTTCAAATTATATCATCAGTTTTAGTGTAGAATCATTCATTACATCCTGTATTTGTTCCACACAAAGAAACCGTGTAGCCTCATTCATCTCTCTGTCGTGCATGATATTATGAAAACTTAGGATTTTTAGGGATCTTAGTCAAACTTCAGATCAGATTTACTTTATGAGTCCCGAGGGGAACATTTCTCTTGAGCAGCTGCGTAACAAAGCATAACATACTGATAACATTCCTGTCATTCATGTGAGACTTCAACAGCTTCATAGTCAAAGGAACAAAAGAGTGATTAGAGTGGCTGTATACCTTGGAGAGCGGAAACGTTGGCCAGATGGGAGTAAATCCAAATCAGGATACAACACTTGAGATGAGTCTTGAGTCATTTTCTTTGCCAGGTGGAGAGCACTTTAGTTAAATATGGACTGAAGGGGACGGAGATGACTTTAGGGAACTATGTCTGCATTGCTAGAGCTGTTTTGGAGAAAGTTTTGATCTTAAGAAATAGCAACGCAGCAAAAAAACTAGCCACAACCAGTCAATGTTTGAAGGCTTTGTTAGAAAATGCACAGTTGCAGAATAACTTAGTTTAGTGGCTAAGATGACTGGAGTAGCAACGAGTCATTTCTGTCATCAGCAGCTCCAGTGTCAAGGTGCATATATTATATCAAAGTACTTTATTTTACTCCATTACCAGAGTATTTTACTACTCAGCTTCAACCAGCTACATTATCAGCACAACATCATACATAGCAGCAACAATAATCCATGTATACAGACTAGTACATACTCTTGCAACAGAGGAACTATTTACACTGCTTCACATTTAGTGTTTGATAATTGAATTTTGCTGTTAAAAGGGTGGATCTAACTGAAAACCAGAGGACACTACACATGGAGATAAGAGGGCGACTTGTTTATCACAAAGTAGCCTCACCCTGCTTTATCATGTGTTTTCCTTTAAAGTTATAGCTTACAAAATTAGGAAAATGCTGAGTTTAAAAAGAAGACTTTCAAACATCTGAGCTTCCAATAAAATTAGTTTCTTAATTCAAGGCTTCCATTACAGACTGGGGTGTTGCTCTGTATGTTGACTTATTTGTTATTTGGGACACAAAACTATGGTTTTTAAAAATATGAATTATGAGAATTTCATGTTTTGAGATGTGGGATTTTTGTATTTTCACCCTCAGTGTTCAGCATTCAGCTCTACTATATGTATGAGAACATTTGATGAAGGCAGAATCAACATCCTGTGTTGTTAAAGTTCAACATGAAGACAACATGTTGAAGACTTAGAGGAGTCACAGGTGTCTTGGTGGCCAACCTCACGCATGTCTTTCTTGTAACTCCTTCAGAAAAGTCATAGGTGTCTTGGTGTCCGCCTTTACTAGTCTCTTTCTTTTAACTCTTTCAGGAAAGTCATAGGTGTCTTGGTTTCACTCTCACTAGTCTCTTTTTTGTAACTCCTTCAGAGAAGTCACAGGTTTCTTGGTGGCCCCTCTCCTCATTTCTTTCTTGTCACTCTTTGAGAGAATTACAGAAAGTACAAAGCAAATAAAAACAGAGCAAAAGATCAAATAGACGTTTCATAGAGATAATACACTAGGAATGTGAATCTACATGGATATGTATACATACTGTATGTATATGTATATATACACTCTGTGTGTATATATATGACAGAACTAATTTACATATGGATAGGTACAGCTATGACATGATGAGTTTATATATGGTTACGTACAGATATAACATGATGAATTAGCATATAAATATGTACACATGTTTTATGATGAATTCACAAGTGTACAGGTATAGCATGGAGGATAGTATCCGCAACCCTGTTACTGCACTCAAAAATATTATTAGGATGTTAAACATGCTGTAAGAACAAGACATAAAATCCATACAACAATACAAAACTCAAAAATCCATCAGTGTTCGATAATCATAAAACTAAAGGTGCTAAATACGTATGCAGTCCCCTATTTCACATTAGATTTTTAAATAATTACCAATAATTTGTAGGAATCTACTTTTACTTTGGCATGGAAGAGTCTTTTTTGTAAATTCTTGTCAATAAAAGCAAATACATTGACCAGGATCCAATGATGAGATGCAATAAAAAAGGAAAAACTTCCAAAGGGGGTGAATACTTTTTGTATACAGTGTAATTTGAATAAATTCAGTAAAATAATGCATCAGGCAGCTTTAAAAACTGTGTCTGAATCAGTATATACAGAAGGTCCCACAGCAGGTTTGGGGGTAGGTGGGATTTCTAATGTGTTTTCCATCATATCATACATTGTTTCTGCTGGGTGAAACTGTGAGACGGTCCCTAAATGGGTCAGGCTGAGTAGTTAAAGCTGGATGTCCGAGCAGCAGCAGCGGCTCCGTCAGTCCGTCGCTGCAGTCCGACAGAGCGGCCGCTTCCCAGCATCCTCCCGACCGACGTCCGCTGGAGCGCTGTAACGCTATGTGGCTCTGAACGCGACGGAAAACGGAGGCTCTCACCGCCGCTGGGTCACGACAGCCGAGGGGGCGGAGGAGGAGGACATCCACGGACATGAGGACACCTGCCGCAGCGGCTCCTTCCAAAAGGCGGACCGGGAATTGTGACTGGCATCGATTTTCACCGAGCAAATGAGAAAAGGAGGTGATGCAGCACTGGAGACCGCCTCTGTCAGCCGCTAGCCCGTTAGCTTAGCCAGCATTAGCATGTAGCCGGACTAGCTAGCTAGCTAGCACCTCAGTAGAATTGTTGGTGTCTGGGCTCGGGACACACACGGGGCAGCTGTAATATCAACAAACCGGACGTCTGTTTTATTCTTTTCACCCACGTTTCTTTTTTGGTAGTTCATTTTACACTGTTGTTTTTTTTTTCTTTTTTCTATCCAACCTGCGCTAGCCTTGATTAGCAGGCTAGGTTAGCTCGTTAGCTAGCATTTTGCATCGGCTAATGAGCTCACACAGGCTGGCACTGTCACAGAATGAACTTGGTATTCTGTGTGGACACACGCCGGAGACATCGTAGGTTTACACCGAGCCGATGGACGGGATAGAAATGAATAAGCTCAGATAAACATTTCTGATAAACTGCCCGGTTCGTTTAAAACCCTCCGGGCGTTTTATAGGGGCTTGATTTCCATCCATCCTTCGCACTTGGAGCAGGAATCAACACATCTTTCCAACATATGCGGGCACCAGAGGATAAAACCTGCACCTTTTCAGAGGCAGACACATGGGTATTACATGGAAGGATTAAAATTAACGTTAAATACAGCACAGGGGGCATGCATTTCGGTGTATTAGCTAGCATTTGTTGCCCGTTTTCACCAGACAACTGTGAATTGTTATTCCGGTCGACTCCTGTGGATGCCAGTGGGAAGAGCATGCAGGCTTATCTTGCTCTTCATCTCTGTTTTTTTTAAATGTTGTCAATACGATAGCTATAAGATATGCATTTTAAAACAAACCGCTAAGTATGGAAGCTGGGCTCATTCTGCAGCATTAGTCCTGACAGGGATGCACAAAGGACAGCTGATCATAGATACTGCGCAGCCTTTTGATACCTTAAGCCTCTGAGAAATATGTTTTTTTTCATGGCCGAAGGACTCAGTGTTTAGTGTGAGGGGGTCTGAGGTGTTTATACTGGAGATGACATGCTGTTAAACCCCCCATAGCATGCGAGGGAATTGTTTATTACCCCTAATATTTCAGCTAACCCTCCATACGTGACATATCGTTTTTATTCGTGAGTTGTAACCATGTGTTTGATTGCAATTCAGAGCTGTTGGGCTCAACGGGAGGCTGTCAGGAGGCGCTCGGCGTGATAGCACTAGTGGTTGCAAGGGACATGCTGCAAAGGTGGAGAGATGACAGCTACAGGAAAGACTATAAAGGGTATCAGCTCCTCTCTCCTGACAGACCACAGAGTGCTGAGTGTCTACGTGGAGGATAGAGTGGTTGAAATGAAAGGAGGCATAAACAAGGTTTCTCTAAAATGGTGGCAATTTTCTGGTAGCCGGTGGACTCGGTCTTCTAACTGTGCCTTTCTTTTTTTCCCTTCCAGAATCGTCATGACCGTTTTCCTGCTCACTAGTCACTCCTTCACTGAGGGACCTCGGCCCGTTTTGGTTTCCGGATTTACCGACGCAGGGATGAGATAATAAAGTCAACCAGCCGGTGCATGCTGCTGCAACAACACCTGTGGCGCCCGTAAAACCCCCACCCCGACCCACCCCCAAGTTAATTTAAATTTTTCAAACGGTGGAAACATGACGACGCCGGCTCTCTTGCCACTGTCGGGCCGCAGGATACCCACCCTGTCGCCGGGCACCTCCTCTTTCCCGCATCACAGGGCGACGTTGAGGCTCTCCGAGAAGTTCATCCTCCTCCTCATCCTCAGTGCCTTCATCACCTTATGCTTTGGGGCCTTCTTTTTCCTCCCGGACAATTCCAAGCACAAGCGGTTCGACCTGGGCTTGGAGGACGTGCTCATCCCTCACATCGACACACCCAAGGAGGGGAAGCACGCCTCGGGACAGGTGATCATACATGGACAAGGGGGACACGACGAGCACAGACACAGGTAAGGACCGAGCGTCGGGTTTTTGTGAAGCTTTTCACCTGTATACGAAGCACAAAGCGAAACTGCTGCAGCAAAATTCCTGAAATAGAGGTTTAGTTGCTAGTTTGTTTTTTTGTTCTGTTGTCTCATCCAGAGGTGGGGCTGCACAGTGGATTGGTGGTTAGCCCTTTTACCTTGCAGCTAGAAGATCCCCGAGGCAAAAAGTGCACACTGAATGTTCTCCCTGTGCATGTGTGGGTTTTCAGTTCACAGTCCAAAAACATGCTGAGGTTACGTGATGATTCTAAATTGTCCGTAGGTGTGAATGCGAGTGTGATTGTCTCTATTGGCGCTTTTCCACTAGTGCCTACTCGGCTGGATTCTACTTGGTTTGTGAGGCTTTCCATTAGGACGTAGCACCTGGTTCCAGGTACTGTTTTAGTACCTACTCAGCTGGGGTTCCAAGCAAGCTGAGTCGAGCCAATAATGTGACGTCTACAGGACTCTGATTGGACTGTGAGTGATGACACACAAGAGCGATTCCTTCATAAAACCCAAACCTGCCATTTAAAAAAACAAAAAAACAAAAACAAAACTGTCAACAGCAACAGCTTTCTCAACTTTCTCTGACTCTCTTCTTTTACTTTGAATCGAGTAGGGCTGGTCGGAATAGCAATTCCTGGGCTCTGGATATCCGTTTCGAAGTAGTGATGAATATTCGGCCTGTCTTGAAAGTGTGCTTCTTCCCTCCCTGGCTCCTTGGCCGTTGAGCGGGAGGCGAGGAAGCACATTTTTGAGAAGTTTGATCTTGCTTTGTCGTCGTCAGCATTAGCATAGCATTAGCATGTATATCTTCGTCTTTGGCTTTTGTCATCTGTTTACTAACATGGACGAATTGAAGCATGTCGTCAGGGTTGGTAGGCCCACGTTATCTGAATATTCGGATCTCAAAATTTGTATTTGAATAGAATTTATTGCCATTTGCACAGGTACATCACAGTACAGGTACATTGGAATTCTTGTGAGTCAAAATAAGAAGCAACTATTAAGAAAGACACAAGAACCCTGAAATAAATCACACTAAATAAATTAAAATTAACTACAGATATTAGCATAAATAGATAAAAAACACAACAATCAATAAAAAGCTTATTGCACGTTGTGAGAGTATTGCACCACCACAACGACCGGATATTCGGGTCCATCCCTAAGACCTAACAGCAGATATACCATTGCCTTGATGTCCTCTATTGTTGTGTTACGTTTGTGTCACACAAAAATGAATTTAAGGGACTTCCAGGCCGCCGTGCTGTGATGACTCCACGATGAGATGATACTCAATTGTAATGGAAACGATCTAAACCAAGTCGAGCCGAGTAGGTGCTAGTGGCTGTAGCCCTGTGATAGACTGTTACATGTCCAGGTGTCTCCTGGCTTTACCCTATGTCAGTTGCAATAGACTTCAGCCCCCTATGACCCTAATGAGGATTAAGCGGTGTATAGATAATGGATGGATGGATGGATGGACGGATTTACATCCAAGGGTGGGGCTGAGTTTGTACAGTGACGCTAACTCACCTGGATGTTTAGACACACGGTCAGCACAGGGGTTTCTTACCTCTTTTTGTCCATAACTTCTTTGTGCAGGGCTTTTTTGTGTCCCTTCTGGGTGTAATTAAATCGTCTAACAACAGAAATTTTATCGCTCTGGCCCCGGTTGTGTCGTACCGTCCTGCAGGCAGACGCTGTTGAACCGGATGAGCAAGAACACACGGGCTGTTCGAAAAGCTTTACTAACTGCTTAAACGGGCTTGGAAATTACTGCCTGCCATGAGCTCAGTACTGGCGAATTTTTGGCCGCAGCTTTTACATTTGTCGTGCGGTTTGTCGAGCCTCCGTGGCCGGTCGCCAGCCACCGTTCTGAGGCTCTTTCCCCCCCTCCTCCTACATCAAATTCAGACTTGGCTGCTCTGCTACTGTGCTGGACGAGTTTCATGCCCGGCTATCAAATGTCATTCCCAAGTTACTTTCAGAGGGAATTCTGTCATGTAGACATTTCAATGTGATGGACAAATACTTGATTTCAGTCAGTAAGTCAGACTGTGTTGTGATGTCGACGTGCTCTAACTGTCCTTTCATGATGATAAAAAGCAGATGTGCCAAAGAGTGTGGGGGAAAAAAAAAAAACTCAAGAAAAGGTCATCTACATGCTTGTAATGGAGGTCATTCCTCTTTTTCTCCTCAGTGCTTTGCAAGGTGTTAAAAGCAGTTTCTTGAGGGGTTTCTCAGTGGGGATTACCATCGAGTGTTGCCTCCTTGTCCCCTGTGGTGCCTTTTCATATTTTTTCATTCCGAAAGCCTTTTAGTCCCTGAGATGCTGCCTGTTTGGAACAACATAATTATTGTTGTGCGGTGACTCAGGCGCTGGATGTTTTCTGGCTGTAGAAAGTTATTATCAACCATGGTTGAAGGACTTAACTGGTTCATTAGGTGTGATTTAGAGGTCATGTGATCAGTTAAAGCTACAGGTAGCTTTATGAACACTGAAGAGCTGCAACAATTCATCAATTAATCAGTATTTTGATGATCGATTAATTGCTTTGAGTCATTTTTAGGTCTGTGGTATTAAAAATTGTCGCCCTACTGAATGATTTTTAAAAAAATTTTATTGCATTTTATGCCTGCAGAGTTGCAGCTGAATCATTTCCCTTATATTCTATGGATCTCTTACTGTTATTGTAAATTTAAATTGATGTATTTTTGCAAGCTACACAGTCTTTTAGAGTCTTGTTTTTAAATTGTGAATATTGTTTTAAAGAAAATCCTAAGATTCCAGCATCTTAAATGTGAATATATTCTGGTTTATTTGCACCTTTTGGACACTGAATTAAATATGTATCAGATGTGGACAGAACAAGACACCACCTCGGGCTTTGAGAGACTTTCTTCGCCATTTTCTGACCATCTGTAGACGAGACAACTAATTATATTTATCGAGTAAATTATTCACAGCTATAAGAACCCCAATTTGCTTGATGAAAACATTTCCCTTTTCATATTTCTTTTCCAAAAGCCTTTCAGTCCCTGGGATGCTGCCTGCTTGAAACAACATGATTATTGTTGTCCAGTGACTCAGACGGAGCCGACAGTTTTGGGCTCAAGAGGTTGTTTTGTGCTGCAGTCGGATTTACGAGGGTTTTTGGGAACATGGAGCAAGAGGCTTGGAGGCTTCTTTAGAGGTGGTGGGAGTGAACACAGGAGTGTTTGGGGTGAAACATGACGACGCTGCACTTCTGGGCAGCGAGTATTCGTTTTTTGATGTGTATTACTTTAACTCTTAGATCAGGGGTGTCAAACATGCGGCCCGTGGCCCAAAAGCGGCCCTCCAGAGGGTCCAATCCAGGCCACTTAATAAAGTTTAAAAATTACAGAGAAGATTTTAACTGCAGATTGTAAATTTGTATAACTATAAATATAAAGTTATTTGTAGACAAATTGTTTTGATCATTAAGTACCATACTAATTAAAATCAATTTGTCAAATTTTTTTGTAATATTTTGTCCTGTTTTTGTTGTTTTGTTTCTCGTTTTTGTGGTTTGTGTCTAGCTTTTGTCATTTTGTGACATATTTTTGTAATATTTTTTCTTTTTTGGCTGGCATTTGTCGTTTGTCTCATGTTTTTGTTGTTTTTATCATTTCTACGGTTTCTCGTTTTTATTTTGTGACACATTTTTGTAATATTTTGTCTTGTTTTTGTAGTTTTAGTCTATTTTTTGACTTTCGTCTGTCACATTTTTGTCGTTTTGTTTCTCGTTTTTGTTTTTTGTGGTTTTGTCTTGTTTTGTCATTTTGTTTTTTCGTGGTTTTGTGTCTCGTTTTTGTCATTTTGTAACACATTTTATGATATTTTGTCTTGTTTTTTTATCCGACCTTTGTCGTTGGTCTCATGTTTTTGTCATTTTGTGTTTTCTTTTTGTCTCGCTTGTGTTTTTTGTCAAATTTTTATCTTGTGGTTTGCTTTATTCATTGTTTTGTGTCATTTTTGTCGTTTTTTTTGTCTCGCTTGTGTTTTGTCTGTGTTTCGTCATTTTGTTTCTCGTTTTTGTCCATTTTATTTTCACTGTAACTTTTTTGTCTGATTTTTTTTTGTCTTTTTTTTGTTCTATTTCGTGTTTGTCTCAATTTTGTCACTTTGTCATTTTTGTAAAGTTTTGACTTGTTTTGGTGTGTTATGTCTTTTTTTGTTGATTATAAAGTACAATATTATATCATTCAGTTCCAGATACCTGTGACTTGTGATTGCTGTGTTGCCCGTCTCCACTGGGATTAATGACACGCCTGTGCTAAATTAGCATAAATGACATGCATTCATGAGTGTGTTAATTGAGTTCAGTTTTCAAGAATGTGACGAGACAGAAAATGTATCTGGACGTGTTTTATTGAAATTGAGAGGGCCGGGCCAAAGTGTGATTAAAAAGGCAGCCGCTGAGATGTCCGCGTGATAACAATTTCAAGTATTGTAGAGGAAGAGTAACCTTTTGAAATTAGTTTTATGCAAATTAGTGCAGGAAACTTGCACCTCGTGTGTTTAACCCTTTAGAGCCCTGTGCATTTGAAACCTGATCAGATAGCTCCATGATTCCTTTTGCATATAAAATCTGGGGAGTTAGACTAACATTTCACACATTCACCAGGTCTCAGAGCGCTTTTTCGTTGCAGTGATGGGTTTTTTAAAAATACACAATAAAGCGCACACAACAAAAAGCTTTATAAACGACACCACAGGATATTGTGCGACTTTTTTTTTTTAACAAATTTGATGGATACTGCTATTTTTAAAAAATTATTGGAATTTTCTTCCTGAAGGTTTTGCAAATTTCTCAGAAATTTGTGGATTTTTTTTTTTTTTTGCTGAAGTTTTGGACTTTTTTCAGACAAGGAAACAACATTTTTTGGTGCCTGTAAATGAGGACAACAGGAGTGTTAATGTGTAGCAGATAAAAATACTCCAAAGCATTGCACTGCAGTCTGTAGAAATACACTGCTCAAAAAAATTAAAGGAACACTTTTTAATCTAAGTATTGCATCAAATCAATCAAACATATAGGATACTGATCTGGTCAAGTAAGTAAAAGAGGGGATTTTAGTCAGTTTCAGCTGCTTTGGTGTTCATGAAATTAACAACAGATGCACTAGAGGGGTAACATGAGGCGATACCTGGGCCCTACAGAGATTCCACAGACAGTCCAACTCCTCGATGGCACATCAATGCGTGCCATTGCCAGAAGGTTTGCTGTGTCTCCCAGCACATTCTCAAGAGCATGGAGGAGGTTCCAGGAGACAGTTAGTCTGGGAGAGCTGGACAGGGCTGCAGAAGGTCCTCAACCCATCAGCAGGACAGATAACTGCTCCTTTGTGCAAGGAGGAACAGGATGAGCACTGCAATAGCTCTACAAAATGTCTTGAATTTAGCCCTCCTGGGGGTTGATAATTTTCATTCCCATCAAACAATGTGGCATCTTTTCATTCCTAACACATTATCCAGTCCATATCAATGTAAATATCCAGTTTGTTTTTTCCCCGCATTGAAATATGATGTATTTTCAAAGTGTTCCTTTAATTTTTTTTGAGCAGTGTATAAGGATATATTCTGCACAGTGTTAGGTGTTAAAAGGTTACCTGTACACAAGTATCCATGCGATATATTTTATTATCTCCTCCACTTGTGACCGCTAATGGAAATAAGTTTGCTTTTTTTTGGTTCCGGCTGCCTCAGCTTTTCTTAAAGTCATCGGCGTTGTGCTTCAGAGGACCCGGGTTCAAACAGCCTCTGGAAAATGAGGCGCACTAACATTTAAAGAGGCCCTCAGGAACGCAGGCGGGCTCCTAATAATTCTCACCTTTTACTTCGTTTGGCCACAGAAAAGCCTGCAGAAGCAGCTATCTGCCCACTAATTCAAGCTGCTAATAGTCTTATAAAAGCTTGTGAGGGAGCAAAGGTCGTTAATCTGTTTTTGGGCTGTAATCCGCCTGTTCTGCTGAGTTTTGGAGATATTGACAAATACCTAAAAAAAAAAAAAAATGTCTAACTCTGCACACATCTGGGTGTTCCTGTTCAGCTGCACCGAACGATATTTTATTTTGGAAGGAAGTAATTTGAGTTTAACGCCGCTTATCCTGTTCTGATTTGATGTTATTTCAGTTCTTTTTAAGTTCAGGCATTTAATTTATTACGTTCTCACCTGTTTTCCTGTGAAGCTTCTTGGATGTGTAACCAAGGAATCTAATTTTAGAGCCGTGTCTCTGTGACATTTTTATTTCTTGGCTTCTTAACAGTCTATACTTGTGGTAAAGATGAGTTGTTTTTTTTTTCCTACTGAACATGAGCTAGTTGGTGTGTTAAACTGGTTCTACTGGCAGCAACTAATTAAATAAATGGGAAGAAACTCATTAACCTTTTAAAACTTTAAACTGCAAATGATCCTTAGTGCAGAACTCTACAGAGCAGATAGTTGGTGAATATTTAAACCTTGAATGTCACTGAAACATCCTGTATTTGGGTTAGCCTTTAAACTAATCATCAGTTCACTCAGCGTAGAAAACAAACAAAGCTTTCCACTCACTTTAAGTGTCGTCCAGCTGCGCAGTAGTTTCACTTTCTTTGGTGACTATTTGATGTCTGTGGTTGAGGTTGTTGCCACACCTGACTGCAACCAGTAAGCACTGGATGTTCTCTAAAAAATAATTGTCATCTATTGTTAAAGCTACAGGTAGGGCTGGGCGATAAATCGAATTAATTAGATTAGTTCGCCTTTTTAAAACCTGACGATTTGAAAATTTGCCAAATCGTTAAATCGAGGCGAGCTTAAATATATAACAATACAGATTCTTCTTCTGCCTTTCACGACTTGTGCACTGGCGTTTGCTTCTGCCTCTCATCTCCTTCCGCCAAAACACTCACACCGCCATCATGGCGACAGAACAGCAGACGAAGAGTTGGTCGCGAGAAAAGGGCCTCATGTTACATCGATTATATGGAAGTGGTTCGACTTTGACAAGACTGACGCAGAGCAAACTACAGTCATGTGCAAGGTTTGCAAAAGTACTGTGAAAACGAAGAGTAGCAGCACAACTAACCTCTTTCAGCACCTCCAGCAGAGACATCCTAAAGAATGGGAAGAGTGACCGCAGCTACGGGAGTGCAGCATGGCTAGCATTAGCCATAGCAAACAGACCGCAAAGAAACAACAAAAATCGATTCAAATGGTCCAAGATGACTAAAAAAATCGATTTGTTTTATTTACACATCTTTGACAGCAAACTCAATATCTTTTGGATGGCAAAAGAATATATATCTGTATTTTAAAGAAAAATAAATTAAATCCTCTGATTGCAGAGTCGTAAATGTGAATATTTTCTTTTTTTTTTTTAACAGCTTTTGGATGTTGAATTAAATCTATTCCGCATGTGGGCAAAAACGGTACACCACCTTGTGCTTGGAGAAACATTTTTCAACATTTTCTAGAACAAACAAACTATTTGATTTTTCGAGTAAATAATTTAGTCTTTTTTTTACAGACTTTTTTTTTTCCTAAGGAAGAAAAGTAACTATATTGATTCCAACCTCTTAAACATGAAAATTCTCAGTTTTATTTACACCTGCTTGACAGAAAACTCAATATCCTTCAGAAGACAAAACAGTAAATGTATTTTAAAGAAAAATAAAGTAAAACCGCTTATTTCGGCATCTTAAATGTGAATATTTTCAGTTTTATTTGTATTTCTTTGACAGAAAACTGAGTATCTTTTGGAAGGCCAAACAACATATCTATTTTTTAAAGAAAAATAAAGTAAATCCTCTGATTCCAGCGACTTAAGTATGAACTTTTCTCTTTTGTTTGCATGCTTTGGACGTTGTATTAAATATATTTCACATGTGGATAGAACAAGAAACCGCCTTGGGCGCTGGGAGACATTTTTCACCATTTTCTGACATTTTATAGACCAAACAACTAATTTAAATTAATGTTATTTACTTAAACCTTAGCTCTAAAAGGTTGTTATAAGAGTGAAAGGCCAGGATCCTATAGTTGACCATTTGTAAGGAGAACCTTTGGCTGGTTGTGTGGATGCCAGGAATCGTTGGGGTGTAATAACTGTGTCTAGCTTAGCGTACAGTGAGGCCGTTAATGAGCCGCCGTTGGTTTCTGTTCTGAACTGATTCTCCCGGCGTAGCGCTCGCCAGGAGCATCGCTCCTCATTTGAAAGGAGGGCAAGAGGTTGTGTTGACAGAAGCGTTGACATTTTACCAGCAGGGTAGCCGACGGCAGGTACAGTAGAAGGAAAGGAGCTTTTATCAACAGACGGGTCGACTTCATGCACTCAGTTAATTATGCCTCCAGATTACCTGGTAATGAGCGGCTAAAGAAACACGGAATTTATTGCTGTTAGACATGCTTTTGCAGTCGGACTGGGAAATACTTTTTGCTTGGAGACTTTCTTTGGGTTTGTATCGTGACAACAATATTATATGGTGACAACATTCTCTTGTCATGTTGGCATTTGTGAGCAAATTGTCGTTCAAAACCGTGTATTATAGATATTTTCCCACAGTTTGAAGTTTTGTCTGAGTTACACAATTATTAAGTACTGAATTATTATTTTTGCTTTGTTTGTTTTATATTATTTGTGCGATTGCTGTGAGCTGAAACAACTCATGAAGTAGTTTACAGGAAAATAATTATGTTTCAAGACTGGGTATTTGCTGTGTACTCTGTTTGAAATCACTGTAAAATCAGTATTTGTGAATATTAACCAGTATAGACACCTCCGCCTCGGGCTAAGAGAAATTGAGGACATTTGACAGATTAAACAACAACTTATACTGAAAAAAAAACACTACTTTAGCCCAAAATTTGCAGTGATACACATCTAAGTTGGACAAACAGCCCTGAAAACTCCAAGTACCTGTGTAAAACCACATTCCTTGTTTTCTCAGAGAGCAGAGGTTTGTTCATTTCACCTTGAAGCAGCCAAATGAATGTCTGAGTTTGTAAACTCCGACATGAGCGTTCATGCTGGGTCTTTGCCAAAGCGCCCAGTGGGTTTGACAGGCTTCCCATCTGCCACCAAAATTAACCACACTTTGGCAGCGTTCTTGTCTGTTTTAGTTTGTGTACAGCTGTCAGTTAGTGCTTCATAATGACGAGGAAAAGTCGCATTATATTTGTTTGTATCTCGCTACAGCAACTTTTTCCCCCACAGATAAGTCGGTGGTTTTATTGCAGTGAAGGTTGTAGTTGTCTCTGATCATCTGATCATCCTAACAGACTGGAAGAACGGCCTTTTATGGTTCAGGAACTGCCGAATTAAATACTACCATGTGCTGCTTTTGGAATGTTTGTTTGGCCTTTTGTTCCGGCAGAGAGTTTCTCAGAAATATCTTTGAACTAGAAACACAAACCAGGAAGTTAAATTCCCTCACAGCGGCTAATGCTATGCTAACAGCTAACGGCTACGTTGGAAGGCAGCCACAGATAAACCTGAAACAGAGTCTAGAAAACAGTAATTAATAAAGCTGTAAGATCTGGACTTTAGTGAACAATAAAAGTGATAAAACAGAGAATGATTAGGAAAATAGAGAAGAACAGCAGGAGACAAACTGGTCAATGTCAGTGGATCAAACATAAACAGACGAGATTATTTAATCACTCCTGTTTCTGTTTCACAATATTTGGAAAATTCTGGCTCACTAATTTTAGACAGCTTTTTTTCCACCATTTTTAAGATTTTTTTCGAGTCACTTTGGTCAAGTTTTTAACCACAATGGAGAATTTTGAACCACTTTGGAAATATTTTGAGTCATTTAAGGAAATTATTGAGACATTTCTGTCAAATTTTAATCCATTTTGGACAATCCTTTGACTATTCTATAAAAAATCTGAGCAGCTTTGGAAGAGTTTTGAGTAATTTTTCAGAATTTTAAGCAATTTGTTTCTAATTTTAAGTCACATTTTTGTAATTCAGTGCCACATAAACAGAGGAGGGTGTCCTAATTTAATCACTCCTGTTTCTATTGTATGTATTCAGTTGTAGTCATCCTTATTGTTGAAGATTCCTAGTTATGAATGACAGTTTCTCTGCTGTCACATGCTGTTAAAACATTACATTTAATGTGTATCACTGCCAAATATCGGTTGTTAATATGACCAGATTACAAATAGCTGATATTAGCCCTGATAAACTCACATCTATTGATCCCTAGTTTTAAAATGTTGTAAGCTGTCAGGTAACGTGAACCTTGTTTCTTTATTTGAAAGCGCTTTAGATGAACATCTGCTTTTTTAAATGTGCGTTTTTAATAACAGCGACTTGACTGATGTGACTTGACGTGGGTATGACTTGCTCATGCAAGTTGTCAGGTTTGCATCTCTACTTTTTCCTTTATTTTGCCAAAAAATATTACATAAAAACAAACCAGATTCTGCAGAGGATTCACGTTTCTGAACACTATTTTCATCTCCCTTTCAAAGCTGCCTTTCAAATATATAGCACCTTTTTTCAGATGTTGTCTTAACTAAGCTCTAACATGTTATGGAATCTGCCCACGTGATGCCGGAACTGCAAAAATCTGCCAGTTTGCATGCTATTAAAATGATCAATTTGGGAAAACTGTCAGATTTTATGAGTGAAATTGTTTTACTCTGACTTTAGCAAACCAGTTGACAGTAAACATTTGTGTAGACTAACTTGTATGGACCTTTGCTGTTAATGTGCTGCAGCCATTTCTGTTTAAGTCCAATAAATACTGGCTCTTAAAAGCACAACATCTGCTTCTCTGAGGTTCATACCTGTACTAACTGGATTAGTAATACTGGATTAGTCACTGCAGCGGTGAGCCACGTTTTAACCGCGACGAGAAGCTGAGTGAGTCAAGCAATATCCACCCAGGGTGGAAGAAAATGTACAGACGCAATCGTTTCACACCCTCTCATAATGGATTTTAGTGCCCTGACCGCAAATAGCCCGGTTTTTCCACTTATTGCCTTGCCAGTCATTGTTAGCGTTGCGGCGCCGCTGCTTTGCTTTTCGCGCTCCGACGTTGCCATAAATCAGCATCACGGCCCGGAGGATCATATTTAAGGCTCAGGCCAACATGAAAGTGCACTTATTTATCATATTTAGTGCGATCTCAGATTATCGTTCCCGTTGCCGTCACGCTTCGTTCGCCTGTCAGCCGCAGAGCAAATCTAGGTTGTGTGTTTGTGTGTTTCTCTGTGTGAAACGACGTCGGCATTAATAAAGCACCGGCTCTTCTTCACATAAATAATTGCACACCAGGGCTCAATGCTTACCTTTTTTTTTTTTTAAACCCAAAGAGGACATTAATAATTTAAGTGGCTGTGACATTTAATTATTTGATTAATCAGCTGTCTATTACAATATTAATTGGCATCTTGATAGCTTTGATTCCATTTTTAGGTAAAAAAATAAAACAAAAATTCAAATTGCAGTTTCTTAAAAGTGAATATTTCCTGGTTTCTTTCCTCCTTTATGACAGCAAACTGGAATGTCAACGAAACAATAATCAACAGATGTGTTTTTCCTTAATACTGGGATACAAAGAGACATATATTTCATGGTTATGTAAATAGTTAATGCTTTTCGCTCCTTATTCATCAATAACGGGTAATAAACTATCTAAGGCTTGATCAGCTCAGCTTCCACATCAATGGTACCATTTTCATTCCATGTTTACTGTGTTGTTTGCTAACTCTACTCTAATCACAGTAACAGGGATGCTAATCCGTGCTAATGCTAGCTTTTTCTCAGCAGTAGAAGCTAGATATTTAGCTAGCTGTTACTGCTGACCAAGAGGACAAACTGATGGAAAACAGCCAAAAGAATGAGTCTGATCCTGATGATACGAAGTAGAGTTAGACGTTCAATCAGGCCGACAATGTGATGAAAATAGGAAAAATAGAAGAGAGGACATAGCTTAGCTCTACTCATGCTTTTAGAAAACTGTTTGATGATGTTAATGACAAAAACCGACACAAAACGACAAAAATGAGACCCAAAATGACAAAACGAGACACAAAATGACAAAACAAGACACAAAATGACAAAAACAGGATAGAAAGCGACAAAAGTGAGACACAAAATAACAAAAACGAGATACAAAATGACAAAAACAAGACAGAAAACAACAAAAGCGAGACACAAAATGACAAATGAGACACAAAGCAACAAAAACGAGACAGAAAAGACAAACAAGACAGAGGGATAAAAGCGAGACACAAAGTGACAGAAATTCAACATAAAATGGCAAGAACAAGACATAAAAGACAAAAATGTCAACAGGATTGCGTAGATGTTGTGGGACACATGTTCCATTAATTAGTTATTATTTAAAATATTGTGTTGAAAATGTTCCCACTGTTACAAGAGACATCTGTGAAAAATAAGACCAAAAAAAATTTAAATTTAATTTTAACTGTTTTATTTGAGATACAGTTTGATCATTAAGGGAGTGGGACAAGAGAAAAATGTCATTTTCGGGGAACTCCAGACTTAATTTGCATTTTAAGAATATTTTCAAACTTTTTTTTCTGCTGTTTTTTTATAGAGTTGATCTCAGGACAAGTACATTTACACAACAGCGGCATGTTTTGGATTATTTGAAATTTGATGAGTGTAAAATGTCCTCCTCCTCCTTCGTACGCTCTGAGCAATAATAATTCTTCTCTCAATATTTCTATTCATGAAAGAATCTGTGCAATATGTATGCATATTTTGGTTTATTTTTATTTCCTACATGTCCTGAATGCTTGCTCTCTTTTCCTGCTGTAACACTGCAAATTTCCCCACTGTGGGATTAATAAAGGCTTATCTTATCGAAATAGCGTTCGATTGATTTTAACCAATTAATCGTTGCAGCTCTAATTTGACAGATTCTGCCTTCAAACACACATTTCAGCCAGTATCTTTGCGTTGCAGCTTCATAAGAGCAGTTTTATTGCGTTTATTACTGAGGCAGTCCTCCTGAAATGACCACACAGAAGTCAATTTCCTCTCGCTGCTCGGCGTTGGACGGCTTCATAACCCGCCGACACTCGACGCTAGTTGCTTTGGAATGAAACTCGATGTTGCGGACCCGACACGCCAATGTGCAAACAGAGCGAGAGCGGGTGGGAGGTGGAATGGAAATGAGATGAATTCTGGATGTGGCTTTGGACTGATGAGTCGATTACGTGATTTATTATTTTTTTCTGCACTGGTTCACCTGCTCTCTGTGTGTATGGCTGCATTTTCTACCGCTGTGTTTTTTAAATGCAAGTGAAACGCGTGAGCTCAGTCGAGTTAGCTCAACCTAGGAAGAACGCTGAGGCTGTGGAGGGCTTCACACTGTTTGGTGGATCGAACAGGAGTGTAGCCGTGTGAAACTGGACTCCGTCGTTCAGAGAAGTGAGTGTACCTCGCCAACATAAAAGGAGCTTTTCACTCATTCATCACCGCTATTGAACATTTTTAAATTTCACATCTGAAGCCGGTCTATGGGCCTGAGCGAATCCAGCCTGCCTTTCTTTGTGAAGCTAAATCACAGCCTTTAAATATAAAATCAGTGAGATTTTTCCCTCGATTTAACTGGCATCAGAAAGTTTGTTTTTCGTTCTGAATATCAGAAGACACCCTGCTGTTACTTTAAGATAAACAGTCATGGAAAAACTTATTAGACCACCCTTGTTTTCTTCAAGTTTTTGTTCAGTTTAGTGCATGGTACAACTAAAAGTATATTATCTGAAGAATACAATGAACATGACAAAAAATGCAGCTGATTCCAGAATACTTTATTTGACATGCTTCAGCTTCGTTGTATTCCAGGGTAGATAAGAGGACATTTCATGTCATCAACAGCACTGCACATGGAAAGACCTTGATTGTTTTCCTGCTGACATTCAAACTGTAGCACAACTCACAAGTTGTCAGCTCTCACATAACACCTAAAACTAGAGTATTATGTGAAGCCACAAAGGCAGCCATCTTGGCACTGCTGGAAATTGTCATGAGTGACAGACAGGTAGTGAAAAAACTGAAGATCTCCAAGACAGCTGTTCATTACACCAAGAAAAACAAGCCCAACATGGTTCTACCAAACCGCTAGTGGGTCAGGAAACGTCTTTCTACCCACCAGATGACCGTCACTCATCCATTTATGTGTCAGGAGTCATCGTCCGACCTCCAGGGACCTTAAAAATGAGTGTTCCCTGTGGAGACATGTGACTTGTTGGACAGTTGGAAACAGACTTCCTGAAGCTGGTCTGAAGTCACACAGTGCAGGAAGAAGCCCTTCATCAAGGAAAGACAGAGGAAAGCCCGGCTACTCTTTGCTGGGATCACAAGGATTGGACTGTTGATGATTGGACTAAGGTTCTCTTCAATGATTAATCCAGCTGATGCCCACTCAAGCCAACCTCCTGGTTAGGAGGAAACCTGGAGAAGCTACAAACCAGACTGTCTGCCCCTACAGTAAAACATGGGGGTGGATCAGTGACCGTCTGGGGTAGTTTCAGTCTGGGTGGAACAGGACAAATGAACCAGGTCATGTACAGGACTACTCTTGAAAACAGTCTTCTTCCATCAGGTGGAAAGCTCTTTCCTGTCTCCAGTGACTGGATTTTCTAACAAGACAATAACTCTTGTCACACGGCAAGGTCAGTTAAAGCCTGGATGGAGAACCAGAACATTGGAACCATGCTTTGGCTGCTCAATCACCAGATCTAAATCCAACTGAAAACCTGTGGCAAATCATCACGCACTAAATGGAGAACCACAAGCCTGAAAATAAAGAAAATTAGTTTGAATTGGTGCAACAGGAATGGGCTGCTGTGACAGCAGAACAATGTCAGAAACTGGTGGAGAACATGCCAAGACGCATGGCTGTAGTCATCAGAAACAACGGTTATGAATCAGTTACTCACTCCTGTGTGGATCATGTGACTAAAACGGACAGAAAAGAAAACATGGAATCCTAAAAGCTGTTCTTGGCAGAACAGTGCCATAGCTATTGATGGAAGAACTGTAGTGATTTTGATTATTATTAAGAAAACCATGAAAAATGTCTAGATATCAGCTCTGAAAGTAAACTTTCGGAGCTGTTTTTGTTATTATATTTGTCCAAACAAATGGACCTTAAGTTGTACCGGTCATTAAAATGAAGAAGAAATTGAAGAAAACATGGCTAATGTTTTTTTCCGTGACTATATAAAAGACTTTACACTTCATGTTGACCACATCTGCAAGGTCCAGCTTCATCTGCAGTTCGCTCCACTCCATTAGCCGGCCTACAAGTAGGTGTACATCCCTTCTGGACTGCTAAATTATAAAGTACATTGTCCTTTTCTTTGCAGTTTTACCTGCCAGCTAGAGTTTTAGAAGAGTATACATCCTCCAAATGATGTCTGGTTTCTTGCCCAAGTGGCTGGCAGAGTACTGTGGATTTACAGCTGCAACAAGGATTTGGCAGGAGGTGGATTTTCCTCATTCTGTTGGTGTTTAACTTTATTTTTCAAAAGCGGTGCTTGTGCCGCAGTAGTTTCTGACCCGCAGCCAGTGTGCTGAGCTCCAGTAGCAAATTGCTAGGATGAAAACTTTTGCACTGAATGGGAGATGTTGAATTTCATGACTTTATAAACAGACTGTTGTGCATGGAAAGTGCACATTTTAAAAGCAGAATTGCTGAGTGTAAAATATACAGTATCAGGAGTCAAAAGTTGCTGTTAGCCCCCCCCGTGTTACCCATTTATATTAGCATTCAAGCGCTGTTTTGTTGCAGAATAAGATATCAAACGTAAATCCATCTTTCAGATCCATGTTCATAGTAATTTCACAAGGACCCATCCTAATTAATTTGTCTGTTGTCAGGAGATTTCATCTGGTGCAGTTGGTATTAGAGGGAACAGGCTGCAGAATGAGGATGGTCTTCCATCAGGCATAATCTCCTCATTAACACTGCTGCTTTTTTTATCAGATCTGCGCTCTGTGTTTCTCATTTCCTGTCTTTCTTTCCCTTGTTTTATTTCCTTTTGTCTTTCTCCATGTGATCATAATGTTGTTCTTTCTGTAGAACACAGCTGCTGCCTCACAGATTGGTTGGAAACAGAAAACAGAGAGTGGGTTTGGAAATAGAGGACAGAGACTGCTGGTGTGCATTTCATTATGCTAACTTGTACTTATTCATGACCTTTTTCCTCACATGATGCAGAAATCTTATTAGAGCCATTTCGAGAGATTTTCCAGTCACTTAAAGGGTTAAAAATACCCAAAAATACATGAATATTTGGTACTTATGATCAGAAATGATCTTGATTTAAAAAAACAAAGGCATTTGAAGTGGAAAATATATTTGTGGGGTTGACTAATAAAAATTTAAAACAATGACTCAAAGCTTCTGAGGCAACTCAGATTTTTTTGCAAAATGGTTACAGAATTGTTGAATGACGTACAATCAGACAAATGACTCAGTGTTTCCAAAATGATTCAAAATTCTCATAACGATTGAAAACTTTTCTAAAATGACTCGAAAAATTTTCAGTATCGTTAAAAAATTGTCAAACTATTTAAAGTTTAACAAAAATGACTCAAAATGTTTCCCAAGTGACTCCATAACTCTCCAATTTCTGTAAAAAAAGAAACAGGAGTGATGAAATCAGGACGCTCTCCTCTGTTTATGTCGGATCAAATGACAGTAATGTTTCCAAATTAAACGAAATTACTTAAAAATCTCTAAAATGATTCCAAATTTTTCTCAAAAAGTCTTCGAAATGGTTAGCAAAGTCACCCAAAATGACTTAGTTTGAAAAAAATTACTTGGGATTTTTCCAGAGTGACTCATAACTCTGCAAATTTTGTAAATTAGAAACAGCAGTCATTCAATCAGGACACTCTCCTCTGTTTATGTGGGATTGAGGGATGGATATGTTTCAAAAATTTACCAAAATAACTTAAAATTCTCTAAAATGACTCCAAACTTTTCCAAAAATGACTCAAAAAGTCATTACATTACATCATTACAAAAGTTGTCCAAAATGACTTAAAGCTGCTGTCCGGAGTTTCCATTTGTTTTCAATTTATGTATCATTTTTTAACAAAGCTTAAATGTGTTAGTCTAGTTCGATACTATAATATAATGTTAGTATGACGCGATATGAAAATGTATTCCTGAGCTCCGCCTTCCTCTCATAGACCCCCATGTTATTCCAAAAAGCGCCGGTCGCTGCCGACCAATCAAGTTCGAGCTTCAGCTTTGTCATGCTGTCAATCAACGGTTACACGCACAGCAAGCAAGCCCATGCAGAGGTGGGCGAGCTACGCACTACGCAACCGCGCGCACATTTGTTTTGCTTGTGGAGGAGAGAGCATCAGGGATCAGCAACTTCCAGAAAAGTTACCAATCCCACGGCTTGTCAGGCCAAGAGACTGCAGGACGTTTTTTGGCTCGGGGTGCTCGCGTCGCTCCCCGACCACGGCCTCCATAGCCCGCCTGACGGCTTCGTTTAGATGCCCGACCTCTGGAGGAAGATGTTGGGGCGTCTGGGACATACTCTTCGTCAGAGGAGTCATGCAATTCTGAACTCTAGATAGAAATAAATAAACAATGTAACACATATACACGCGTAAATGCACTAAGTTTGATAAACAACGTCATCGAGAGGGATACACGAGTGTAATCACATATTGAAACTTTACTCGTTCGTCCTAGCAGATTCATGTTATTTTGGTATTGGGACAAGTTAGACTCAATACAGAATTCTAACGTAATTCCTTTATTATGTACTAAATGTAGAAGAGGGGAAAACGGCAAAACAGGCCATATGCTGCAGCACTCCGGGCACTTCTCTCATGTACTGCGCGCGTGCACACAAATAAAGGGGCGAAATCAGAGGGAGGGACCAACAGTGTTTTGGGAGACGCTGCGATTCAAACTCCGGACACGAGCTTTAAAGTTGGACAGAAATTACTCAAATTGCTTCCAAAGTGACTCAAAATTCTCTGATTTCAGTGAGAGAAGCTAATTCCTGGTTTGTGTTTCTTGAGTGATGACAGAGAGAGGAGGCTGATCAGACCTGAAGTAAAGCTTTTTATTAATCAATAATCAGCCAGTAATCATAAAAAATACAGACAGTTGGAAAAACACCAATTATTGTCCCCGATAGTTGGTCTTTCTATAGTCTGAACTTTGTGTAGTAATAATTTAAGCACAAATTCTGATTGATCTTCCAATCATTGGATTGGAAAATCCCCAATAATCACAGAAGCTCCTTTTGATTGAACTGTGCGCTAATTAAATATAGGTAAAAGGTTAGCATGTAAACCAGAGAAAAAATGTGAAGGAGGGATGGAAAGTAGAACAAAAGAAGCTGAAAAAAGTGGATTTCTTTGGATGTTTGTTATATTTTTACAACTTACACTACTGTACAAAAGTTTGGAATCGCCCAGACACTTTTATCCATGTGCTAACATATCTGTACAAGGGGTTTCTAATCACACAATGTAGCATTAGAACACAGGAGTGATGGTTGCTGGAAATGTTCCTCTGTACCCCTATGGAGATATTCCATTAAAATCAGCTGTTTCCAGCTAGAATAGTTATTTACCACATTAACTATGTCTGGACCGGATTTATCATTTATTTAATGTTATCTTCATTAATAAAGAACTGCTTTTCTTTCAAAAATAAGAACATTTCTAAGTGACCTAAACATTTGAACGGTAGTGTAGGTGCAGGGTTAGCTTATAAATATGATAAAGTGAAGAATGGATGGAAAGTAGAAGAGAAGAGGCTGATAATAGTGGACTTCTATGAACGTTTGTTATATTTTGGACAGTTTTTTGTTGAAGGATAAACAAGCTAGTGCTATCTTTGGTGCCTGTTTATATATATTTTTTTTTGTAAAAGAGTATGTGTGAAGCGTCGGTAGCGCCCATCGGGAGCGTGCCTTACTCCATCACCCATTTATCATGACTCTGGTGTGGAGCGTTGGTGACAAGACCTCTTGAAAGCCCGAGAAAAGAAGAAGAGGGACACTTGTTTGAATTGGTTTCCATGAGTGCAGCTAGGGCTGAGTACCGAACTTCGGTTCTTTAATGGCACCGACCGAAATGTTTCGGTACTAATGAGTATCGAAATAAGCCTCGTCTTTCGGTTCCATGTTCCGGTACTTATCACGTGATTATGATAAAGCAAACCTGTGATTGGCTGTAACATTACACGTGATTGCGGCAAGCCGGAAAAAAGCATGCTGCCCGTTCACAGACAGGTTTCACGTTAGGTACATTGAATTTACTGCAGTTGTTTAGCATGTCGTCGAAGTGGGAAAAGATGCCTCTGAGGTCTAAAACGTGGCTCTACTTTTGTAAAATGGACGCTGTAACAGGAGAACCTGTCTGCGGCTCTGCTCAGCACAATAACCACGGCAGTTCGGCCAATGCAGACAAAGTCTTTTATTCACCACACCGTCTCAATGTAAATAAAACAGTCTCTCTTCCTTGCCCGGCGCTACACCGGACCTCGTCCGGTAAACAGTCTCAACGTCCGCCGGCTCTCCGCCGGTTCTCCTCCGGTAAACAGTCTCAGCGTCAGCCGGATCTCCACAGGATCTCGTTCGATAAGCTGCCCGCTCCACCGGACCTCGTCCGTTCCCCCGTCCTCTCTGTCCGTCTGTCTTTTGTCCTCTGCTTCAGTCTGTTACTGCCGAGAGAATCAGGTGAGTCTAATTGGTGCCAGCTGCGCTAATTAACCTGACGCTGGTTCCACACACCCTCCTCCACACCTCTCCCCTCTGCAGCTGAGCTCTCCCACACCCATCGCCACAGACGCCAATAGTGCGCGGTGCAGTATATGCCAAAGCGGGTGGTAAACTCCATCTAAGGCTAAATACCGGCACGAGACCGATAGTCGACAAGTCCCTTAAGGGAAAGTTGACAAGAACTTTGAAGAGAGAGTTCAAGAGGGTGTGAAACCGTTAAGAGGTAAACGGGTGGGGTCCGCGCAGTCCGCCCGGGAGATTCAACTCGGCGGGCCAGGGGCGGCCGCTCGGTGCGGGAGGATCCCCTCGCGGGACCTCTCACCGGGTGCGGGCCGTCCCCCGCCTGGCGCATTTCCTCCGCAGCGGTGTGCCGCGACCGGCTCCGGGTCGGCCAGGAAGGGTCCGGGGCCGAAGGTGGCTCAGAATGTACTGAACTGTACATTGCTTGCAAATGTTCTTTTGCACTGGAAATCACTGGAAAATTAAACTCAAGATGTGAAAAGTAATGTGTAATGCAATTTTCATTCTGTTAGAGTATATATTGTAAAACTGGTATCGAAAAAAGTATCGTTTAGGAACCGGTATCGAAGTGAAGGTATCGGAATTGGTACCGGTATCGAAACTTTTAGATTGATACCCAGCCCTAAGTGCAGCCCAGCAGGTTGTTAGCGACAGGAGATTCAGACGGCAGCCCCTTCCAAAAGAGAAAAAATACAATTCTAGAAGAGAAGAGAGGATGGTGGTGAAACATCGACGGCTTTTGAGTCTCGGTGGACGGTGTGGTCGACTACAAAGCTGCTCTCCAAACCCCATCGCTGCCAAACAGCGCTCCTCAATGGCTCCCTGTCAGCCGGAGCGACAGGATCAAAGTGGGATCGCTCAACGCCAAATTTACAATTGGCCCTCAGGTTTCCGAGGCTTCAAATTTCAAATAAACCTCTTTCTGAGTTCAACGGGGGGATTTCAGCGCTGCTTTTTTGTAACCTGCAGAACCACACAAGCAGACGGAGCCGATAATAAACGTGTCTCGTACCGGAGCGGCTGGATTTATGATTGGCCTGGGAGTGGGAAATGGGATCCGTGTTCGTGCGCTGATATTTTTATTTCATTTAAATTTTTCTGTCTGTGTCATGACACCCGAGGCGATGCAGAGTTGCACAAATGCCCGGGTGGAGATGAATGCTGTTAACTAGGACAGAATCTGAGAGAAAAATAAAGCTCAGTTCCACGATTTTAGATCGATTTAGTGTCAGTTATTACCTAACAGCTTTTCGAGTGTTTTGTGACTACATCTGTTGAACTGATATCTGTGAAAAGTGTTTAAAACTTGCATTGTCAAAGAAATCTCCATGCCACAAATTAATAATGAAGGTAGAGACTGCAGATGTTCCAAAGCTCATGATACTGGTTAGGATGTAGAGTTTAGTCCTCATTTTCCCCAACTTTCCCAATTTGTGTTACTTTTTGGGATTAAAAATAAAGCGTAGTGCCACGATTTTAATCCAATTAAGCATCAGTTATTACTTATCAGCTTTTGGAGTGTTTGTGACTACGTTTTTTGTAAATAATCTCTGCCAAAACATGTAATAAGTGTTTGAAAATGGTATATTTTGTGTGCTGTTGCAGCAATAAAATGGAAAAATCTTCATGCTAATTGTCATTGTAGGCTGCAGAGCTCATGATTCAGACCGTAGAGTTTAGCCTTCATTTTTCTTACTTCTGGTTCCTGCTCTTTTCAGGTTGCTGTGATTCATTCCTATGATTATACCAGCCTCTTACTGGACTCTAAACAGAATGAAAGTAATGCTGCAAGGTTTTGCTTTTACTGCTGACCAAACTGCTTTCATGCATTGTTTTTTACGCTGCAAAATGGAAAATTAGGTGCGTCTGTGGGGTTGTATCTCCCCAAAGAATGGCTGGTGGAGCTTTGGTGTCTTCTGCACAGTCAGGGCAGCAACCAACCAGGTTTATTTGTTTCTCGGCCGACCTGCGCTAACTGCAGCAGATGAACCCGTTTGTTGTCGGCCAGGCGTGATGTAGGTCAGAAGAGCTGAATGTCACCACGGGGGCAGCGTCGGGCCTCAGGTGCTCACCTGAAACGTACCGATGGGTGAGTATTTATGGATATAGATATATGAAAAAGGAGTGCTCAGGAAGGGGGAGAGAGGGGAACACAACAAGGATTTGCTTTGACGGTAGCTGAACACTAATCGATACAAGGAGGAGTTTTGAAGAGATGAGCAGTAGAAGGAAGCTGAATTTGAGAGGAAGTGGGAGTGTGCATGAGATTGCAGCTGCTGTTATGAGGTTTTTAGTGCAGGGATAGAAATGAAAGAATGGGAGAGGACGAGGATGCTATCACACACCCGCTTCTAAGCTTTGCAGCTGCCTCTTTGAGCCAACTGGGTCATGGGAAAAAAAGCAGGACATGGAAGCGGTTTGATAGCTCATGTAGAAGGGAATCCCAGGAGCTAAATGTGAGGAGAAACTGCCTTCACCCCAGCACCAGAACCGGGCTCGTGTTTACGAGCTGGCAGGAGGTCGACTCGTCCACATCACTTGGAGGTTTCCATGAGAGCTCTCAGATGTAGAGCTGCTCAACGAGGAGAAAACACTCAGCGCTGACGTGTCAGAGATGGAAAATAAAAAAACCAAAGAGATCCTTGAGTTGAGCCGCCCACACACGCAGACGGCCTTTATCGAAGCTTTTCCTGAGTAGGATGTATGTATCTGCTGCTCTGTTGAGTCTCTACGGTGGTCTCCTTTGAAAGAAAACAACAAAACTGGTTTCACTTGCATTATTTTTTGTCCTAAATGATTTAAGAAAGATGCTTCTTTGCTTGTTAACAAATGAGATGTTTCTAGAATGGCGTTTATGCTGAGTGCTGCTGTGTGCCACTCACACTGACAGGCTGGAATTTACTTAAAATAGATGACAGGATGCATTTACAGGGCTTTTCCTGATCAGGATGTTCCTTTGAAGGTGTGACTGTGCATGATAGGCTTGCATACACTGTAGGATCTTATTTGTCAAAGATAGATGCATTTTACAGTTACTTTTGACCATGTAATAAGCAAAAATATCTGTTATGCTCAAATACATTGAAATTGACTGATAAACATAAAAAGTAACTAAAGTCTGTGTGGACGCCACCTAAAAGCTCTGTAGGTGTTGCAATAAATACTCCTATGCAGGATAAACTAATATTTCTAATAGAATATATGTAAATATGAATGTTTTTGTCATTTTAGTAGATTATAGAATGCACACAGAGTTTTATAGAATGCACACAGAGTTTTATAGAATGCACACAGAGTTTTTCCTGTATCAGGACGCTCCTTTGAGGTTGTGATTGTGCATGATAGTAAGCATGACCGGCTAACATACAGTAAAGAGTCTTATTTGTCAAAGATAGATGTATTTTTGACCATTTGATAAGCAAAAATATCTATTGAGCTGGGATAAATCCCAATTAACTGATACAAAAACATAGAAAACTAACCAAAATCTATTTGGACACCACCTAAATGCCGTGTAGGTGTTGCAAAAAATGCCCCTATGCAGGATAAACCCTGATATTTATTAATTTAGGCTATTAGTATTAATAATAGAAGTGCACAAAACATATATGTACAATAAGGGTTTTGTCCTTAATGATTTTTAACACTCATTTCTAGTAATTTATTTACATGTTTTAGAGTTTATGCTGATCTATTTCGTATTCATGGTGTCTTATCTTGTAGATAGCCTTATCTTTCATTCAGCGCGTGCATGAATCCTTAATAAGAGTCAACTACTCGTGGTTTTTGGATCATGATTAATGCACGCGCCTTTAACCGCTGCTCTGCTTTGCTGTCGAGGTTGTGCAAACAGACGAGGCGTCTCCTTCATTTTCCGAGTGAGTTTTTCACCTCTAAAGGTTCAGATTGTAGATAAAGACTTTCTGAGCAGCCGTCAACCTTTGTGCTTGTTTTTTTTTCTCCGGTCTTGGATGCAGCAGCTGAATAGCAATGTTTTCCTGGAGAGTCTGTGAAATACTCTTCAGAATTTGGCCTGGAAAGCTGCTCATGCATTTATAGTAGCAGGGTCGCGGCGGTGGAGATGACTATCAATCCTCGCTCCTCCTGGGACGGCTAATTGGAAATATTTAGATTCTGTTCTGCCCTTCAGAGTGCGTATTATTTGAAACGTGTCATCTGATATGTGCTGTGGATTGCCACGTCGATTTCATGCTCTGTTTCTGCTTTTAAATGGCCTGATTCCTCACTGGCAGCACGACTCGCTCCTCACCATCGGCTACGTCTGAGCTGTTGTTTTCAGAGCTCTCCGTATCAAAGACGATGCTGTTTTGAAGTTGACCCGTTTCCAGCTGCAGCGCGATCGTGTCGCCGTGACAAAAAGCCAAACGGATAAACTTCTGTGTCATTGTGTCTGGGTTTAGAGGCTGTAATAGTGACACAACACGTCACCGTCATCAGGTCAGAATGCACAGTCGGATATTACACTCGATCATTTTCATGCATTCACTGGTTCAATAAAAACTTTTGGAAACGACCTTAAAAACGGATATTTTGCTAGTGGGATATGAAGACATAGTTTAGAACCGGGGAGTTTGGTCCTAATTTCTACTCACTGTAGACGCATTTTTGCTTGTCATGTCAAATCCTGCACCTCTAAGGAAACAGTTTACCTCAGACTTAATGCCATGAATCATAAAAAATGTAGCGTTCTTTAGATTTTAAACTACTTTGAAGACAGATCTCACCTCCATTTGTGTCTTCTAATGACTTGCTTGATGGTTTGTGAGCCATGCTGCATTCATTTTTTTCATCCTGTGTGTTTTATTTTGCTTCTAAGCTCAGATTTGCATCCATACTTGTCTTCTGTCCAAAAACCCCCAAATTTCTGTCATGACTGTTTGTCTCTGCTGAATTTCTAATGGCTTCTCAGTTGCATTTTACTGAATCTGCTGACTATAAGTTCTTTCTTTTTGACAATTTGTGAAATGAACCACATAGAATTAAGGTATTTTTCGTGAAATCTGACAATTTTAGGCTTAGATTTGGATAATTTTCCAGACAGAATGATTTTTCCCATCAGAAATGTTTTATTTTGCTTTTTAGCCCTAATTTGTGTCCATACAAAAGTGAAAAATCACAGAATTTTTGTTGCGATTGTTCTCCACTAAATTTCTTATGTCCCAGTTACATGGAGCAGTGCAGAATTTTTGCTTATTACAGAATCTGGTTACTATAAACTCATAATTTTTGACAATTCTCTTAATCAGCCACCTATAAAATAGGTTACTTTTGGTGAAAAATGGCAGTTTTATGCTTAGATTTGGATAATTTTCCTGACAGAACATCACATCACAAATCAGTCATTTCTTTTTTTCCTATTTTTGCAGTTTTAAACTCAATAAAGACGTAATTTTAGCAATTTTCAAACCTGCCCACTGCTTTTTGGGGTGTTTAGAAGGAAACAAATAAAACATTTGCACTTTTTCAGACTTCAGATAAAAGCTGTATTTAAGAGGGTATCTCTGAGTAAATTTGTTGTTTATTCACACCTGTGTTTAATCTATTGTACTGTAAAGGTTTTGAACGTTAATGTAGAGTTATTATAACAGCTTTAGGATAGCAGAGTCATGGTGTCTTTAGCAGAGAATGAAAGTGTTGGAGTACTTTTGTCATTACAGGTTTAAACAGGTTTAATGCCGGGTGTTTATGTTGATAACACATCTGCAATTAGAGCACTTTGCATTCCTTCAGCTCTCCATTATGTAAAGAGCCTGCTGCAGCTTCATGCAGGCTGAACCAAATCCCTTCCAAGTGGTCAGAGGCCACAGGTGCATAAAATCATTAATTTTATTTTTAACCTTCAGCATTCAGTGCCATTTTTCTCCCTCCCTCATTTGCATCCGCTGTGAAGTGAACACCGATTAGCCAGCAGAACACCTCTCAGCATCTTAAAACATCCCTCCCAGCCGCTGATTTTTTTATTCATATATTCTCCTTTCAGGAGTAGAAGCGGCTGCTAATACATGCAGATGGCACTAAGGCCCCGCTCTGGCTTTGCACACAATAGGCCGACGAGCGAGTAGCCGAGCCACGACTGTGGAGCCTCGGATGAGCTCACGGCAATCAGCGGTTGATTTAGTTTTCCTCAGGTTAGTCGAGGAGGCGAACACCTGTGTGACGGAGAGGCGGTTTGTTGGCTTGAATTATTCATCGGAGGCCTCGACTCCTGTAATCCTCCAGGAATATGCAGGTTTATGCATTTGGAAGCGACTCGTGTTTTGACAGGACAGCATGGATTTGGGATTTTTCAGAAGGCAATTAAAGGTCATTCACTCAGCTATTTAGTAGATTCTGAATCAATGACATGATGAAAAATTACACATTTCTGGATTTTATCTTTAATCATTTCTGAGATATTGAATTCAAACAGCCCTGTGGGGGGGAAATGCTTAAAAATGGCAATTAGAGGGCAATTAAAAAAAACCCCTCAAAGTATTTGACATATCGAGCTAAACTTTCACACCTATCTTTGTAAATATGCATATTTTATGCTATAAAACTTTCAGGTGAATCAGAACTCTGCTTTTTGTATGAAGCTAACTTAATGTGCAAACACGTATCATGATCCATTTTTACGCTATCAGTGCAGTTAATGCTAAATATTACATGCATGTCTTTCCATAATTATTTTACTAGAAAATACACTCAGCAGAGCTCAGACCTCTGCCAAGGAGGTGTATGAGTCTATTAAACTGTGATATCTGTGTGCACATATATAATTAACTGTTGGAGTAATTCCATGCCGTAGAGCGGACATGAGATGACTGCATACCATGTAGAAGCTTTAATAACGACCCAACCTTGAGCTGATAAATCCAACTATTGATGTCAAAAACACACCGAGCCGCTGTATAGGAGACAGAAAGCAAACGGGAAGACACTTAATGGGGACTTAATATTCAGTTTTATTAAGTGTGAAAATAATCAACATGAATGGCCGGCTGTAAGTCTGGTAGATAATCAGTCAATACACGTCCTTGGCAGAGGTCTGCACTCATTTTCTGGTTTTCTATGTGGTTTGATGACGTTTTATAAAGAGAATGAATGAGAACAAGCTCTCAGATAAACAGTTTACGGTCTAGGCTGGTGTAAGAAGTGTTCACTGTTTAGAAAAAGGATTTGGTTGGAGTTCACAAAGTCAGATAGACGCCGTTTAACCCTCGTGTCGTCCTGTGGGGCAAATTGACCCGTTTTAAAGTTTGAAAATGTGGAAAAAATAACTTCTGATGTCCACATTTTCGGGAAATTTTTGAAAAAATTTTTTGGTGAGGGGAAAAAAACAGTCACAAAAGAATCAACCAAAATCCAGCGAAATGAACTGGATTTTGGTTGATTTTTATGTCAATGTTCTTAAAGAAAATATTAAGTTTTACTGATATATATGTGATCACTTTAGATATTTGGGGGATTTTTTAAAAAGATTTTTACAATTTTTTAAAAAAATATTTACAAAAATTGTCTTGCCAAATTTGGGGATTATTTAAAATATAATTTTTAAGGGAAGCTTTTAATTTTTTTCCTGAAGGTTTTTCAAATTTTCCAAAATTTTGGGAATTTTTTTGCAGAATTTTTGGATTTATTTTTTTCAGACAAGGAAACTATATTTTTTGGTGCCTGTAAATGAGGACAACAGGAGGGTTAAGCGCCTTGAATTCTTGTGAAAGAGTCTAAATGTGTAACTAAAATGTGTGTTGTGATTTTTTTTTTTTTTTTAAAGAAATGAATTAAAAATGATTTCCCCTGATGTTTCAGGTTGTCACTTCAGTATCAATTTATTTGGACTGAAGTCATATATTTTAGTATTGTGACACCAAATATGACCTTAATATTTTACTTTTTCCCGTATCTGACACGTGTAATGGAAAAAACATGCAGTAAAAATGACAAAAACACAATAATTAGTCATCAAAATGAGTCCTGTACATGGATTTAGTGACCTCAGATGAACCAGAAGTTGTTCCGTTCCTGAAGTGAGCAGAGAAGACAAAATATAATTCACCAGAGGCAGCGAGGGACAAGGAGCTGCTGAGATGTCAGAATGAAAACCGTTCTTTCTGATAGGATTCTGGTGACATGGAGTCACTTTCATTCAAAGACTTAATTTACACTTGCAAGATTGTTTATTGTTTGTCAGGGACTCCACAAATTTGAATTTTATTTGAATACAAAGGGAGCACTCTGTTCAGACATTGTTTATGCTCATATTTGTGTAGTTTAGCACACTTAATAGTTGTTTTTTTCTTTAATTTCAGAGTAATGTTTGTAACATGTTTGCAGATGTTTTAATGTGGCCTTGATCATGTTATCAGGTGGTTCTTTTAGTGCAATTAAAGCTTCTTTATTTGTAGAGCAGTAAGTCCTAAGCTGAACGTTGCGTTGCAGTTTACTTCTCTGTTGTTTACCAGCTTTCCCAACATATTTCATCTCAGAACTTTCCACTCGCCAACCTAATTCTAATGGAAAGACAGAGAAGGGTGACGGAAAAGTATGAACAAATGCAATATGTATAGAAAACACTGCGCTTTCTTCACCCTGCACATTGGATTCATGAATAATGTTGAACTTTTAGACCTTCTTTCTCTGTTTGTTTCATTTGGATTCTCATTCTAACTCGTGTTTTTCTGTATTTTAGCCACGATCTGTGTGGATCTGCAGCTGGACACAGAAAAATCATGACCAGAGATGAATCTCAACTAATTTTTTGGGTTTAAATGAAACTTTTTTTTCTTCCTGTAAACAAAGAAACTCAAGCAGCTGCGTCCATTTTCTGTATACATGTTTTACCTGTAGAAAACCTTAGTGGAACCTATGAAATAATGAAAATAAACTCCATGAAGTCGCATCTAGAGAGAAAAACTGAAACCTGTACCAAACAAGTGATGCAGACGGGGCTACTGACGAAATAAGACACGGTTTCTGTCTTTGTTTTGCTTTTAAAAACAATCTGCTACAGATCGTTTCATACATCTGGCAGACAGACAGACTGAGCCAATGAGGAAGAAAAACTACAACTTTCAACCACGATGACCAGAAAAGTAGCTGCCCAGATCCGTCTGATTGTCATCTTGAACTTACACAAATGCAACCGTGTGAAATTTCAGCTCGTACACTCGTATAAAGATCACGTGTGCTGCTCTTTTGGTTGCATTCTGGATCTCATTGTGAAACAGGTCAAAATATCAGATGCCTCAGCTGCAGCTTCTGTTGTTTTATCCTCCTGACATGTCCTCGTTTGCATATGTTGCAGTTTTTTTTTCAATTTTAATGCTTAAATACGCTTAAAAACACATGATTTGAACACGTCACATTGCCAGATACACCATCTGACTGTCTTTTAACGCCGTACTCGTCCTGAAAACCCTCAGATCTTACAGAACGGCGTCTTTGTGTTTGTTTCCCCCCTGCAGTTGCACCAGAAATCCATGCAGGCACCGCTAACAGCACAGCGGTCTTCTTCCCATGAATAAATGAGTCAATTAAGTAATTAAAACTTGACTTGCCATCTATGACCTCTGTGTGTATGTGTGTTTGAGTCTCTGTTTGTTGCCACGGCAACATCGCATCCAGCCTGAGCTCTTCTCCTTGTGCTTCCTCGGCTTTCAAAACAAACAAAAAACACTCGTCTTAGATACCCCACCGGGCGGTTTGGACAACTGCTGCTTCTCTCCAGTTGCCATGGAAAGAAATGATCTTTGCCGAGCGCCAGATTTCGTAACGCCCGTGAAGTTTAATCCTCGTGTCGTCCTGTGGATCAAAATTGACCCGTTTTTAGGTTTGAAAATGTGGAAGAAAATATATTTTCACAGTGGAACTTCTGATGACCACATTTTCCACATTTTTGGGAAATTTTTGAAATTTTTTTTGGTGGTAAAAAAGAAATGTTAAGGTTTCTGAAGAACATTCACATAAAAATCAACCAAAATCCAGCGAAATTCGCTGGATTTTGGTTGATTTTTATGTGATTGTTCTTCAAGAAAATATAAGTTTTACTGATATATATATATATGGACTCACTTTAGACATTTTTAGGATTTTTTTGGCAAGATTTTTACCAATTTTTTGAAAATATTTACAAGAATTGTCTTGCCAAATTTGGAGGATTTTTTTAAGGGAAACTTTGAAGGAATTATTGGAATTTTCTTCCTGAAGGTTTTGCAAATTTTCAGAAATTTGGGGAATTTTTTTTTTCTGAATTTCTGGATATTTTTTTTTCAGACAAGGAAACAGTATTTTTGGGTGCCTGTAAATGAGGACAACAGGAGGGTTAAATATGACATAAAACAAGGAAGTGATCGCCGGCAGCCTGACATGTGGGACTGAAATGTACACGTAAGGCGACCAACGGTCACCAGGGTGCTCGGCGGCTTCGCTCTGCGCTCGCCTTTGTCGAGGTAATCGAGTCGGGCAGTTGTTGATGTGCTCTTAATTGCATGTTTGACATTATATGAGACCGGAAGGGAATCGCCAGCGATGCCACAGCGAGTCAGATAATGGAAAGGAGTGAGATGACATAAAAGAGGAGGAGGAGGGAGAGAGGAGAGGTTGCAGAAGGTTAATGCATGTTTGTGTCGAGGGAATGAAGACACCCCGAAAGTTGGACTGTCTTGTGTTTCTTTTGTATGTTGGTGTTGTTGACTTTCTACATGCAGTAAATTAATTAGACTAAAACACAGATATTTTAGAAATCTGTCAAAAACTGGTTTCGGACTAAAAAGTGTATTGTTATTTCATAGGCAAATAACAAACTGGAACAACTTGCAACCAGGCAATTCCATGTTCTCCATCAAACCTCACACTTTTATCCATGTGCTAACATAACTGCACAAGGGTTTTCTAATCTTCAATTAGCCTTTCAGCACCATTAGCTAACACAATGTAGCATTAGAACACAGGAGTGATGGTTGCTGGAAATGTTCCTCTGTACTTCTATGGAGACATTCCATTAAAAATCAGCTGTTTCCAGCTAGAATAGTCATTTACCACATTAACAATGTCTACACTGGATTTCTGATTAATTTAATGTTATCTTCATTGAAAAAATGGCTTTTCTTTCAAAAATAAGGACGTTTCTAAGTGATGGTGTATATATTAACCAATAATCTTAACATTTTGTCTGACCTCCTTTGACCTCTTGCTGCCATTGTTTGTATGGACTTTTCGACGGTCTCTTTTCTTAGTTCCATGTAGTTTCTAACAGAAACTTGCTTTGGATAGAACTTTGGTACGATCTACTTTTGAATTCAATAAATACCAGATCTGTTCATTAGGATTCAAGTTTGGACTTGAACTTGGCCAGTCCATCAGTTCCAGGACTCTAGATTCATTTTTCTTGGTCCAGTCGTCTCTGCACGGCTTTGAAGTCTGCTTACAATCGTAGTCGTCTTGGCAAATGAACCCACGACCAATCATGTTCAATCCAGAGGGGATTCCATGATGCACCAAGCTGTTGTGGTAGACCTTCTTGTTCATGATACCATCCATTTGAACTAATGTGTACATGGAAAATGGAACAAATGGAACCCCATACCATAATGGGATCTCTACTGTGTTTCATTGTGGGTGCAAACATCTAGCATCAAAACGTTTTCCAGCTTTACAGCAGACATAAACACGACGATGCTGCCAGAGAGTTCAAACTTGGATTCATCTGTCCAGAGTACCTTCTTCTAGTCATTTACAGTCCATTGTTCGTGGCGAATTTTAGGTCTTTTTGGATGTTTACAAGCCTCATTAATGGCTTTTTAGCAGCTGTTCTTGCCTTTAAGACTTTTTCCTTCAGTCGTCAGCTGATGGTCATTCTGGAGACTTTCTCCGGTTGCCACCCAGAAGCACTAATCTCTGCCTGAAGATCAGCAGTGATCTACCTTCTGTCTCTAGTACTTCAGCTCTTGAGGTGCCTGACATCTGCTTCAGCTAGCTTTTGTTTTCGGCCTCTTCTTTGGTGCATTATGTAGAAACTAGTCTCTGCAATTGAGTCCGAGTCATACTGGACCACACAGTGAGAACACTTTATGTCTCAAAGACCATCCAGCATCATGAAGAGCTTTAATTCTCACTCCGTCTTTCTCAGGGAGTTCCCTACACCTCACCATGTTGAACAAGAGTGAGGGATATCAAACTGAATTCACACATTTATACCCAAATTTGAGCCAGAAGTCAGAAATTATCAACCACTGAAGCTAATTTCTCCATTCAGGAATGCAAGCAAATGACTGTAATTTGAGCATCTCAGTTAAAAAATAATAATATGCTTTGCTGTTTCTTTCTGCTTTTTTGGAAAATGGTAAATTAGAAAATTCATGGTTAAGAACAATAATTATATTTTAGCGTTAAAGATGTCATTTTGATTAAAGAGCTTGTTCACACTGACGGATTAACCACTACAGGAACACAAAAGAATGTTTTGAGCGCTGTACATGGAACTGAATCAGCAATCAATAAAGCGTCTGCTTAAACCCCGTGTTTTCTTTTGCTTCTTAACATCCATCCTTCCATTATTTATACATCTTAAGCCTCATTACGGGGCTGGAGTCTATCCCAGCTGACTGAGGGTGAAGGCAGGAGGCACCTGGACAGGTAACAGTCTGTCTCAGGGCTACATACAGAGACAAATAAGTTGCATTCACACCTACGGGCAATTTAGAATCATCAATTAACCTCAGCATGTTTTTGGACTGTGGGAGGAAGCCGGAGAACCTGCAAACTCCATGCAGAAAGATCCCAGGAAGGCCGGAATGCAAACTGGGTATCTTCTAGCTGCAAGGCGATGGTGCTAACCACCATCCTTTGCTTCTTAACAGTCAATCCAATATCAGCAGCATCTAAATATCACATTTAAATGCATGTGTCTGGAGGCAGTACATTCACATGCATGCACACAAACCACAGCACGCTACAACACACCGCCGCCGTCAGAAACGCTTGAATCGAGGATGCACACCTGCATGAACACATCACACTCACGCACGATATGAGGAATGAAACGTTCCCACAAATGCATCCACTCGCTCTGCGTGCACAGCAGCTGCCATCTCTGTCGGAAGGCAAAATATGTTTTCTATCAATTAAAGTCAGACGCGCTGTTTTGCCACATGAATATTTATGAGTCGTTTCCAGGGCGATGTTGCGTAACTCGGAGGCTGTTTATTTTGGTCGCTGTTGGCCTCGCGTCAAGTATCATGATAGAATTATAAAATGGATGCACATTGTGTTGTGTGAAGGGTAATTAGTATAAAAAGCCCGTCTCTGTCCTGCCGCTGTCTCACTGCTTTATCTCATGGCTGTCTTTCACATTCTGCCTCCTCTTTGTTGTTCTTTTTCTATCTTCTACATGTTTTTTTTTACACACACACACACACACACACACACACACACACACACACACACACACACACACACACACACACACACACACACACACACACAGTGATAAACGGATCTGGCATTACATTGTATGCGTTTTGCTCTGTGCAAGTTTAGAGAAAGTGGAGCTCTAATTGAACCTGAAGAGGGTAAGTACTTCATAGAAAATACATGGTTGATGCATGCTGATCACACATAACCTTCTGCCCCTGCAATCTTCTCTTTTATGCTTATTTTTCCTCTCCTTTTCTAGCTTTTGACTGCCTCCAAACCTCTCCCTGCTTTACTTTTAGCCCTTTTAACTCAATTATGCTCTCATTTCTGCAATCACAAACAGCCATTATCAGTGCAGAGATACATGCACACAGCCTTTGCAGATTTATACACTCTCGCTTTCCCCAAGTTGATGTTTTGCCACTTATTTGTCAGAAACCGCCGCTTTGCCGCCCTTTAGACCTCCTCAAATGAAATCATTACCTGTCAGTTTCATTATACATCTTTCAACCGGTGTGTAATTGCCAGTAATTTACCAAATAATCAGACCAATTGGATGTCGTTTTAAGATAATCGGCGTCAGCCAGTTATCGTCTCGGCATCAGCTGATTAATGGGGGTTATGTCAGGTCAGTCCGCACCACCTACCACAGGTAACGGGTGATTTTCCAGAGTGTTGAGACACGTGCCGGTGCTAGAAACAGATGGCCATTTATTCCAAATATCACTAAAAACTAAACGTGACAGACTGAGCAGGAGAGAGAAGCAGAATGTGGATTTCAGTGTTTTGGACTCATGTTTGAGCGAGATCAAACTGCACAAAAAGGAAATATAAGAAATAAAAAGGACCCACTGTCATACGATACGTAGCTGAAACATCTTCCTACTCGTCTTTCTTCCTGTTCCAGCCATTTTTAAAACTTTAGTTTCATCCAAATGGTAGTCTGACCGCAACCTTGAGCATCTACAGCAGTAAGTTAATGCAGCAGTGATAATAAAAAAATATATAGATATAATAGTACAATAGTAAAGCAATCGGAGGGAACATTGCTCTCCATAATGCATAAATAAATAAATATGGATTTTGCTGCTAAAACTTGCAGACTTTTGCTTTACTAAGATTTTAAATGCAGGACTTGGATTTAACCACGTGCTTTGTTTTCTATACCACTATGGTTCCACATTTTTCTCCATAAAGTGTGCCGCTTAACGCTCACAGCTAGCATTAAATCAGTTTCCATTTCATTCTGCCTGAATTTAACAGATTAAACCATTGAAATGAAATATTCAACTTTCAACTATACCCCAAATCTGCAGCCGGGGTTTCCTCGAGGCAGAACGCTACGTTGGAAGACCTGAGAGGGCAAGTTTAGTATATAGAAAGTCTGAAATTAGCAGGGAATTTTACAGAACAGCTCCTTGCACAGATCAAGCAGTTGTCATGATTGAAAATTCGGTGATGTAGAGGAAGATGTAGTGTTACTTTGTGAGCTAAGAACACTTGCAAACTTAAGATTTTAATTACAGGACTTTGAATTAACCGCATGTGTTTTGTTTTCTATTTCACTATAGTTCTCTATATTAAATTTATTTCAGTATAGCATGACACTGAATGGTCACAGCTAGCATTCAGTTAGAGTTTGTACTTTGCCTGAATTTAACAGATAAACAGATGAAATGAAAACGTTCAACTTTCAGCTATACCCCAAATCTGCAGCCAGGTGTTCCTCAAGACAGAATCCATCGCTAACGGCTAAGTTTGCAGACCTGAGAGGGCAAGTTTAGTATATATAAAGTCATATATAAAGTCTGAAATTAGCAAGGGGTTTTACAGAACGGTCCTTGAATAGGGCAAGAAAATGTCACATTTGAAAATTAGTTGATGTAGAGTAAGATTTAGTGTTACTTTATCAGCTAAAAACATTTCCAGTGGCGTTTAAACTACTTTTTTAAATGCAGGTCTTTAATTTAACCACATTTGTTTTGGTTTCTATGCCACTATGGTTCTCTATACTGCATTTTTTCAATATAGCATGACGCTAAATGCTAACAGCTAGCATGTAGTCACAGTTTGAGTTTTACTTTGCTTGAATTTAACAAATGAATCAATCCAGTCATGCTGGGTGGAAATGAACATTCTGATGCTATTCCAGTAGCCGTTGCTAACAGCTAAGCTTGTGCACCTTAGACAGCATGTTTGCTCTTTATTAAATCTAAAATCAGCAAGGAATTTTGCAGAAAAAGATGCTTGAATAGAGCAAACAATTGTCACAATTCCAAATAAAACAGTGTACAGAGATTTAGTGTTAAAATATGAGCTATGGTGAATGTAAAACCTGCATACATGTTAGCGTGTTAGCAGCAGAAAGTAACAGATGCTCAACATTTCAAATCAGCAATTCTGTTTTCATACATTGTTCTTAATAAATCGATTTGTGTCTGAAAACACCCAACAACGGCATGTTATAGGCATTATATAACTGCATTTGGACACGCTGCTCTCTAAATATTACCATCGAACGCTAGCGAGTGTTTGGAAAATGTGCTTTTACTCAGGTTATGGGAGTGATACCAGGAAGACAGAATAGATTCATAGCGTCATCTTTTATACGCGGTGGCTGATATGCATAAAGGCTGAAGGCGGCGGGTTTGTTGAGTCACGTCGGCTGTTCTTTCCAGCGGCCTCGCGGCTCTGGATGCCTGCTCTCTTTGTGAAGTTGGCTCAGGTTGTAGCACTTACTCTTATCAAGCAGGTATACAATAAAGACATCTGCTCTAATGCAGGCTGACTCACACCCTGCTCTGCTTCTACATCTTTCCTTTTTTCTTCTTTTTTTTCCCCCCGCTGGTCAGCAGTAATTTTAGTGACAAACTTTGAACTGGGGGTGAAAAAATACATAAATCCTGGTTGTACACGGGTGGGGGGAAAAAAAGAAGCATAAAAAAAAGTCTTCACCGGCTGAGAGCTGGATGCTTAAATCAATAACACCTAGTGAGCACAAACAGGTCTGCAAACACCACACTTGGTCATGTGAACTCCCAAAATGCAGTCTTCTTTTAGTCTTGCATCACCACAATTCACATTTAGTAGGTGTTTATTTCGATGTACATGCAGAAAACATGGCCGATTATTTAAAAAATCCACATTTTTTAGTAGGATTATGTTGCATTGTAACTCCTATTAACCTTCGTTGCTGTTCTTTCAGACGAGGACAAAGATTCTCACAGCTTTGTGCGATTGTTTTTATCGTAGAATGGCAGCTATTGTAGGCTAAAACCTTTCTTTCATTCTCTGAGCCGTGGATTTGTGCTTATAGTACAACTACTGTAAGACATGCTGCCTCTCTCTCTCTCTCTCTCTCTCTCTCTCTCTCTCTCTCTCTCTCTCTCTCTCTCTCTCTCTCTCTCAGGGTCGTGTTTCAATGATAGATAGATGCACAAGGACACACACATATCGCCAGAGATGATGTGAGTGGTTTAACTCTGGGGATCCTTGCAGCTGAGTCCACACCGATCCCAGCAGGTCGTCATTTCCTCCCACATTTTCTGCCTTTATCACGCGGAAGGTCATTAATAAACATGCACACGTGTTGGCGCCAAGAAAACGCACGGTTGTTTTCCAGATTCCTCATTTTCTGTACCCCAAGGCTCACGTCTTATGCAGGTTTGTGGATGCATGGCGGAGTTTGTGGTGGATATTTCACAGTAAAGGTAATTTTGGCGCTGCCTGCTAATGCAGCACGGCGGGGACCGAGTCAAGCGTCAAGGGAAATGCGTCTTCAGTTTGTCTTTCAGTTTCCTTCTTCCCTTGTCAATTCCGATCACCTTCATGTTTGGTAATGTGGTGCTGTTTCCTGCAAGATATCAAACACACAGAGGAGCAAAAATGACTCGGGTTGATGCGTTTAAAGTCCAAATTATAATTTAAAATGTGGAATCAGAATCAGCTTTAATGGCCAAGTATGTACGCAACAGAGAAGGAGTTTGGCTTCAGCTGTTGGTGTCACCCGAGGAATAAGAACAGAGAATAATAAAATAACAAAAAGAAGAGAAAATAAAAATTAAATGATAGTAAAAACAAGAAAAGCACTCAGAGCACCGTACTCCTCCAAGGCTGTTCATTCCCCCATATGGCATTGTCTGAAATACAGCATTTATTTATTAGTTATTGATGATCAGAACTCACAGCAACATGGAACGTGTCCGTTTAATACAGATGTACCCACAAACAAAATGAGCTTATGCTGAGCACAGGCGTGTGTTATGCATGTGTATGTTATGTACGGATACCAAATCACATGACATAAATATGTAGCGGTTGGTGGGACTCGGAAACACCCCCACAGTTAAATCAGTTGTTCCTTGTATCATGTCTGATGGATAAGTCCTGATAAGTCCTCAGTGGTGGATTTATAGTAGGATCACAATCATGTGATCGTCAGCAGGCAGCTGATGTAGTGGTCGCTTGTTGTCATGGTTACATTGACACCGTGCTGCTATCTCACAATGATAAAGAAATCTTTAACCAATCCGTGAATCCAGACTATAAGCCGAATCACTGCCAAAATTTACTGAGGTGGTCCTTGTGTCATTTCTGACCTTCCCTGAAAATTTGATCCAAATACATTAGTTCGTTTTTGAGTAATGTTGTGCACAGACGGAATAACAGACAAACATGCGACAGCCATCACATACCTCTGTCACTTTCCTTGGCAGAATATATATATATATATATATATATATATATGTATATGTATATGTATATGTACACACCCCCTGTCAAAAGTTTTAGGACACTGTCTCATTCAAATAAAGTAGAACCTGTCCTACAACTTTTGACAGGGGATGTATTTCATCACATGGATGTGATCAGGACAGGACTCTGATCATACATGTAAAGTTTCAGGCAGTTTGGAGCATGTTCAGGGCATTTACACAGCATTTGAAATTTCATGTCGAAGGAGCAAAATTCCAGAGGCCGCCACAGACATGCCCTTTGACTTTGGAAAAAGATTTTAATAACTTTGGATCATTAAGGCCTCCTGTATGTACTGGCCCAATTTGAGGTGAATTGGAGTTTCCCCCTAGGAGGAATTCGCTCTAGAAAAAAAAGAAAAATGGGCAAAATCTGACATTCAACGCATAATAGCTCACTTCCTGTTGGGTTTGTAATGTGGCTGTCACTGACTTTTTTGTTCAGCCTGATGTGCTGCATATGTGTACCAAATTTGGTAGATACACCCCCTGTCAAAAGTTGTAGGACAGGTTCTACTTTATGTGAATGAGACAGTGTCCTAAAACTTTTGACTGTGTGTGTGTGTGTGTGTGTGTACAGAAATTTACACATATAGAAATGAATATATAATGCACAGTAGTGCAAAATAATACTTGCTAGCTTGAGAATATGTTGCAAAAAGCGGAGAATATTGTTCACAGTGACAAAATAATGTACACATACTTCGGTATACAGTTGTCGCTCGCCATATCACCGTTCACTTTCCATGGTCTCACTGTATTGCAGATTTTTAAATTGTATATATTATTAAAGAATATTAAATTTAAATAAAATGCACAGTGTACAGCAGATCTGATCACTGCACATGGTGTTGCTCTGTGGCGTTTGTAAAAAAATAGAATTTATTTCAAGCCCTGCGATGTCGATCAAATGTTCTGTCCCTTCTAAGGCTTCTGGCAGCATCAGGAGGGTTTATAAAGCCTGATATAACATATATATATAAATAATTGAATGAATATAAAATCGCTACTTAGATTGTCGTCTGTCGCGGAGGGTTCTGGAACCTGATCTAAACGATAGATGAGGGACCTCTGTATTATATTTTCTACAGGTGTGGAGGAATGGTTCAGCCGTTTATTAGGGTGATGGCTGTGGGGAAGAAGCTGTTCTTGCAGGAGAACAGTTTATGTCCAGGATGAGTGGGGTCTCTGATGATGTTCCCTGGTTCATTTCCACGTCCTTCCTCCTATGCTCCACACATCTCCTCGATATTACGAATACACAGGTTACAACCCGTGAATGTAACAACGGCCAGCTAAATCTACAGTATTCCCAGCTGAAGCACAAAGATGTGTCCTGTACTTTACTTGACAGACACGGGATGATGTTTGCTAATCAGACGCCTCCTGCCCTGTAGTGACGTGCCGCTCGTCCGTCTTCATTCATCAGTCGTCGGCTGTAATTGTAACAGCAAATCGAGATGCAATTTTACAGCTTTTCCTGCTTAAACGACCGCTGGTTAATGGTGTGGCATCGTCGTCCCGCTGTCGCCTCTTGCGTCGGCACCCCGCTATGTTTGTTTTTCATTACTGACCTGCGTCCTCGTGGGGTGGGGTTGTGTCAACACCCTGGGGCTTCGTCGCCATGTGGAACCGCAGATGATGTTTCTTTGTCATTCTGGCACCCTCATTGTGTTCCTCTACATCTGTCCTATTTCCTGAAGCTGATGTAACTGCAGGCTGGCTGGGGTTGGGAGGTTAACGTCTCCCGCGAGAGACCGACGGGGTTTTTGTTTTTGTCCCGTAATGATCTGGATTAGAGATGGGTCAGTTATTCGTCTGGTTTCCTGCTGCTGCTTGTTGCTGAGGCCGCTCACCCTCGACGAATCTAACAGGAATACAATATCGATTTAGTAAATAAAAGCATAAAAAGGGGCATAGGTGCAGAAAACATGCAAAATATGTTGTTTGTTTTCATCCCCAGCTACCTCCTAAAGGGTGAGAGTATGTTTTTAATTTTTAATCGGTGTCTAAAAGAAAACCCTAAGGCACTTTCTTCTCCAAACACAGAGACTCAAGTAGTTAGTACTGTGAAAGCCAAAATGTAGTGCCTTCATCTGCACTAAAACACACTGGACTAATCTAAATATGTAAATAAGAACATGCAATCTGCCCACACGTGGACACAACTGCCCTTTAGTTTAAAATCCACCTCATTATTTACGACGTGACTTTTTTCCTAATTAGGGCCCGAGCACTGACATTGCATGGAACCCTACTGGAATGCAAGGAATTATTTTCAACCTAAAACAATCACATATTGGAGGCCTACACATGCTCAAAAACCCATGGAAATTTACACACACAGCAGAAGTGGTAAAAAATGTGACATTTTATGTTGTCCCCTGAAAACATTTGTACCATCTATTACAGTCAGGATGTTTCACTTATATCTAGGATATTTGGTAGGGATATGTAGCACATCAGGGTGAACATAAAAGTCTCTTGAAGTCTTACCCTAAACCCAACAGGGAGTTGGCCATTTTGCTTTAACCGTGAGATTTTTTTTGTTATTTTTGCTCACTTTCAGGAGTCGTTTGCTCATAGGGGGTAACTCCAAGAGACCTCAAATTTGGCCTTAACGATAAAAAGTTAACAAAATTTTTCATCACAGTCTAAGGATGTGGCCATGGCTACCCCCTGAACTTTGATGCTTCGCCATTAAACAGGAAGTGCTGTCTAACTTCCCTGAACATGCTCCAATCTATCTCAAACTTGACATTTTTGATCACAATCCTGCCCTGATCACATCCGTGTGCCAATATCCATTCATAGTCATAGCACCACCTGGTGACAACAGGAAATCATGTTTTACACTTTGATGTACTATTGTTAACCGGTTGGCCATATTGACCTCGAATGTGGTGACATAAGTCTGAAGATGTTGATGATTAGAGTTAGGATTAGGGTTAATCCTGACCTTAACTTTAACCCTAGGGCCCTACCCACCCATAGCCCCTACAAGCTCCCCTAACCCTAAACCCAACAGGAAGTCCGCTATTTTGCTTTAACTGTGAGATTTTTTAATAATAATGATGGTTACATTTATATAGCGCTTTTCAAGACACCCCAGCGCTTTACAATGAATCCATTATTCATTCGCTCACACATTCTCATTCTGGTGGTGGTAAGCTACATTTGTAGCCACAGCTGCCCTGGGGCAGACTGACGGAAGCGTGGCTGCCAATCCACGCCTACGGGCCCCTCCGACCACCATCAGCATTCACACGCATTCATACACCAGTGTGAGAGCACTGGAGGCAAGGTGGGTTAAGTGTCTTGCCCAAGGACACAACAGCACATGCCTAGGCGAGAGCGGGAATCAAACCACTGACCCTTCGATCACTGGATGACCCGTTCTACCACCTGAGCCACAGCCGCCATATTTCTTCTTCTTCAATCATTTTCAGGGGTTATTTACTGATAGAGGGTAACTCCAAGAGACCTCACATTTGCCCAGTATATGTAACAGGACTTGGTAATGAAAAGTCATCAGAATCTTGCACAAAAATCAAAAGGCATGGCCATGGCAGCCCCCTGATCTTTGATGTTTCACCATGAAACAGGAAGTGCCATCTAAATACCCTCTAAATGCTCTAATCTCCCTCAAACTTGACATGTTTGATCACACCCATAGTCCAATATCCATTCAAAATCATAGCACCACCTGCTGGCAACAGGAAATGACATGTTGTATGCTTTGATGTACTATTATTCCCCAGATCACCATGTTAACCTCAGATGTGGTGATATAAGTCTTAAGACATTGATGATTATTTTTGGGGAATAATGTGAGTTTTTGTGGTTCCGTGGCGGCACTACGATGTCTCGCTGTAATTACTGCAGTGTTTATATCTCAGATGATCCAATGTGGCCAAATTTCATGTGCTGGACAAGAGTCCGGATCTGAAGACCTCCACACTCCAAGACTGAGTCATAGTCATAGCGCCACCTATTGATAAGAGGAAGTTATTGGCATTATAATTGCATGTTCTGTGGCTAAAAACTTCGTGATATAGTCACTGATGTTGGTCAGTTATGTCTCAAATTCCTTGAAATTTCTGTCACACCTTGACGTCCTGACTTGCGTAGGTGTTCGAGGACCTGTTCAACGCTGTTTGCAGCTTTAATTTTTGTTTTTTTTATAGTTTGTTCTTTATAGTGTCTTATCATTGTTGCACAGCTTTGACAAACAGTCGGTCTGCATTTCTCTGCACATACTGTATGAACAATTAAAAACTCCTTCTTTGGGGTGGAAACATCTCCATGTGTGCACCCCTGGGAGATGAGCAACCGCTTTGGGGGGGGTTAATGGGGATCTGAACACGGCATAAAGAATTAAAACTTACCAACTTATTTCTTTTTCCTCCTGCAGGGAGGAGGAGGAAAGCCTGCGAGACAAGATCCGTGCAGACCACGAGCGAGCGCTGCAGGAGGCGAAGGAGAAGCTGCGAAAGTCACGTGAGGAACTGCAAGCTGAGATCCAGACGGAGAAGAATAAAGTGATGGAGGACCTGAAAAAGAAGGACCCGGGGCCCAAACCGTTGCCACCCGTCCCCATGCCCAAGGTGGTGGGAGTCAGCGACGGAGAGCCACCGGAGCCCGACGTCAAGGAGAAACGAGACAAGATCAGAGAGGTAAGATGACCTTTAATCAGATATATATATATATATATATATATATATAGGCTTATTTTAACAAAGGTAGGTTTGGTCTCATTTGTGAGTGGTACACTGGTTTCTCTTGGTTTCACTCACAGCTGTAGAGACAGCATTTATAACCTTTTAGGCAATTTTTTGCAATAAAAAGGATAAATTTAGGAGGACATAATGCTGTAATCAAAGCGTATTACACTAAAAATAGGCTAACCATCTGTGGCATCATCCTCTTTTTTTTGATTTTCCTCCCTCTGCGGCTGATTTGAACTCACTCTGCTGGACAGAAAACTGCTATTAGAGACAAGAAATCAACTCATTTTCATATAGAGAGCAAAGGACACGTACAGTTTCACAGCAATTCAATTGTCAGAACTGTAGCAAAAGCTGCAGCTGCTTCTTCATCTCAGTTTGTTTTAAGGTACAAAATTAGCATTTGAGGAGGCCAATAATCTGTATTTGAAATTAAGAAAACGTTTTCCAACAACGTCAGTATAAAACGTGATTTAAATACCTGAAACTGAAAGTTTATTCGCTGAAATATGAAACTAGCAGTGAAACTAGTAGCAAAAAGCTGCTGCTACTTCTTAATATTAATTTACTTGATGGATTTGACCAATTTGAGTTTGGAAATTTAAAAGAAACTAAAAGCAGTACGAATAATTTGAAAAAAAGGCTGAATATCGCATCAGAAATAATCAGTTTATTGATCCCTCAATGCAGAAATTTACATGTTAGAGCTGCTGGATACAGATGAGACCTGAAAGAAGCAGCACAAAAATAAAAAATATAATACTACAGGGAGTCCTCGACTTATGTCGGAATCTGGTACTAATTTTCTTATGATGTAACTCGATTTCCGCCCTAAGCTGGAACTCATACTGTGACGTATGTGACGTACGACTGACAAATATAAACAAAGCCGTTTTCCTCGTATCGCATCGTGACGACGTATTCGTCCGCTCCGCTCGCCTACTAGTTCCCAAGCAAAATTTGTTTTAATGTCGCAGACGCCGTATGTTGGAATGATGGAACAAGACTTTCTTAATAAATTTATGGGAGATGGCGACATAACCACAAAACGCTGTAAGTCGAGGACGTTGTAAACCGAAGACCGGCTGAATAATAAGGACTAAATTCATATGAATAAATGCATTTACATAGCATGTACTGTTATGGTCAGTATTGAATTTACCGTCTAATATTTAACAAGTGGTACTCCTCAGTGATACTTTGACAAACACCCCCTAAATCATCTCCTCCCTGTAAATCCCGTGAAGACCATCTCTCAGGGTGAAAAGTCATAGTCGTGTGGTGCAATTTAAATCCCAGCATGCATCAGTGTTTACTGTACGTCTGAATACGTCGCCGCTGCCCGCTGCCTGTCTCAGCGCCAGCTTCCATCGAAGGCGACAGCGAGCCAGACGGACGGTACATGTGCAGCATGCAGATCTGGTAGTTGCTCTCTTTAGACGCTAAGCCAAGCCCCGGTATCTCCCTCTCCCTCCTTTCTGCCTCCTCCCTGCATAATTACCTCGTATCGTCGCTCCTGAAGCGCCACTCGGAGTCAGAACACTGGGAGCTGGCCCATTCACTCCAAAACCTGCTTTTGTCTCTAAATGCCCCTTTTGTTCCTGTCATAATTACCATTCAGACAGAATGCCACACACTCCTCGATGGGCGAGGAAGCAGCAGCTGTATGGATGACGGCGCAGCACACTTCACACTTTTCTTTTTATTCCTGATTACCTTGTGATGCCAAGGAGACAATCGTGACTGTGCGACTGTAGCTCCGTTTGTTTCTCAGATGCTTGGCTCAAGTTTCGATGTTGTAAAGTCGAATCCCAGAAGCTGTTTCCATCTTCCTGTCCTTGTTTATGTGTCATGTAGACAGTAAGGAATAATTTAACCAGCCTGTTGTTGCTGCATTACTCTACATCATTTCATTTATTTATCAGGACAGTGTACAATGACATTAAGCTCAAGAGCAAAGATGTTTGTACCAGACTGTAGCTTTTCAAGCTAATTTCCATCTTGCAATCCCATCCTCTGTCTAGTGAAGGTTTTTCTGAATAGTTTTTAACGATATTGTGGTTTGATTCAAAGCAGAGCTGAAAAAAAATTACACTGCAATATATTGTTTTTCTGTAATATACAGTACATTGCATTACGAAAAAATAATTAGAAAAAAACAATAGTTAGAAAAGAGTGAAGGAGGTGACACATAAATATGTAAAAAAAATGATGGAGCACTTTGAAAATAATGCAAATGTCTGTAAAAAGTAAATAAAGGCAAATGTTGGTAAAATAATGACTTGTCTGTAAAACAGCAAAATTTGACATATCTTTTTCCTGAAATATACAGTATATTGCATTATAAAAAATACAAATCAATTACACTGGAAAGGAAAATTGGGCAACAAAAGTGTCATAAAAATACAGTAAAAAATGACGGGACACTTGAAAGTCCAAACTGTAAAAAAATAAAAAGTGAAAATAATTTTAAAGATCTGTAAAATAATAATTTTTTAGCTGATTTAAACAGTTTTTCTGCGATATGAAGTATATTGCATTATACAAAAAAATTCAAATAACTCACACTGTAAAAGAAAATATATAAAAAATAAGATTTAAAAGAAAAGGAAAATATCTGTAAAATAATTATTTTTTAGCTGTTTTAAACTGTGGTGAAAAAAATAAAAAAATAAGTTGGAGTGACAGAAAAAATGTTTTTAAAAAAACATGCAAAACTTTAAGGTTCAAAAATTGTAAAAGGTAAAATAAACGGAAATAATTTATCTGTAAAATAGCTGATTTTAACATACTGCAGTGTGCAGTTTATTAGTATATTGCGTAAAAAAATCTAGTAACTTACACTGTAAAACAAATCTGTATAAACATAGGTAAAAATCTTCCAGCGAGCGTGTCACAAACGTATGTTATAACAGATTAATGTTTAAAAACTGTAAAATATCTTTTAAAAAAAAAAGATAAAAATTTGACGGCAAGGTTGCCACAAATGTATGTAAAAAATATTATGGAGTATTGTTTAAAAATGACTTACCTGTAAAATAACTATGATTTAACTGGATTAACCACTGTTTTTCTGCAATATATGGTAGATTACATTATAAAAAGTACAAAAACTTACATCGCAAGTCTGACAGCAGAAGTACCACAAAAAATGATCTTGACTTTAACCTTTACAGTTTGTTTGTTCTTTTTGTTTTTATTTCTTTCTAACAATCAACATGTACATTCACTGCAATTGCAATCCCTAAAGTACTATTTAATCAAATTATTTTCCATTTTTTGTCCTTAGGAGACACAATTTTTCTTCCAAACAACAGCAACTATATATAAAATGACTAATATTTTTTGCTCATTTAAGTACTGTAAAAACAAATACTGCCATATTTTGTTTTCCAGAGAGATTTCCTTCCTGGTATCGGCTCATAGGGGAGCGATTAAAACGTAAATGATGTCATTTTCTTCTGTGCATCTACATTTCCTCCTTAATGATAATTTAAACCAAAACACGTCATTTGAAATTTCTTGTAAAGCACATTATACCGGACAAAGACTAATGACATTTGGCACTAAAATGCAGATTTGAGATTATTTTTTATTAAATTACACTTGATTAATGTGATTTGCTTCATTAGACAATCATGACAAATGACACTTGTCTTTAATTAATGACATTATTTCCCTGCACCTTTCTATAGCAGCGACATCATTAGCATCAGGATCTGTAAATGAGATAACTGCTGGTTGCTGATTATGCTAACTCTCTCGTCTACAGTTCAGAGCTCCGTCAGTCCGGCCGATGCTGCAGCAATCAGGGGAATTGTTCACATCCAGCCGGCTCGTTTTCGCTGCTCTTTTGGCCAATCATGCAACCCGCCGCCTTTGTTGCTCCAGAAATAGAAATGAACTCGCTTTTATGCCTCGGAAATGCATATTTTATTGACTGTACGGAGCACAGAAAGCCTGGTTTTCAGCGGCTCGGAGCTCTTTGGCCGCTCTGCTAATTATGCCACGCAGACATTAGCGGCCATTAAACCCACGACTGGAGATGGAAAGAGCTGTGAGGCGATAAAGGAAAGGAATGAATGCTACTATTGACTGGTGCGGTGCTTTTCACCTGTCGCATCCTGAGGCTGCGCTGGCCCAGAACTGCTGGAATAAACTGGCTGCTGCGGTTAATGGGCCGCCGCTCAAAAGTACAGCTCATTTTTGGTAGTAAAAGAATTATTTATTAATAACACTGGAAAAAGCACTCCGAGAATTCATAGAGTGCATAATAGGGCTGTCAGGGAAGTGTTCTGAAAGCGTGATGGTACTTGTATTTTTTATTTTCATAGTTCTGTGGAAATACTAGATAATAATAACAACATGTGGAACTTGTCTGCTGCAGCTTATAGGGGGGAAAAAGCACAAAAAGAGTAATAATATGTTGTGTTAAGAGTCGGATTATCTGGGACCAGTTGTACACAAAAAAATCCACAATTTTATTCACTGTGGGCTTGTTTTTCACTGCAATATAGTGTCATTCACCTCCATAGACACAGCAAAACCATGGAAGTAGAGAGAACTCAGACATATATCTTGAGTTTTTGTGTCATTTGGGGCAATTAAATCATTTGTTTTTGAGAAATTTGGGCCAAATCTTTTATTATTGGTTCTTAAAAATGGAAAACAGTGGACATTTTTTGAAAGACTGTGGTATTATGTCTCCATAAAGTTCCTTTAAGTGTTTATATACATGGATGGATCCATATTTCTACTAAAATAGTCTTTGGTCGATATTTCACCAACTTTTGAGGCTCTACCATCAGTAGAATCTGATGTATGGAAAGTTTGATCAGACAAGGTTCCAGTTTTTCATCATTTTGACCCACAACAACGCCAATATTGATCTTTTTGGACAGTTTTTGTGTCATTTAGACTAACCTGGAGTTATTTGTGCCATTTTAGGCATGTAAGTAATTTCTTTTTGAGTAATTTGGGTCAAATCTTTGATTATTGGTCCTTAAAAATGGAAAAAAAGTGGCAATTTTTGGATTGACTGTGGTATTATGTCCCTGCAGTGCACATACAAATCCATTGTAGCAACACAGCTGCAGAAGAGAATCCACTCAAAACAGTAGAGAAGTATGGATCTAGATAAAATATAAATAGAATAGAATGTAAAATAACTTAAATGGACCATTTTCAACTCTTCAGCCATCCTAATCTCATGGATTCTTTGCTGGAAAGTTATGCAGGCATCCTTGAATTATTGATGCTTTTAGGAGTTTTGCCATTTCTATGACATTTTTGGAATTTTCCACCTTAAAATGCACCATAGAAACACAACTATAGAAGAGATTGCACAGAAAACAGTTGAGGATTAGCTTCCAAAAAGGAACTAGATGAAATGTAAAGAGAGTGTAAAATAAAAATGGACCATTTTCAGCCCTTCAGCCGTTGTAATCTCATGCACTCTTTGCAGTAAAGTTCTCTAGGCGTCCTTGAGCGGACAGCCGATTACTGGTAATTACAACGCGTATCGACTTGAAAAGAGGAATGTGTCGGATCCCATTCTCGCGGCCTGCTTTGGCTCGTTGGGAGGCGGTGCCACGGAAGCGACGGCCGGCTTGGCTTGCCGGTTGCTCAGCTGCGACTGTGGAGTGAAAAGCAAACGATTCCAGATTTGTGGCTTGGCGTCGGAGGGGGAGCGAGAGAGGTTCCCTACAGGGCCGTCGACCGAGGCTGTGAAGCCCAGATAAATCGATGGCCAGAGCAGTCCTCTTTAAGTGCAATCCAGACGTATCGGCCCATAAAGGTTTCCGATGGAGACGTAGAATTGCTGCAGAGAAAGCAATGCCTTCCCCCTCCTCCATCTTTTGTGCTCGACTCCCTCCCCCTCCCCTGTCAGGCTTCCTTGCCGGCAAACGAAGCCCTAGCGGTGTTTGGCAGCTGGACTCGAATGTTCACTGCACACCAGGTTAATACTGTACATGTTTGTAGCCTCCGGGCTTCGGTTTTCATCATCCTGAGGCACTCCATCTCTCTCTAGTTCCCCCCACTCGCTCTAGCTTTTTCCTGCCATTGCTGTAATTAACCATTTCTCTCCTTTCAATTACCATCCTTGTTTTCCAGCTCGATATCTCTTCTGTACCGTTAAATCCCGCCATCATTCAGACTACTCCTCGAAGGAATCTCCCCACCGTCCAGCTGCCACGAGGCTCATGAAATCATCTCTATTCATAAAGATTTCTGTATTGATTCGAGCCGAACGATGAGAATTTCTCATCGGCAGACAGCACAGTGTGTTATTTGAGTTTAACAGAAGAGGTAGGACATAAATACAAACAATAAGCTTTAAAAAAAAAGTGGAGTATGAGCAGTGATATGAGGAAAAATACTCATGTTTTGATACAATATGTTGCATTATTACAGCTGCAAAGAACTCAATGCAAACATATAAGAAATACCTTTTGAAAAATGCAAAAAATATACATAACTACAAGCTTAGATTGTCTAAATTCCTCTAGATGGAAATAAGAATATTGCACAGGTCAGATATGAGAAAAAAAAACTACAACTTTCTTTAAACACCTGAGGCAAAATGGTTGGAAAGTTTGTAGTTGCATTTAAATAAAATCCAATATTGCCAACAACAGAAATTAGTTTTAAAGAAGCCTTTTTTTGGGCACATGTTGGGCAGCCATGTTAAATTGTGTAGCGTTTGTCTTGAAGCAAGCCTTTTCTAGCATGTGGTGTTGATTTGACAGTTGACAAGCCGTCCCTTCAGTAGAAAAATAAATCTATACAGGGGGTCCTCGACTTACATTGGACTTAAGCTGATTTTCGCTGTAAGTCGGAACTCCGGAGAAAATGTAAACAAAGCCGTTACGTGCATCACGATATTGATCAGTTATTCGGAAAAGTGATGAATATCAGCGACTGTCATGCATGTATGAGTTGGCTTTTCTTTTCATCGAAGCCCTGCCGTCAGAAGAGTCTGATTTGCACTTGGGAGCCATAATGAAGGACTAAAAGTTAGTGAATGAAGCACAATCCAAGGTGGCGTACAACCGGAGAATGGAAACAAAGCCGTCTTATAGCGCAACGTGACGATGTATTCATCTGCTCTGCTCGCCATCTAGTTCCATGTAACCAGTTCTGACGTAATGGCGAAACGCTGTAGGTCGAGGACATCGTAAACCGAGGACCTCCTGTATAATATACACGGTTCCATATATCAGCATAGAAGTGGGCGATGTAATGAAAAAATACAAAAAAAAGTAAATATGACAGAAGACCAGAGAAAAGCTTTGCTAAGTGCAGCGCTAAATGTCTTTTCCTACATTTGTTTTAGAGAAAACTAATTATTAACCATAGGAAACACCTTTATTTGAATATTATGCAGTATAAAACACTGCGATTTATATTCTCATGTCTTCTGACTGCTACTTTGACATGATTAAAATGAAACGCAAATACATGAGTAGGTGTTTGGTTTAGACACAAAGTAGAATTCACCGTCAGCCCTGTGTTGGTGATAATGCAGAAATATTTGGTAATTTCCAAACCAGATTATTCAACAACACTTTGTCACACATAAAAACAACTGATATCATCAGAAAGGTGAAATTCTGCAATTTATGTTGTGTGGTGTATCATGAAACGACAGGGACTTTTGAGTTATTTAAAAGAGAAAATGGGCGAAGAAATAAATATTGATCGTACTTTAATGGTCGTTTAATGCGTCTTTATGATGGGATTACATCACTTAATGAGATAAATGAAAAAGAAGATCATTACCAAGCCATGGATTCGCTCTTTCTTGTGATTCTGCCACATATTTTTGCAATGAAGAGTTCAAACATTAATAATGGAGCTTTATGTAGACTGTAACTATAATTCAGTTTGAATAGAAATTCAAAAACACTGAATTGGACAAGAAACTAGACTTGCTAGAAATACCAATTTGTGTGTTTTTACTTGATATACACTTTACAGGACTGGAATAAATAGTTGTTATGCTTTTCAGCTGAGAAGAAATTAAGTAAATCTTGATGCAAATTGCATCTGTCTGGCTTTGAGGGTTATACTGATCTAATGAAACATGCAAATAACGCTTTACACTTTTAATTTCTCATTTAAAACATAATATCTGATAATGTGTAACTGTCAAGTCCTTGAATTTTTGAATATCTGTACCTTTTCAAACTTAATTTTGAGACACAAAGTCTTGTACCCATGGAGTTAAACTTTGTTGTTAGCGAAACTACACACTTGCGAGTTTTCCTATTCAACAAAAAAGCAAATATACCAACAGTTTGTTTTTTTTAATATCATTATCAATACTTATTTCTAATTCTCTATTCATTTTAATAAGTATTACTAGGTAAAGGAGTCTAGCTTCATTCAAGAAAACTACTCTTAAATCGAGTTTTGTCTGAACTCCGTATGGACAGAAAAAAGTCGATTGAAATCATAAGTTGTCCACAAGACAAAGACTTATTTAGCTAATTTTTTTTGCTAAAGTCAGCCAGGTTTTAGAGAACACAGGCTTCTTCTTCTAAATATAATTCTGAGTATTTGCACTAACCTTTAGGACGGTGAGTCATTGCTTGTAATTACATTTAAATAAAATCCAATGTTACTAATAAAACTACAAAGTCAGTCAGTTTTAAAAGTTTTGGTGTGTCACTTTAAATACAAACTCCAACAAAAATAAATTATTTGAATTTGGCAGAATATCGAGGTGAACATTTTGGAATCCTACTGGAACAACTGGAGGTTTTCAGTTATTACCTGGAGTGTTACCACAATAAACCACATCACCGGTGACCAGAAGAGTTATTTCTGCTTTAGAGCAATATTTCTTTCTGCTTTCTTGACTGTCCAGAGATGGATGTGTATTCCCCGAAGAGATATGGAGCAAAAGTTATGAGAGAACGAGCGAAACCGAGAAAGATTCCTCAAACACACTGCCACAAAGTTGTTGTACTTTTAGTAAAACTGACGTGATCATGTGTTCTGCAGTCTTTTGAAACTCATTTTTTGCTCAAACTAAATTAATTATAGAAAACTTGCATGTAGATATGTAATTTCGACCCTTTTGCTCCTGTAGATTTTCTCTTGATCCATGTATAACCCTGATTTGTTTGGTTTACCTTATGAAACCCTATCTTTCTCCAACCCCTTCCCTAAATCTAAAGTTGCCTCAAAAGAAGTGATCCTCTTTCCTTCCCCATCTCTTCTCATAGTGTTTCCTTTCAGAGGCTTTCTCAGTTACTTCACCAGTCTAGGGTTACTAGAATATTCTGTTGCAGCTCGTGTCTGACTTTAGCGACGTTTCATGCGATCCAACGCAACAAGACGATAACCCTTAAATAAAAACCATGAATTTCAGTCAACAGTAAAGCAGTCACAGTAATAATGCGCATCAACTCTAGTACCCGTCCTCATCTCGAGTGCTGCGTTTCTACTCCATTAGCGGGTGGGTTATTTTTGCTCACACGTTTAACAGTAATGAGGAGCTGTAATGTGGTCGCCTCTTCAGCATCAATGCCTCCAATAAGACGTGTGAATGTGACGCGAGCCTTCTTTCTATTAAACATTCTCAAGCGCTGAAATATTAAAGGGCTGGGCCCCTTTTTCCAGCAAATTAATGAAAGTGTCAGAGTTTTTAAGCTCAAAATCCTACGGAGATGGTTTATTCTAGCGTCACTGGTTTTAACTCCTCGGTGCTCATGTTAATATCACAGCACAGTGGTTGTATTTATATTCTGTATGTTGAGTTTCTGTGGTTTATTGCAGTTATAAAATCAATAGTTGTGAAAAAAGTTAGCAGCTATAGAAAGTAAATAAACATGGTAGACTAGGACTGGTTTGTAAAGCTGGGTGGCAAGAATACCTATAACTGCCTTCAATCAGAAACAGAACTAAAACCAGCTTTACTGGGAATTTGGCTGTATTAAAATACAGTGTATGTGAGCACAGAGAGCAGGAGAGAAGCTAACAGATGTACAGGACTGACAATGGCTGTGTTTAGGTTGTATTTAAGCACAATAGACAACATGAAAACACCCTCCTGTTGTCTTCATTTACAGGACCCAAATGTCTGAAAAAAAAAAATCCCAGAATTCAGCAAAAAAATAATAATAAAAAATTCCCCAATTTTTGAAAATTTGCAAAACCTTCAGGAAGACAATTAAAAGCTTCCCTTAAAAAATTATATTTTAAATAATCCCCAAATTTGGCAAGACAGTTTTTGGAAATATTTTAAAAAAATGAGTAAAAATCTTCCAGAAAATCCCAAAAATATCTAAAGTGATTACATATATGTCAGTAAAACCTCTAATATTTTCTTTAACCCCTTAAACTTCAGTGTACCGCCGGCGGTACACCTACTAATTTGCATAGGATTTTCAAGAATGTCTGACGGCTGCAAACACGATTATACAAACACTATACGCCGATGGAAAGCTTAGATTCTCATGAATCCGCCGGTATAAACCACTTTCAGATGTGATTACCACAGCGGGTGAGAAAAACACATTTGTCCAACAGAAACGAATATTCATCCATCCGTTCTCTATACACGGCTTCAACGTACACAGCGCGACTCACATTTCCGGGTTCATTATTACACACAGATGAAAATATTCCACAAAAAACGGCCATAATCCAACCTTTTACATCCAGACGACACAAGCCAGTAAACTATTTTGTCCAAAACATGTCCTGAAGTCGGTATAAAATCCCCGAATCGGTCGTTTTTAAGGAAATGCACCTCGCGATGCGCGTCCAATATTCCCTGTATTTTTCGTCATTTTTTAATTTAAAAATAGAATATTAGCGATTTTTTTTGTACTGAAAACGGCTGGAATTGACTGCAGCTTAAAGGGTTAAGAACATTCACAACAAAATCAACCAAAATCCAGCAAATTTGCTGGATTTTAGTTGATTTTGTTGTGAATATTCTTCAAGAAACATTTTTTTCCCCCCAAATAATGTTCAAAAATTCCCCAAAAATGCTGAACATTTTCACACTGAAAATATTTTTTGTCCACATTTTCAAACTTTGAAACGGGTCAGTTTGATTAGAAGTCTTACTGGTTTGTAAAGCTTGCCGTTTATCTCACTGATGCAGGACTAGAGGAATCTCAGTAGTAACTATCTTTATATTTTTACCTGAACTTCAACGTTATAAAACATGCCAAAGAAAAATAAAAAGCTTTGTCACCATGTGGGATCTTTTAGATGAAACGTTGTGATTATTCTCAGCTAAAACACGTTGGCGTTGTTTGGTTTGATCCCACAGTGTGTGCGCAGTAAGTAAAGTTTAATCATACACCACAGTATATAATATTAAATCATGGTTAGAACTGATGCTGGGACGTCTCGTGGAAGTGTTTAGCTTTCTTTTACTGAAGCAGTCCTTTATGGGGTGTCAGGCAGAGAGCTTCTTTAACCACAGGACATAATGAGCCTCACCAATTAGAGCTCAGGTGATGGAGGGAGGCCGACATTGAAGCCGACGTCGGACAAGTTAGACTAGAACAGCTCTGTCCACAGATCTGCTTCTTTTCCAGCCTCTAGTGCAACAGAAAAGGCCAGACGAAGCCAAGGAAACCTAAACTGGCACTGCTTTTTCTATTCTGTTTGCTAAGAAAGGCCTCCTGTGTAAGCGTGAACTAATAGGATGACCAGCTTTTACCATTTTAACTGTGGGAGACGGACAACGGAAAGAAGGAAAGGGCATCATAGATCACGCTGCAGAAATGGCAGAAAACATTTTGCTTTCATTAACTTGGCTGTCTGACATTTATGAATCTGCTGAATTGGCTAAAGAGCAAAGTAGGAGACTGGATTTCCATCCTCCTCACCAGCCCCAGGGGATTGTTGGGCTTCTTTCTATGATAATATATGTGCTTGGCTTTGCAATGGAAAGGGCCTTAAAATCAATTAAAATTAAAGAATCAATTAGAATTTATTTATGCAGCACTTTTCATACATATGAAATGCTTTACAGATGAAGTAAATAAAAATGCAACAGAAAATTTCAAGCAATATCCTCAACATGTTAAAAACAAGACTAAAAAAACCACGGGCTGATAAACTGGGAGAATGTTATCAGAAGTAATGTTTCCATATGCAATGAAACTAATAAAAAAAAGAATATAAACAGAGATTAAAAGATTTGAAAAATGTAACAATGAATCAAATACAGTAGCATAGAGATTTAAAAATATTTTAAAAATATTTTAAAAATTAAAATGTACAATATACTTTAAAATAAAAAATAGCAAATTAAATATAATAAAATAACATAAATTAGGTTAGCAGTTAAAAAATAAAATTAATATTAAGCCTTTATGACTAAGTATAAATATAAATGATCAAACAAGCAAAGCATAAATAGAATTTGAGTAGAGATTTGAAAAGTTAAAAAAAGTACAAAGTATGAAATATATAAAAAATTACAATTTATTGTAAAATAAAATTCAAAAATTAAATAAAAAATAAGACTATCAAAATAAAATAAGGCAAAAAAATAAAATGAAACATAGTACAATTAAAATACAATACATACAATAAAATACAAAAAATAAAGCCAAATAAGATGTAAAATAAAATAAAAATACATTGCACTATAAAATACAAAATAACTAAGTAAATATTAAATACAATAAACATGACACCAAAACTAAAATGAAATAAAATAAAATTTAATTTAAAATAAAAAATAAAATAAACTAAAATAAGAGATAAAATGCATTAAAAAACATAAAATAGAAATGTAAAATAAAAAATATTTAGGCATAGGTCAAGGGCAAAATATTAATCAGATTTCATGAAAACACAAAAAAAATACAGTAAAAAACAATACAGTTAATCGACTAAATATGTAAATAAATAGAGGAATCAAAAAAATTCTACTAAGACTAATAAATAAAATGTATCCAATCAATCATAACCTCCACTATAAAGGTAGATCTTGAGTTTGATGACGTTGAGTTTGTTCTGTGTAAATAAAATTAATTTAAAATGAGTCCTCAGCACTTCTCTTGACAGAACTCAAAGAACTCTGCATGAGCAATCAGAAACGGTGAAACCAGAGTCGGCCTCTGGAGGCGGCTGTAATCACAAACACAACACTTCCACCTCGCTGCCTCACAGTTTAACCTTCCTCTCGGCTGTCGTTTGGAGTGTTTTATTGTGTCGCAGTCGCAGCTACTTCTTGGTTCTGTGAACGGTAATAACAACTTTTTAAACTTTGGGGGATAGAAATGGTAGTGAAAGAATATTAAACCTGCAACACGTCGTCATAGCTCACATTATGTCTTTGTTCTGAAATATTAAAGTTTTCTGCAAATTAGTTTAAATTTCACAGCATTGACAGATTTTTAATAACTTTTGACAAGAATTTAATCATTTCATCTTCATTTTCAGCCGTTTTTGACATGTGCATGCTTTTGCGTGTACTTTGTGTCATTTTAGACACATTTTTATGCATTTTGCTTTAAAGTTGTAGTCATTTTGGAGTAATAAGATTTTAACAGATCTGATTGTCTGTTTTGTGTTTATTTCAATAACTGACCAACTTTTCAGGTGAAACTGTTGAAGTAGAACGGTAGTTTTCTGCTGAACCTCTCTACAGAATGTGTAATCTGCTGGATAATATACATATTTAATGCATTGTGCTTTACGGCGGCGGTTCACATTTGTCAGCGTTTTGTGATGGTGCCAGTCGGACTCATCATGCCAGATTTAAATCAATGATTGAGCGAACAGATCGAGGATGGAGGCCATCAGCTAAGTGCTCGTTGTGGTGCAGTGTGCTTACTGCGGAGTGTTCATGGACCTCAGTGCACTCTGCAGACACACTGCTCCTGTTTCTAACCAGAACACATGAGTTCAGTTATTTTTTAATAGGAACACACTCCACTTTATTAAATAAAGTGTTGTATTTATGGATGAATGCTGTGATTCTGCAGAAAGATGTTCATCTGGGGAGCTTATTTAACGTTCAACGTCACTTTCTGTGCTCCAGCGTGAGCAGAAATCGCTGGAATGTGAATGTTTGGTTCAGTCTGAGGCGCTTTGTAGTCACAGCAAACAGAGCGGCTCAGAGATGTTACAATCACTCTCTGCACCTTTAAACCTGAGCAGCTCCGTGACTCAGCAGTTACCATGCCAGGAGCTTTCTCCCACAGCAAATTTACAGGGAAAAAAAAAGCAATGATTCAGAAACACTCTGAACCCAAACTGCTCGATGTCATCTGCTGAAAATGATGAAGGGATTAAGAGTACAGTGCAAGAAAATGTGAAGTTATTGATGAATGAAATCTAAATGATCATTAATGAATTAAGGAAAAGTAGAGATTTAAAAGATTTGTCATAAAAAACATGTGTTTTGACTAAAGATAATTTCCTTCCTGTTAAGATTCCCCTGTGATGTACTTGCAGATGTTATCATCATTAAATCTATTTATAGTAAGTTAAATGTTGTTTTCTTCATCTGTGTTTTTGTTTAATGTCAACTTCCTGTCCATTGGTTAAACTGGTATTGCATCAGAAAGACCAAATTTAACTCGTTTTTGACAAGATTTCAGTCATTTTGGGTGAATTTTGTCCAGATTTTTCATTAGTTTGGACACATTTTAAAGCATTTCGGACAAGTTTTAGTCATTTTGCGCTAATTAGTGTAATTTTTGACAAGATTTGAGTTATTTTGAGCTAATTTTGGACACATTTAGAGTCATTTGATAATAATGTTTATGCATTTTGGACACCTTTGTGTAATTTGAACTCATTTCTGACATTTTGGGTATTTTTGGACAAGTTTTTAGTCTTCAGAGTAATTTTGTACGGATTTTGCATTAGTTTGGACACATTTGAAATCATTGTGGACAAGTTTTAGTCATTTTGAACTAATTTTGAATACTTTTCCGCAGATTTTGCAATATTTTGAGTCACTTTGGACTAATTTTGAGTCGTTTTTGACAAGATTTGAATCATTTTTGGCAAATTTTTTGTGCTTTTCTACAGTTTTTGCATTATCTTTGATGCATTTTCAGTCATTTTCGACACATTGTTTAGCATTTTGGACAAGATTTGTGTCATTTTGGACAAATTTTGTAAAGATTTAGTGTTATTTTGGATGCATTTTGTGTCATTTTAGACTCATTTTTAAGCATTGTGGACAAATTTTAGTCATTTTGGACTAATTTGTGTAAATCTTGACAAGATATGTGTCATTTTGGGAAAGTTTTAGTAATTGTGGACTAATTTTGAGTCATTTTGTTCAAGTTTTACATGATTCCGAACTCATTTTTAGTCATTTTAAACTAATTTTGAAGCATTTCAGTTTGTCATTTTAGATTAACCTTTAGATTTTAACAAGTCTGGCTGTCTATTTTGTCAGCCCCGTTGTGCCTTTGATTAAGGCTCTGTAACCTTTCTGAACATCCTAACACGTAGACATAAGTGAAATAACAATTAAAATTACCGTATCAATAAAGAATTTACTAAAACGGCTTTGTGGACCTGCTTGTTGTCAGAGCTGACGTCAGGATGAGAGCGGTTATTGTGATCCCTCCATCTCTGGAGCTCTTGGCCTCAGAGCCCATTTAAAGGCAGCCTATCTGGACTCTTTTACCGCCTCAATTTCATGGAGAATTTATTGCCACCCTGCGCTTAAGTGCCATGAATGTATTTACTGCGAGGAGCGATTCAAATGTCACAGCCTGGCCACCCTCGTGCATCTTCTGTAAGGCCTGCCGCTGAGCTCCGGATAGGAAGAGCTTCCGTCCACGGAGCTGGAAGGAGATGAGAGAGATGAGGGCGGACGGACGGCGGCGTTAAATCAGTCAAACTGACTCTGGAGGTCAGTCAGCAGCTCATAACTCCAGCTCCACTCCCAAAAAGCCTCCCAGAGCTCGTCATTGTGATCTGCAGGGAGCTAAGCTGATCTTTTTTTCTCTCCTTCAAATAATTGCAAAAGTGACGACCTTTGGTTGGAGCAGCTGGTTAGAAAAAGGGATTTCTGAATGCTTCTGTGTGTAGTTGTGTTTTTGTGTTGGATGAGGGACCAGGGTGTCTGAGTGTCTGAATTTCAATCATTTGAGACAACTTCTGCGTTATTTTTGATGCGTTTTCAGTCATTTTAGACATTTTATTTTTAGCATTTTGAATAAGTTTGGTTACTTTGGAGTAATTTAGGGGCATCTTGACAACATTTGTGTCATTTTGGGAAAATTGTAATCATCTTTGGACTAATTTTGAGTATTTTTGTACAGATTTTTCATTATTTTGGACACATTTTGAGTCATTTCAGACTAATTTTTAAACATTTTGGACAAGTGTGAGTCATTCTGGATGAATTTGTGTACATTTCCAAAAAATCTGCATCGGCATTAGACCCTCAAACAAAACAACACAATGCAAAACGACAACAACAAATTTCATCTCTACTGATACTGACTTTAGTCTGAATCCTGTTTATTAAAAAAACAAAACATGTAAGAACGCCATGTCCTTTGCACTAATTTACAATTTCTTTTAGAGATTCTTAAAAAATAATTAAAAACATGCCAAACACACACATATGTACATTTCTAAACTCAATCTGAACCTTTATCTCCTTTTTTGAAGCTCCTAAACACAAACGACTCTCATGGAGGGCAGGTTGAATAAATTCATCAAAGGAGAAACGACAGAAAGCACCACGTTGGAGACGATGGTGAAAAGGAGGGAGGAGAGCTTTTTAATCTGCCTCAGACTCTGACCTTAATAACAGCAGGCCACCTCTGGGCCGCCAGCGAGCTCTGAAGTGAGCTCCAGTGTATAATGTAGCATGATGAGTAAGTTTACAGTGGAAACACACCGCTGAGGAAGCAGCAGCAGAGAGGCGCTAATAAACATGGAGAGTTTCCTCAATCCTCTCAGGCCTGATTTATTGAGCTGCTCTCAGATATTATGTGTGATTGTGAGTTTATGTCTGAACTGCTTCCACACATTAGAAATGACCTGACCCCAGAATTAAAATGAAAATGCATCCATTAGGTGAGGCCAACGTCAGCTAATGTGTTCATTCATTCATTCCTTCATCCTGCAGACTGAGAACAGAAGACGTCCGTGAATATCAGAGTGCATATTCATAGGCAGGAAAAAAGCCACAGATCACAGAAGGTCGTCTCTGGCAGCGGACAGAGAATAGAAATTCTACCATCCAGTGTTCAGATTCTTGTAGACTTTAGGTGAAGCTTTTTTGACCTGCTCTGAAATATTTGACATCTTTTTTTTCTTATTTTAAGCTGTTTGCATTTCTACAACCTTTCCTCCTTGCATCATCTTCAGTTTTCTGTCTGAAGATTCTTTTGAGTCACTTTGAAAAAGCTTGTAATCATTATGGAGAATTTTGAATCACTTTGGAATCATTTTTGACAGATTTAGTCATTTTTGACAATTCTTTAACCATTCTGACAATAATCTGAGTCGTTTTAGAGAATTTTTAGTCATTTCATCTAATTTCCAGTAATTTTGGAAACATTTTTGTCAGTCGACCCCAAATTAACAGATAATTTATTCACTTCTGTTTTTATTTTTCGTATTCAGTTCTATTCACTCCTATTAATAAAGAAATGTAGTTCTGAATGACAGCCTCTCAGCTCTCACATGCTGTGAAAACATTACATCAGTCATGTGTATCGCGTCCAAATATTGGTTATCGGATAAAAAATAATTCAATTAATTATTGTTTTGTTAAATAAAATAAAATCTAAGAAAATTAAGTTAAATAAAATAAAATTCAGTGAACTAAAATAAAATTTAATATAAAATGGAAACTTATATTTTAAAAAAATTTAAAAATTATCGGTCGTCCATGAACTGAACAAAACAACAACAACAAATAAACAAAATTAAATTAACTAAAATAAAAATTACTAGATTAAAAATTACTACATAAAATTTAATATAATAAGAAAAAATAAAATTAAAATACTAACTTTGATTATTTTTTTTAATATAAAATTAGTATCGGTCCGCCATAATCTAAACAAAACGACAACAGCAAATAAAACCCAGATCTGCTGATCCCTACTCTGAGTCCTGTGTATAAAATAAAAACATATGCAAGAATGTCCATGTCTTATGCTCTAATTTTAAATGCAATTGTAGATTTATTTAAATATAATTAAATAAAAGCTTAGATTAATTTCATTTCATTTAAAACAAAATTACAGAAATTTGCATCGGCATTGGACCCTCATAAACAAAACGACAAAACTTCAGTTTTCTCTCTGCAGCAGAGAAAACAGTGCAATAGAAACACATTTGACACCATTTTTAACAAAATAAATGTTTTTTATTTCTGCACTTGTAGTCGTTTGTGACTCAGGAATTGGACGTAGTGTTTTGTTCAGTAAATCAGGACGAGTACTAATGAGGGAGTTTTTATTTTAATGCTCCAAGTCAGACTGTAAAGCTTTACACGTGGTGCTTTACATAAAAAAAAGCTTTTGTATATTCAAAACACCGTCGCAAACTGAATTAAAGAAACTAGAATGCCTGTTTATTAACAGAATATACACACGTGGACAAAATTGTTGGTACCCCTCAGTTAAAGAAGGAAAAACCCACAATTCTCACTGAAATCACTTGAAACTCACAAAAGTAACAATAAATAAAAAATTATTGAAAATTAAATAATCAAAAACAGCCATCACTTTTGAATTGTTGATTAACATAATTATTTAAAAAAACAAACTAATGAAATAGGGCTGGACAAAAATGATGGTACCCATAACTTAATATTTAGTTGCACAACCTTTTGAGGCAATCACTGCAATTAAACGATTTCTGTATTTGTCAATGAGCGTTCTGCAGCTGTCAACAGGTATTTTGGCCCACTCCTCATGAGCAAACAGCTCCAGTTGTCTCAGGTTTGATGGGTGTCTTCTCCAAATGGCATGTTTCAGCTCCTTCCACATATGTTCAATGGGATTCAGATCTGGGCTCATAGAAGGCCACTTTAGAATAGTCCAACGCTTTTCTCTCAGCCATTCTTGGGTGTTTTTGGCTGTGTGTTTTGGATCGTTGTCCTGTTGGAAGACCCATGACCTGCGACTGAGACCAAGCTTTCTGACACTAGGCAGCACATTTCTCTCCAGAATGCCTTGATAGTCTTCAGATTTCATCGTACCTTGCACACTTTCAAGACACCCTGTGCCAGATGCAGCAAAGCAGCCCCAAAACATTACTGAGCCTCCTCCATGTTTCACCGTAGGGACAGTGTTCTTTTCTTCGTATGCTTGGTTTTTGAGTCTATGAACATAGAGTTGATGTGCCTTACCAAAAAGCTCCAGTTTGGTCTCATCTGTCCAAAGGACATTCTCCCAGAAGCTTTGTGGCTTGTCAACATGCATTTTTGCAAATTCCAGTCTGGCTTTTTTATGAGTTTTTTTCAGCAGTGGTGTCCTCCTTGGTCGTCTCCCATGAAGTCCACTTTGGCTCAAACAACGACGAATGGTGCGATCTGACACTGATGTACCTTGGCCTTGGAGTTCACCTTTAATTTCTTTGGAGGTTGCTCTGGGCTCTTTGGATACAATTCCAACGATCCGTCTCTTCAATTTGTCATCAATTTTCCTCTTGCGGCCACGTCCAGGGAGGTTGGCTACTGTCCCGTGGGTCTTGAACTTCTGAATAATATGAGCCACTGTTGTCACAGGAACTTCAAGCTGTTTAGAGATGGTCTTATAGCCTTTACCTTTAAGATGTTTGTCTATCATTTTTTTTCGGATGTCCTGGGACAATTCTCTCCTTCGCTTTCTGTTGTCCATGTTCAGTGTGGTACACACCTTTTCACCAAACAGCAGGGTGACTACTTGTCTCCCTTTAAATAGGCAGACTGACTGATTATGAGTTTGGAAACACCTGTGATGTCAATTAAATGACACACCTGAGTTAATCATGTCACTCTGGTCAAATAGTTTTCAATCTTTTATAGAGGTACCATCATTTTTGTCCAGCCCTATTTCATTAGTTTGTTTTTTTAAATAATTATGTTAATCAACAATTCAAAAGTAATGGCTGTTTTTGATTATTTAATTTTCAATAAATTTTTATTTATTGTTACTTTTGTGAGTTTCAAGTGATTTCAGTGAGAATTGTGGGTTTTTCCTTCTTTAACTGAGGGGTACCAACAATTTTGTCCACGTGTGTATGAGCCCATATCAGTAGAAATAGTTTAGATTGGGATTTGGAATCAAAAACACGTATTTTACAGCAAACCTAATACATAAAAATACACTGAGCAGATCCAAAAAGTACAGAAATTTGTTCTCAAAAGTATATCTTACATAAACTAGTGGAGGATTGCAGTGATTCCAGCTTATATATGTATTCATCTGCATGTTCTTCTCCCTTAAAAGCTGAACTTCTACCTTCCAGTATTCATTTTATGCTGTCATGTAGACTTCAGGTGAAGCTTTTTAACCTGCTCTGAAGTATCTGACATATTTTTTTCTTCTTTCCAAACATTTTCTACAACTTTTCCTCCTTGCATCATCTTCAGTTTTCTGTCTACAGCAGAGAAAACATCTGAACAAGAAACACATTTAACACCGTGTTTTAAGAAAATAAATGGTTTTTAGTTGTGCGTTTGAAGCAGTTTGTGCCTCAGGCTCCGTCAGACTGTAAAACTCTGAAGCAGAAATGGTGTTTTAGATGGAATGAAAAATGTTCATTTCAGCTTTTATGTAGGCAAAACGCCATGGTAAACTTAATTAAAGGAACTAGTGTGTTTATTGACAGAATATGAGAGCTCACATGACTAGAGATAGTTTAGGTGGGATTTGGAATTTAAAAAAATGATTTTAATGCATAGGGAAGATAGAAAAGTATTGAAAATGTGTTGTTAACTGTATGTATTTGTTGGAGGTCACAATGGTTCCAGCCTCACCAAGCAGCTGCCACAAAAACCCAGAAATCCAATAAAAGATCAGACAGTGTTCATCTGTTCTGCTTAGTAGAAGGGTACGTATTCATAGACATGTTCTCCTGGCTTGTTTGTGTCTCGTGGTCGCCCAGAAATAGAAATTCTACCATCCAATATTCAGAGGATGGCGTCATGAAGCTTTTCTAACCTGCTCTGAAATATTTGACATATTCTCTCTTATTGCCAAACATTTTCCCAGCATTCCTACAACTTTTTCTCCTTGCGTCATCCTCAGTTTTCTGTCTGCAGCAAAGAAAAATACAAAATAAATGGTTTTATTTCTATGTTTGAGGTAGCTTTGTGCCTTAGGGATTGCAAAAATTTGTAAAAGATTGTTTATTAAATCAGTACAAGTTCTAATGAAGCTTTCTTTGTAAAAACTAGCAGCAAGACTGACCCAAGTTAGACTATAAAATGAAACTGTACAGAAAAACCACCATGACACGCTTAATTAAAGAAACTACGCTGCTGGTTCATTGACAGAACACAGTGTTCACGCTACTGCACATTGTTTAGGTTGGGATTTAGAATTAAAAACAGCTTTTTACTGTCCTGAATAATGAATTTAAAGGTATGGAAGTCATGCAAGTGGTAGAGAAAAGCATTTTTGAACATTTTTATTGTGCATTTGTGGAGGATAAAGTGATTCCTGCTTTAGAAAGCAGCTGCCACAGAGGAGATATAAGAGAACAGACTGTGTTTGTGTTGCTTTGCTGAGTTGTCAGAGTTGAGCAGGCCGTCTTCATCCTCCAACCTCCCAGATACGCTCATCAGGGTGTGTTTAACCGACTGCAGAACTTCACCATAAAACGGAGCTCAGTGGGAGACGTGGTGGTGAAGCCATTCAAGGGATACCGACCTAAAAACAAACCTTTTCAGGGCTCCAGACTGCGACCAAAGTGGTTGCATATGCGAGTTGACATCTCTTGTGATCTCATTGTGCGAGTGAATGAGGATTATTCGCTGATCTGTTGGCCCTTCTGTCTGCACAGGTAGCTACTGCACAAGTTACTGTGGTTGAAAACATTACTATTTCTTCACATTTGCTCCGTCTTTCCATGCCTGACGTGCAAACTGCAAAGAGATCTCGCCTGAGCAAGTTAAGACGTAAAACTAGCTCCATATTCAGTATCGGTGGACTATACAGGGGGTCCTCGGTTTACCACGTCTTTGTTGTTACGTTGGAACTGGTTACATGGAACTATTTGTCGAGTAGAGCGGATGAATACGTCATCACACAGCGCTACACTGGAAAAAATGCCCCTTACAGAACAAGAAAAAAAAATTATTTCTGAGAACTTTTACCTTGAAATAAGTGAAAAAAAATCTGCCAAGAGAACAAATGAACAATGGCTTGGTAAGATTTCTTAAAATGAGATGTGATATTAGAATATTGAGATCTTAAAATTGGCTGGGAAAACTTATTTTAAGCTCTATTTTACCAGGATTGTCAAGCTTAGGTGTCTTAGCCCTCCTGTTGTCCTTACCAAAAAATGTTGTTGCCTTGTCTGAAAAAAGTCCAAAAAATTCAGAAAAAAATCCCCAAATTTATAAAAATTTGCAAAATCTTTGGGAAGAAAATTCCTGAAAAGTTTAAAATAAAAAATTCCCAATTTGACAAGAAATAAAAATAGAAATTAAAAAAATCTAAAACATTTTCCAAAAATTAATAAAAATCTTCCACAAAAATCCTAAAAATATCTGAAGTGATTCCATATATATCAGTAAAAGTTCTAATATATTCTTTAAGAACATTCAGGAAAAAGTCAACCAAAATCCAGCAAAATTCACTGGATTTTTTGTGTCAAATTGGAATGTTCCGTCTGCTTCTACTACTACTGCTTAAACTACACAAAGTTCACAGTACATGTATACTTTTAGTACTGAGTACTAATACTGTATGCTTTTACTTTTAATACAGTAACCTACATAAAGCTAAAAATCCCAAATACTTTTACTTCAGATACTTGAACTACATGAAGCTGATACTACTTGAAGATACTTTAACGCTTGATAAAACACAGTTTTAGCTGCATTAGCTGATAATAAATCATCACGTTTGCTATTGATACTTCATTTATACCAAGCTGTTGATACTTGAGTACTTTTTCTCCGGATACTTGAACTAATTTTTTGATATTTTCTCGTCACTGGTGGCTTTAGTCTCATGGAAGCTGCGATGTTTTCAAAGAAACGTTTCTTACCGGCTTGGAAACCGTTTAAAGACCAGAAACTTTCTACAGAGACTTCTGTTGTGCTTCTTCAGTCATAATTTGTGGCGCGCTGCAGGGCAAAACATTTTTAAAAGAAAGACTCGTATAACCTCTAAAGTCAGACTTTTGATTTGTTATCAACACTATGAAATCAGTCACTGATGTTCGTCTTTCTAAATAAATGTCCTTTTTGCTGTGAGCCATGAGTTGTTCCCTGGTTTCCAGCAAAAACAACACTTCCTTATGAATTGTACCTCAAGGTTCTGAAACAAGAAGATGGAAGAATTTAAAGGAATTTCACAACGGTTCAGATGGTAAAAGAGATTAATCAGAGTTGGGTGATAATGTCTCGAGCACTCTGGGGTTTTTGTTACGGCTCAGAATGGACCTTCAGGGGGCGATTAAACTCGACAGTAAATATGATTAGTATGCGTGCTGTAAAGAGAGTTTGTGTTACATTATTCGATAGAAATCTGCTTTTTTCTGTTATTTCTGACCATTTCATTAACATTAGAACATCCTGGATGAATAAAATAAATGCGACACGGCTGAAAAACAGTAAACGCAGCAGCAAGCTGTTGAAGATGCATTCACCAAGGCTCTAAAACTGTAAATATTTATGTTTAAAGTGTCTAAAAAATTTGGCCAAAATGGCATAAATGTATCTAAAATGAGGAAAAAAATATTCAAAATGACTAAATTTGTCTTTTTTTCCCTTCAAAATGATTGTCGATTTTGGTAAAATTACTAAAAATTTGCCCCAAACAACCAAAAAAATGTCCAGGCAGCCTGTTCAAAATGACAGAAACTGGTCAGAACATAGAAATTAAACCGACTAGATCAATAAATTAAATGCAGCATGGCTCAGAAACAGTGAACAGAGCTGCAAGTTTTTGGAAGACAAATTCATCATGGTGAAACATCTTTCTAGATTTGTTGTGAAGAGTAGAGAGAAAAACATTTAGTTTGTTGAAGCAGTAAAATATGTATAATATATAGTCATCGTTTTTTTCCAGTATTGGTAGCACTGCGGACTTTTTGAGGGTTTTTCTACACATTGATTCCATTTCATTAAATCTGTAAATTAAATAGAAATATATTAAAGAATTTCTGTTGTTTTGAGTTTAGAACTTAAACTAAGTTCCAAGAATATCACAGGATGTAATGTTATAGTACTGTGATGTTGTATATTAAAATTAAAGTTAAGCCTCATCATATTTACTGTAAAAAATAGAAATAAAAATTTCCAGTATTGGTAACACTTGAGGCTGCTTTGAAAAATGTTGCAGAAATTTGGTATTTTTTTGCATTGAAACTTTGTTGAATGCATGAAGGGCATTTTTTAGTTTTCTCTGCTTGTAGTCATGGGTTTGCTGTTTTTTGCAGTAAAAAAAAGTGCAAAAACATCTAGAAACTACTTTGAGTTCACATCAGTTAAAAAAAAGACAATAAAAACAATGGTCTGATCCCATCGCCAGAACAGAAATCTCAATTATTCTTGAGTAAATCGAATCCTAATTAAGAAAACTGGTAAAAATAGTGAGTTAATCCTCAATTATTTTCATTCTGGTGCTTTAAATTTACATTTTATTGGCAATATGTTGCTCCTTTTTGATATAAATTCTGATTGATGCCGGTTCAATGCTCCTGAAATGTTTGGTTTTGGTGTTGAGCTTCTCCTGCTGGCATTTCTTAACGAGGTTCTGTTCTAATTATAAAACCAACCAGTCACTCGGGCCAATGCAAACCAGTTTCCCCTCCGTCCTTTTTTCCATGTGGCTCCCAAGATGCCGCGGTGGAAAAGCAGTAGCTGTCAGAATCAATCAGAGAACTTTGCGGCTTAATGCCCAATTAGTATTCCAAGGTCCTTTAAATAAGCAGTTTGTCAACATCGGCGAGCACCTCGCGGCGGAGCGCTTGTCCTTGGCATATGGGCCAATCAAAGTTTGATGAAGCATCCAATCAACACATATCAGTGGGGGGAGTCGGCCAACGCGAGCGCTGTCCGTGTCGCGGTGTGTATTAATTTGATTTATAATCCTCGGTGCGTGCACGCGGTGCGTCATGGAAAGCCACGAGGCCAAGAACACAATGAAGCTCCTGGCCCTGGTCTTTATTAGCTTGGCCGCCTGCCCGCTCCAAGGAGAGGGAAAGTTGGAGGAGGTTTCTGGATCCTCGTCCCCAAACAGTGGCACGAGGCAGACGGCTACTGATGCAGGGAAACTGGCAGAGGAACCAGTATATAGACCGTCCCCAGGCTACTTCCTGGAGTGTTGTTGTTGGCTGTCGTTCCTTTGTTTTCTTTCATCCTGAGCTGTTAGGGATCTCTCTACATAGAAGAAAATTTGAAAAAGTTGCACAAGAACAGTGATAGTTTAGTGGAAAATAGGTTTGTTTACCTGATTTCAGTTCAGATATTCTATTTTAATCCATTTAAAAACCTTTATTTTTTCCCTGGAGATAGTATACAGAATAGAAAATTTTCATTGTCATAAGTACAATGAAATCAAAAGAGGCGCTCCACATGATACACCATGAAACATTCCTAAAACTCCGTAGAGCTTCTATAGAACACTATAGAAACACAATTGGAGTGTGTGTACAGCTCATTCAAAATATATAGACTTATTGAATGCAGTTGGTAGAATTTTTTTTTATTTGCACAAATGCAGAGATAATAAAAAAATCCTCTAAATCGACAACTATCAAGAAACGAACGCACATTCATACCTTCAGTTGATGCAAGAGCAATTTCATTGAAATTTATATTTTGTGCACAAATATGTCAAATTAGTTGAGTCTGTTGAAAGACATGTTATATATTATATGTAGCATTTTTTCGTACTTTTTTATTAAAGGCTGTCAGTAATTCCAGTTTAACTGATTGGTGAAGTTGACAGTTTGCTTTAAAGGCAGGGGTGTAGGTCTCGGTTTATAAAAAAAAATCTACTTTTTTGTAATCATTGTTAATTTATCCAGCCCAAAAGTCCACCAGTGGGTTTGAAATTGCCTGGGGACCAGACAGCCTTTATATTGTATATTACAAATACACATAAAGTAAGTCTGGAACTGCTCCATTGAACCAAATCGAGCCCAGAGGCGGGACTACCGATCACAGCTTGAATTGGAGAGAGCCAATCAGCGTAACACATGTGTGACGCAATCACTAAGCGACCTAACAATTGCCTTTCCGCCATGATGTTTTGTAGTTTTAACAGCTTCCTTCACCGTACAGGGGTCCTGAGGAAAATCTAAGCTCTCCCTTTCAACAGTGGAGGGCAGCATTACGCATTCTATCGTACAGCCTGCCGGAATTAAAAATACATCCTTTTTAAAAAGAAAAGCTTGAAGAGCTGCTTCTTGTTGAGGTTTTAAATACAAATTCAGCCCGTGCAAAACAGAGGAAAGCGCACGAGAGAAACCTCGCTCTGTTGCGGTCGCATCGTTAACTCTCGCCTCTGGTGCTCTGATTGGTTCGGTCTGATCTGCTCGGAGCTTGAAAACCTGTCAAAATGTGTCAATGGAGGAGGGCTAGCCCATATTCCCGTATATCCCTTATAACGGGAATACAGTCTAGCTAAGCTAGGCTAGGTTTGAAAGGCTTAATACCTTTAAAACTATTATGAAAACCAGAAAAAATCATCTGGAAATTAAGATTACCATCAGGTTATTTATTCAAAATCACTTTATTCTGGACATCTCAAAAAATTGATTAACACCTGATTTTATAGAAACCAAACTAACAAAAAAAGCTGATTTTCGTTCTGATCCCATCATCGACGACAACTTTGGTCATTTTGTCAACATCAGGATGATCTATGAATCGATATGCTAAGCTAACGGCCCCGTAGAGATGCTAAGCTAACTGCCCCGTAGAGATGCTAAGCTAACTGCCCCGTAGAGATGCTAAGCTAACTGCCCCGTAGAGATGTCAAGCTAGCAGTCTCGTAAAGATGCTAAGCTATCGGCTCCGTACAGATGCTAAGCTAGCAACCCCATAGTGATATCAAAATAACAGCCTCATAGAGATGTCAAGTTAATGACCTTGTAGAGATGCTAAGCTATCAGCCCCGTAGAGATGCTAACCTAGCAGCTACGCAGAAATGGTATGCTAGCAACCCTGTAGAGATGCTAAGCTAGCAACCCTGTAGAGGTGCTAAGCTAACAGCTACTTAAAAATGCTAAGCTACCAGCCCCATATAGATCCTAAGCTAACGGCCCCCGTAGAGGTGCTAAGCTCGCAACCTTGTAGAGGTGCTAAGCTAACAGCCCCGTAGAGATGCTAAGCTAGTAGCCTGTAGAAATGCTAAGCTAGCAACCCTGTAGAGATGCTAAGGTAACAGCTACATAGAAATGCTGAGCTACCAGCCCCGTATAGATCCTAAGCTAAAAGCCCCGTAGAGGTGCCATGCTAACTGCCCCATAGAGTTGCTAAGCTAACAGTCCCGTAGAGATGCCATGCTAACAGCCCCGCAGATGCTAAACTAAGAGCCCCGTAGAGGCGCTAAGCTAGCAACCCTGTAGAGGTGCTACGCTAACAGCCCCATAGAGATGCTAAGCTAACAGAGGCTGGCAGATGGGCAGGTATGAACGCTGCCAGATGGACGAGACAGAATCACAGGGTCGACAGACATCTATAGAACCAGACGACGACTGAGGCGACCACATAGACGGAAACGTGCTTTTCTGAGGTTGTCGGTGGCACTGGAGCGAGGGCTGAGGAGGAAGAAAAACAAAAGGTTTGAAACTAAAAGCTTGCGCTCCTTCCTCCCCCGGCTGTGTGTGTTCGCCCTGAAGCTCCTCTTCTTCAGCATCAGCCTCCATGTCAGGCCTCATCTTACCTCGCCGAGCCATCGCTGGCAGCCGGAGAACAGAGGCTTGTTCTGTTCCATCTGCTAGACAAACGTCTGCACAGACAGTGGAGGGCGGATGAAGTTATGTGCAAAATGTAGACACAGTGTTTGAAGAACGGCACAGACAAAGATGGATTTTTAAACAGTGACATGTTGTTTTTTGCATTTGTATGTCATCTAAGCCTTGTCTTGTATTTTTTCTAGGAATTTGCGGAGCATTTTCTGTTTTTTACCCTTGTATAGATTATTTTCATCATTTGGAGGCAAGTTATTAAGGCCTTTGTCCACATAATAATGATAAAAATGTAGTTATTTTCACTCTGTGTCCACACAACCATCGTTTTACCAAATATTTGTGCACAAAGAAGGATTTAGAATGATACAAACGCTGTAATAAACCTGCAAGACCGCTCGATTCAGAATTTTGGCGATTCTGCAGACTTTTAAACTGTAGCTGCAAAAGTATGTTTGTTACAGAGATGTGCAAAATGTAAGCACAGTGCTTGAAGAAAAGCAAATAGAAAGATGGATTTGTACATTGACATGCTGTTTAATGCATTTGTATGTTGTCTAAGCCTTACTTTGGGTTTTTTCTAGGAATTTGCGAAGCATTTTGTCAATTTTTCTACCATTGTTTGGATGAACTTCACCCTTTAGAGGCTAAATATTGAGGCATTGTCCAATTAATTTGAATATCTTCCCCCGTGTACATATCTCTGTACATACGACAACACAAACGGACTACAAACGCTGTGATAAACATGACAAATTAAGTTGTAAACTTAACATATGTGTCTATATATAAAGCTGCTACTTCTATTTTAGTGTTTATAGGCCTTCATAGAAATATATAAACAAAAATTTTAGCAAATTTTTTGAAAAAAATCAGTGGTTTGGAGGCCCAAACAAAGATAAAAATGTCTGTATTTGTTACAGATATGCATAATTTTGCAAATATTAAGGCCTTGTCCATTTAATTTCATCTCTATGATTAAACGCTTCTGTTCCAACACTGAATTTATTTGCGTGTTTCTGTAACAACTTCACTAATCGCAGCAACAGCAGCTGCATCACATTATGCCGAAATGCAAACGATGTGAAGAGAAATTAAGTCGCCAAATTAGACGTTGTTTTACGGAGCTCTGAGTCTCAGTCGTCACACAGTTTTTGGATGCTTTCTCCTCTTCTAACGCGGTGTTTTCTTGTTGTTTTGTTGTTTTCTAGATGATGAAACACGCGTGGGACAGCTACAGACAGTACGGCTGGGGTCACAACGAGCTGAAGCCCCTCGCCAAGAAAGGACATTCCACAAATATCTTCGGTAAGCCAGACAGACACTCCTCTCTCTCTCTCCCACTGCTGGCGGTTTGCGTGGACTCACACACATTATGTCTCTCTGATGCTCTTTATTTATTTTTGTTTATTATTTCCCTCTCGTTTGGATGTGTATCAGTTTGTAAAGAGATCACTGAAACCACGAGCAGAGCAGAGAACGTAGATCACTGATAAGAGAATCAGGAAACGTGCTGCAAACGCTGGTAATATTTACACTCTCCGCTGTATACATCTGTGCAGCTGAGGTTTTATTCTAAATGTGCAAAAAGGAAATGTTAGTTTATGATAGAAACGACTCAAATTCAATGCAACCAGCACTGAAATAAAGACATTTTTGGGTGTCATGAGCTGCAAAATGGAGCTTCTTATTGTTTCTAATTTGATTTTTGCAGCTTCTGTCTATAATTTTTAACTTCACATGAGATTTTATTTGCACCCTGCAGAACAATATCAGTGTTATAGACTTTTAAAAGACTCTAAACAAGACTTGTGACGTGACATTGAGTTTAAATTAAGAGCTTTTTTTAACAGAAACTCACATTTTACACATAGAATTGATCAAATAACAGCTTTAAACAATACCTGTGGCTTTACATTGTGCCTAACTTCAGTATTTTTCACAGAGAAAGCACATTTTAATGAGCTTTAACCTTTGGAGACAAAAACAACAGCAGTAATTTGTTTCTGGTGTGGCCTTGTAACGTCTTCACGGCTCAGTTGAATGATTATCTCTGCACCAAACCAACTTAAAATCAGATAATCCTGTGCTCCTAATTCCACTTTCTGGACTTTTAAAAAATAATTTTCTGACTCCAACACTTCAGAAAGGTGGTGTTTTTCCCACACCTGCCCACACCTTCATCCTACTCTGCTGCTACGTCTTCTTCTGTGGTTTAGTAGCCGTCATGCTGGATAAGGATGGACAGATAGATCATTAATCCCAAGGGAAATTCAAGATTTGCAATAGCTGCAAAGAAAAGCTGCAGGGTTTGAATAACGGCGTCTTGTGAGGTGTGTTTTTGACTTTAGTGTGAGCTGTTCTTCCTTATTTTGCTCAGAATCTGCTCAACTTTTAAGCCAAAGCACACACAGAGGAGCTGCTGACGCTGTTACTGGATGCATTTGCATCGACAGCGCTGTCCAGAATCTCATCCAAACACGTGAAGATGTGTGTTAACGCCGGCTAATCAGAGTGTGTGTGGTCGCAGTGAGTGTGTGTTTGTGGCGTGAGGATGCATGCTTATGAGGCTTTTGTGTCAAATTGGAATGTTCCGTCTGGTAAATTGGCCAGAGGCGCCCGGTGTTATTTTTACGGGAGCCGCCGCTAAACGCTAGATAGGTGCTGCATTTGTTTATCTGCAGCGTGTCCTTTTGTGTGTTTTTTTTTTCCCTGAGCGAGCGAGTGTGTTTCCCCTGCCTCCTCCTAGCAGCTGAGTCTGGCTATCTGTGGGTTATTAGTCACAGGGTGGCCGCTAAAATACGAGCCAGACGCCAGTGAAGAATCCTCACCAAGCACGCTGCCGTTATTGATGAGGCGTAGCCCGTCCTGCCTGGCGGTATCGATCGCCTGTGCACATGTTTTTGGAACAGAAATGAGAGAAAAAGTAATATATCGTAGACGCAGCAGAGTCCTGTTGCTTCGGTTGTTCCTGGTATTGACAGCTCGTAGCAGAGGAGCACGAATGCACAGATGCAAGATGAAGAGTTAAATCACTGTGATGTTTTTCCTCCTCTGATGTACACACTGACTGAGGAAAAAAACCATCCCAGGCTGATAGTTTTGGAGTTTTGAAGCTGATTTTTAGTACGTGAAGGAAATATGAAAAGTTTGATAACCAAAAAATGTAATTTCTGTTTAAATAAATCACAAAAACACAAAACATCAGTGAGGAGAAATGGAAAAAACATGCTGAACTTAACTTTTAATTCCTTAATATTTCAGTTTTTGGCAGCTTATTTTGATTGTAAACTGCTTTTGAGTGAGCCTGTTCACCTTAATTTACATTTTTAAATGTAACTTGACTAAATGGGAAATTGGAAAACGCACTCAGACCTCTTCCAAGGCTGTTCAATCATTTGTGTTTAGTCTACTTCAGACTGCAGATTAATGCCCTAAATGGCTGAGGACTGGTCTAAAATGACTTAAAACCTGGCCAACAAGATAAAAAAGATGGAACATTTCTTCAAAATGGCTCTAAACTTGTCCAATGTGACTTCAAACTTCACCAAAATGACACAATGTGTACAAAATTACTTCAGACTTTCCCTAAATGCCTTTGGACTTGTCTAAAATGACTCAAAACCTGTTCACAAGATGCAAAACATGACTAACATGACTTGAAACATGTCTACAAGATAAACATTTCTCCAAAATGACTCCAAAATGACAACAAGTGGTTCAAAAGGACTTAAAAATGTTGACTAAATAGCTTGAAACCTGTCTGAAATGACTTTAACCTTGCCCTAAGTGGCTCAGGACTTCTCTTACATGATTCAAAATCTGTCCAACAAGATAGAAAAAGAAGAAAACTTCACCAAAATGACACGAGACTTGTCCAGCATGACTTGAAACTTGACCAAAATCAATCAGACTAATGCCCTAAATGATTCAGGACTTGTCTAAAATGACTCAAAACCTGTTCTTGTGACGCAAAACATGTCTAACATGACATGAAACATGTCTAAAAGATAAAAAATTTCTCCAAAATGACTCGAAACTTGTCCAAAATGACGTAATAATGGAAACTAGATATCTTGAAATATGTCCAAAATTACTTTAACCTTGCCCTAAGTGCCTTAGGACTGGTCTAAAATGACTCAAAACCTGTCCAAGATAGAAAAGATCAAAAAAGTTCTCCTAAATGGCTCGAAAAATGACAATTTCTAAATGGTAAATGGTCTGTATTTAAATAGTGCTTTACTATACCTGCAAGGTACCCAAAGCACTTTACATGATACATCACATTCACCCATTCACACACACATTCACACACTGATGGCCGAAACTGCCATGCAAGGCGCTAACCACGACCCATCAGGAGCAATTCGGGGTTAGGGGTCTTGCTCAGGGACACCTCGAGCACGACGGGCCAAGGATCGAACCAGCGGCCCTTCGGTTGCAAGACGGCTAGTCTACCCACTGATCCATGCCGCCCCAATGTGTCCAAAATGACATCAATTTTGGCCTAAATGCCTCAGGACTTGTCTAAAATGATTGAAAACATGTCCACATGACGCAAAACATGACTAATGTGACTTGAAACATGTCCAAAAGGTAAAGATTTCTCCAAAATGACTTGAAACTTGCCCAAAATGGCAGAAATTTGTTCAAAATGACTTGAAAATGTGACCTAAATAACCCGAAACCTGTACAAAATGACTTTAAATTTGCCCTAAAGCTGTTGTTTGCTCACTTCTATTCAAATGTGGTTACTACAGTAGCCAAATGATGTTTATTTTTGTTTTTAGTTCCAAAAAGCACCATTTTTTAACAGTATTTAAGTCATATGTGTATTTATACAGCAGTTTATTTCAGCGCAGGATTCTGCCTGCCATATGCAGAAATTATCATCTTCTATTGAACATGCATCCGATGCAGTTGTTAATAAAAAGCCAGTTGTCTGTGCTCACTACATGCCTCCTAGCTCGGCCTTAATCAGTCCACAGAGGGGAGTCCAGGGCAGTAACCAGAGCACCGGGGCGCCCACTGAGGCACCAGGCTCAGATAACCTTCACTTCACTTCCCGGCCCCGACTCGTCTTTTTTCTTTTTTTCCTTTTCTCCTCCGCTCTCTGGACAATGAGTTGAGCCGATTCTGAGTTCAGATACAAGCCGAGCCTTTGTCTGGAGGCTGCACGGTTCAAACGAGGATAACTTACGGCCTTGTAGAGGAAGTGTGGCTCAGGCTGCTGTTCTGAGGGGATCAGTTCAAGTGGTGTCAGAAAGAGACGACTGTTCAAATGTAACGTAGAAACGCACACAGATTTATAGACAGCCGACAGCACAGACTCTGTTCAGCGTCCTGAAGCCTGATGGGCAGAAATTCATACACAAATACACACAAACAGAGCTTTTGTTCTGAGTTTGTGTGGAATTTAAAGGCTACTAACTGAAGCGTTCATAGGATATAGATCCAAATCTGATAACCAGGAAGTTCCAAGACCATTCAGAGTTTCATAAACCAGTAAAATAGCTACAAGTATTTGTAGTTTTAAGAAGCTGTGAGGCCAGAGTTCTGTAGTATGAAGTGAAATTAGTGTGCTAGCAGGTATGGTAACTGATGCTGCAGAGCCAGATCTCCATGGTAACTGATGCTACAGAGCTAGATCTCCATGGTAACTGATGCTACAGAGCTAGGTCTCCATGGTAACTGATGCTGCACAGCTAGATCTCCATGGTAACTGATGCTGCACAGCTAGATCTCCATGGTAACTGATGCTGCACAGCTAGATCTCCATGGTAACTGATGCTGCAGAGCTAGATCTCCATGGTAAATTATGCTACAGAGCTAGATCTCCATGGTAAATTATGCTACAGAGCTAGATCTCCATGGTAAATTATGCTACAGAGCTAGATGTCCATGGTAACTGATGCTGCAGAGCTAGATCTCCATGGTAACTGATGCTGCAGAGCTAGATCTCCATGGCAACTGATGTTACGGCACTAGATCTTCATCTTAACTGATGCGACAGTGCAAGGTCTCCATGGTAACTGATGCTGGTCCAGATCAGGTTCTGTTCAGATTTCTGTCTCTCTTTAACGAAATGGTTTCCTGATGATTTAGATTCTATTTATCTGTAAACCTGCTGATCTGTACGTTACTAAAACCACCAAATGAAGCCGTGTAGTTACAGTATCACACACTGTATGCATTGTGTTGCCATGGAAACATGACATGCAGAAATCACATAAATATGTTTTAATGTTTGATTTCCTGCAGCTGATAGAACACCGATCAAAACACTGATTATTCTATTGATATTTATTACAGAATATATTCAATCAATAACTTTAATTTCACTTTGATTTGGACAAAAATTCCATTTACATCCTGCATTATGGGACAGTGTCAGACCTACATACCCTTCAATACAACATCATGTTTAAATATATGAAGTTTAAAGTTTAACAGCTCTAATGTGCAGCTGTCCGTTATCAATAATCAGCTGCATTGATCAGTTAAATAAATATATTTACACATGATTAACAGTTTTCTACCAGCATTCTGTCCTGCATCATTTACAGCAGCAGAACTTTTTATATTTCTTGGAGCTCTACATTAAAACAACCTGTTGGCTGAAGTAGGACATGATTGGTTCATTTAGTGCAGATTAAATGCACTAAACTTTTAATTTCATGATACCTGATATCTCTGATTGAGCTTTTAGTTTTTGTTGAGCTGATTTACACAAAAACCATCTGCATGTGTTCATAGTTCAGCTGTCAGATAGAAGAACTGTACAGCAGTTAGTCTTGCGGTTAATAAAATCAGTTAATAGTGTATTAACCATGTTCTACAGATGATTAAATGCATTTATTGTTCAGTTTCTAATGTGTTTTTATGTGTTGCCCTGGCGTCAATTCTCGCTCTGACACTTTAACATCGAATTTCTCTCTCTGAGTTTTGATACCGACGGAAATTAAATCAGTTTCTAAAAGATTAACCTCAGCCTTAACCTTTGCAGCTTGAACCTGTGATTCTATCTTTTTTTAAATGAAGCTTTAATGATTTAACATTGATATGATTCTGTACCACAATGTGCTGCTTTTTAAACTACAGAAAGACAATTAATGGAGCATCAGATGCCATTGATCCAGGGTTTATAGCACTTGACCCTTGTTTCGGTTGTGCAGAGCGAAGGTTGGTTTTGTTTATTGAAGGAGGACGACACAGACGGTGATCGTTAACTACAGTCAAGAAAAACACTCTGAGGAGAAGCCGCTCTGTTTGGAGTGTAAATCTGCACCACTGAGAGGAAGAAATGTTTGAAAATCTGAAGAAAATTAGACAAAAATAGCTTTTAATAATCAATAGATTATCAGTAGTTTGTCGAGAAATTAAAAAAATATATATTCTGGCCACTAAAAAGTCAGTGTGGTGCTTTTTATAGTTTATTCCATGACTGTTCAGTTTGTTAGAAAAATGAAAATCTGCATTATTTTACAGTTAACTGGATTAAACTGGACTTTGTTGTAGATGAAAGATGCAAAAGAGCGTGCAGTTCACATGCAAACTGGGCTTTTAAAGAAATAAGGTGCAAAGATAGCTTTACTTTACAATAAAGGTGCAAAATTGCTGTTTTTGTTTGCATCAATAAAGAGCGTCAAGTCTGAGGACTGTATAAAAACAGGCATACAAATAATAGTAATCAGTACAATATGAAAATAGAAATAATAGGCTGAATTTCAGTCACTGTTTGTGTTACATTTAAGACAAATGAGGAGACTAATGCACAAAAGAACTTGGAATTAACATACACATTTGGCTTGTTAACCCGTTGCGCTTCAGTGTCCCGCCCTCGGTACACTTTGAGATCTGCATAAGCAATTTGCTAAATGTCTGAAACTGCAAACGCGATTATACAAACACTATACACCGATGGAAAGCTTAGATTCTCATGTCTTGAAGTCGGTATATACTCCACGAATCGGTCGTTTTCAAGGAAATGCACCTTGCGATGCGCGTCCAATATTCCCTGTATTTCTCATCATATTTTTATTTACAAATACAATATTAGCGATTTTTTTCGTACTGAAAATGACTGGAATTGACTTCAGCTTAAAGGGTTAAAGAAATAAGGTGCAAAAATAGCTTTTTATTTACAATAAAGGTGCAAAATTGCTGTTTTTTGAATCAATAATGAGTGTTAAAAAGTCTGAATACTGAATAAAAACAGACATAGAATTAATAGTAAGCATAGTACAGTATGAAAATAGTCACGTTTGTTACATTTAGGACAAATAAGGAAACTAACGTGCAAAAGAACTTGGAATTAATGTACAAATTGGGCTTATTAAAGAAATAAGGTGCAAAAATAGCTTCTATTTACAATAAAGTTGCAAAATTGCAGATGTTTACTATAATAAATAGTATTAAAAAGTCTAAATACAGCATAAAAATAGAAAAAAAAAGTGACTTCTTGTTAAAATATTTCATATCCGTTCTGTCATCTGACAATAAAAACAGAATAATATGTAAATGGAGCACCTTTATTTGAAATTTGCCTGAATAAAATGCAGTGTATGAGAGCTGGATGTAAAGAGCTGACTGCTCTAACTTTCTCTGGCCTCCTTTCAGCCCGTTTTAGCTGCTTTTTTTTAAACCATTTTTAAAACTGACACAGTGGGGAAATGAGGCTCACAGCTTGGGGGGAAGTTACACTTCAAGTTTCTTAACCCTCGTGTCGTTTTAAAGTTTGAAAATGTGGGGAAAAAACATTTTCACAAGGAAAACGTCCACATTTTCAACATTTTTTGGGAAATTTTTGAACATTTTTTCGGGGGGAAAAAGAAATATTTAAAAAACGTTTCTTTAAGAACATTCACATAAAAATCAACCAAAATCCAGCAAAGTTCGCTTGTAAAAATTTAGTTAGGTTTAAAATCACATTTAAAAGATACATAATGGAAAAGTACCAAGAGGAAACGATTTAATAACGCAGCCATGAACAGACTCATGCTCACTGTGTGTGCATGGGCCTGGGTATGGCTGACATTACTTTGATGTTGTACATATAAATACTTGTTCAAGGGAGTAGCCAGCAAGTTTTGCTGCCTGCTTCTTTTGGTTGTGTGTTTGTCATGTGCTCTTTTGGGAGAGAGGGGTGTGGGGTCGGAGTATGTGTGGGCCTGTCATTGTCTTGTCTTTGTCTTGTGTTTGTTGATTGTGATTGTAATAATGTTATATTGTATTGTCTGTTGTTGTGAGTGATGTCGAGTGAGGGGCTGGAGCCTTATAAGTGTAAGCTTCTTCCATCCCCTTTTCAAATCACAAGAATGTAAATTTGTATTTATATATATATATATATATATATATATATATATAATTATTATTATTTGTTGTAAAAAGTATGAACTATGTTATTGCACCCCAGTACTGATTTGAAATTTAAAAAAAAAAAAAGTTCTTACTGAAAACATTAGAAGTTTTACTGATATTTATGTAATCACTTTAGATATTTTTTTGGAAGATTTTTACTCATTTTTTTGAAAACTTTTACAAGAATTTTATTTTGGCCAAATTTGGGGAATTTTTTAAAATAAAAATTTTAAGGGAAGCTTTTAAGGAATTATTGGAATTTTCATCCTGAAGGTTTTGCAAATTTTCAGAAATTTGAGGAATTCTTTTGCTGAATTTTTGGATTTTTTTCAGACAAGGAAACACTTTTTTTGGTGCCTGTAAATGAAGACAGCAGGAGGGTTAATAAATACTTTTTACCCTGCTGTGGAGGATCATGGGTGTTGTTTTCTCGGCGTTGCTTCTCTCCATGGATTTCATTTGTGACCTTATTGAAGTGATTTCAGTGGATTTAGTCTTTGAACACCATCCAGCGGTGAGTGAGTCTCTGCTTCATCGGCTTCCCTCAGCCTGATGATTTTAAACTGGAGGTGAAGAATGTCTTTGTGGTAAATGATAGCGTCCTGATGTAGCTGCTCCGGCTTCTTCCATTATGAGATTACTTTGGTGTTTTGCCCGTGGAGGTGATCCGCTGCTTTATCTCACTTGGCACTCGCAAGTTTCAGCCAAGAATTCTCAACAACAAAACGTTCTCTTCCTCCGATCAAAGGAAGCTCTCTGCATCGATTCTGTTCGGCCACAAAGCCAGATCACACCCCGCTTTGATTTCCAGCTTTTCCGATCGGTGTGATCTCCTGGATGCGTTCGCTCCGCCTCGTCGTGTCTCTGCAGGGTTTTGTCCCGATGTCACAGTAACCCGTGAGCGAGCTTCTCCCTGCATCTGGGTCATGAGCTGACATGATCGGCTTCCAGAGGTGAAGCAGGGGCACCACGGCGGAGCGCCCATGGGTGACGACCGGTGACTCACAGCAGAGCGGCAGCACAAACGGCATGTTTATGTGGAGCAGAGAGATCCAGAGGAGCAGGTTCATTCTTAGTGCCAAGACGTGACACGGTTACAGCCACAAAGCCTCATGGGAAACGGCTGGAAGCAACAAAAAAACAACAATGCAAGTGCAGAGATTGTATAAAGGTGGTGCTCTGAAACTATTAATATCACACGCTAAAAATACAGACAAAGAAAAGGTTTTGTATTCATTTTATATTCAAAAGTGACAAGTAAAAGAGGTTTTTATCAACAAAATGCACTGAAATATGCTGAATATCTGTTCAAGGTGTAGCTTTTAATTCTGATAATATGCAGGGATTTTAATGAAACAAAATACATAGAATTTTAGACATTTAATTTATAATAATTTAAATAATGCTAATAATAATAATAAATAATAGTAATAATAAAACTGTAATTCTTTTGTTTAGATTTTTGTCATTATTATTATTATTAATAGATTATAATATATTAATGTTGTTATTATTAATTTTATTTTTAAGTTTCAATAAAATCTAAAATAATAAATAATAATAATTATTAATTTAATATAATTATAATAATGTCATATGATAATTATTTCCATTAATCTATTTTTTTTTTACAATTGAATAAAGTATAAATAGTAAAAATTACAATAATTTTACTAATAATTATTAATTCTGTAATAGTAATGTCCATTTTTTGTTGCTTTCTAAATTTTCTCTATTTTTTCTCGTTTTGTTTTGTGTCATTTCTCATTTTTTGTCACTTTATGTCTCGCTTTCGTCATTTTGTGTCTCGTTTTGCAGTATTTTGTCTTGTTTTTGTTGCTTTTTTGTTTGACTTGTCATTTGTTTCATGTTTTTGTCATTTTGTTTCTCATTTTTGTCATTTTGTGTTTCTTTTTTGTCTTGTTTGTGTTGTTTGTCTAATTTTTGGTTGTTTTGTTTCTCGCTTTCGTCATTTTTGTTTCTCATTTTTGTCAGTTTTTTGATACTGTATAATTTTTTGTCTAATTTTTTTGTCTTTTTTGTTTTTTTATATCGCTTGTTTCATTTTTGGTCATTTCTTTCTCACTTTGCCATTTTGTGTCTAATTTTCGTAATATTTTGTCTTGTTTTTTGTCTTTTCTTTAATCTGATTTTTGTCGTTTTTATCACAAAGTAAAATACTGTTATTCAGTTCCTGATACCTTCCTTAAATGTGAACTTTTTTGCACTAAAACAAAGGAAACATTTGGAGTTGTGGTTATTTATAGGTTAATATGTTGTGATTTTTCTGGTTACTTTAGATCAGGTTGGGCTGAATGTGGAACCTGAACTAAATGAGTTTGACCTGCCTGGTTTCCACGCTCTGCTTGTCATACAGCTACTCTGTCCACAAAGACGCCAAGTTGCTGATCGTCTCATTTGCAAATCAGCAGCGTGCAGAAGTCTTTTTTTAAAGCTAAGCGCTGCCATTTGTCTCAGGCCTGAGTATATTAGTGTGTATTAGAATAAAGTGCTCGCCGTGCGCTCTGTCGGGACGGATTGATGCTGAAGATGCTGAATGGCTCTTCCTCTTCCTCACAGTTTGCCTTCAGTTTTACGAGTGTCGGCCTCCGGAAGCTTTCATCCAAAGAACTTTATGGCTCCATTAATGTATACATTTTTTATTGCGCTTCATTCCAGTAAGCTTCTAGAAGTATTGTGCACAAATGGTGGCTGATCAGTAATGAACAGGAAGACATTTAATCAAAATTATTTGACACAATCCACTGTGGCTTTGTCAACAGAAATATATGTCATTGTTTACAGGATGCCACTCAGTCAGACTTTTTAAAAACTTTTTCCAAACATCTCACCAGGATGAATGGTATTTGACTGTAAATAAAGGAGAAAAAAGAGGTAATTTTAAAAGAAGTCATTTTCAGGCATGTAGCTGCCTTTATTTTTGTCTAAAACCAGTTTAAATGGGATTAATTGCCTTTTTGCCATTTTATGTTGAAGTTAAATACTATCAACAATCAGTTTTTACTTCCAAACTGTTCTTCTGTTGGCAATGTTCTGTTGTCATGATTTAGTTTTCAACTTTCATTGACGTTTGGCTCAAAACTTTTCAGCAATACTTTATTGCAAAAAATGCTGAATAATAACCTTTTTTGCATGTTCATATTGTGTTTTTTTATATGTTACAACATCCAAAACCTCAACATACTGCAAAATTGGACTTTATAATCAGTTTGTTGAGCTTCCTGTCAGATGTTTTAGACAGGAAGTGGTTATGTTCATGGAACCTTTCCTGTACAGATTTGAGTTTTTAACAGTTGAATCAAGGACCAGAGAGGGGCTAAAAAGCATTTATGCAAAAAGAAATGGTAGACTTTCGTCTACAATCACTAAACTCTGCTGTTGGATCTTTTGAAGTTAATGTGGTCGTTTTTCTAGATCCTTTTTAGATGTTTTCTTCTTCAAGTTAAACCTTCTGAACTCTGAGAAGTCTCTGCGTTTTTGTTTATTTGCTCTTGTCACATTTTCACTCACTGTGGGCTCACTTTTCACTTTATCAAGACTTTATTACAAAAGAAATGCCAAAAAATAAGAAGTGGTGAACACATTTAACAAATGGAGCCAATGGATAGACATCTGTTTCCAAGAAATAGAGTGTGAGAGAGGCAACCAAGACACCCATGACTCCTTTGAAGGAGTTATGTCCATTTTGTGTTTTTCATATATATATATATATATATATATATATATATATATATATCCCGTTAAACTTCAGTGTACCGCCGGTGTTACACTTACTAATTTGCATAGGAATTTAAAAAATGTCCGAAGGCTGCAAACGCGATTATACAAAGACTATACGCCGATGGAAAGCTTAGATTCTCATGAATCCGCCGGTATAAACCACTTTCAGATATGATTACCACAGCGGGTAATATGAACGCATTTGTCCGACAAACAACGAATATCCATCCATCCGTTCTCTATACACGGCTTCAACGTACACAGCGCGACTTACATTTCCGGGTTCATTATTACACACAGATGAAAATATTCCACAAAAAACGGCCATAATCCAACCTTGGACATCCAGACGAAACAAGCCAGTAAAATATTTTGTCCAAACATGTCCTGAAGTCGGTATAACATCCACGAATCGGTCGTTTTCAAGGAAATGCACCTCGCGATGCGCGTCCAATATTCCCTGTATTTCTCGTCATATTTTTTATTTACAAATCGAATATTAGCGGGTTTTTTTGTACTGAAAATGGCTGGAATTGACTGCAGCTTAAAGGGATATACTAGAACATACAGTACATCAGGAGACTACAAAATTGGATTTCTAGAACTTCCTTGGAAGACCTTTTAGACAGGAATTTGTTACTTTCATGGACAAACCTCTAAATCTGTATCTTTACTGCACAGATTTGACTTTTTAATGGTTGAATGAAGCACCACAAAGGGACTAAAAAGCATTTATACAAAAAGAAGGGGTAGGTTGACTAATTTTTCACTTTAACAAGACTTTATTGCAAAAAATTCTGACAAAATAAGAAGCTGTGAACCCATTAAACCCATAGAGCCAATGGGATTGACATCTGCTCTGTTAAACATCTTCTTTGGTGTGTTTCTTTATTTTTTTTAACCTTCTTTGCATGTCCATTTAGTGTTTTTTTTTCTATGCTAAAACAGACAAAGCATTAAAAATCAAGAGACTACAAAAATACTCTTCTTCAAGATTGACTTCTTAAGTGTTGTATAACACCTTTTAGACAGGAAGTGCGTATGTTCATGGAAAAACCTCTAAATCTGTAACTTTACTGCTCAGATTTGAGTATTTAATGGTTGAATCAAGCACCAGAAAGGGACTTAAAAAGCAGATTTGTTTGGTTTTGTCCTGAACAACAACAGCCCTATCCAAATAACTGAAGCTCTGACCAATTTAGCTTTATTAAATCTCTAAACTAGAGGTGTAAACAGGCCCAAAAGCAATGGTTCTTCCTTTGGCTTAGCAGCACATATCGATCCGTCCAGGCTTTTTGCCAAGAAGACGAGCATATTTACTTTGTCGTGCGACAGAAGGTCGTTGAATATTGGTTCAGATGCCGTACTTATAGCATGTACAGGTATATGTGGATCACCTTGGGCAGTAATTCTTCGCTTTGGCCTGAAAGGAAATAGTCCTCAGAGCTTTGTTCTTGTTGGTTTGCCTCGATCATTGCATCTGAAGCTTGTTATATTCTCAGACAGGCAACCTGGAGCTTGGAACTGTGGCTCCAGTAGCTTTTTGTACTACTAGCTGTATTTTTTCCTTTAATTTATGCAAAAGGAAGCAGCAGGTTTTCTTATACAATCACAAAACTGTGCTTTTGAGGTTAGTGTGACGTTTTTTGAAGTCTTTTGGAGATCTTTGCTTGTTCAAGTTTAATCTTCTGAACTCCAGTAAGTTTCTGCATGTTTATTTATTTATTGTTGGCTCCTGTGACATTTTTACTCACTGTGGACTCATTTTTCACTGCAATGTAAAGTATAAAAGCGGCACTATCATGATTAGACATAGAAAAATGTCAAAGGTTGAATTCTTCACAGTATATATTTTATGAGAAGTCTTTGAAAAAGCTCAACATACTATAGATATTTTACTACTGGCATTCTTTCTGTTTCTATACTTGTCTCCTGGCTGCAGTTCTGCTGAAAAATCCTTGAATTTTTGCAAAGTGAAAATAATGGCTTTTGGTTGTGTTGAGGACTGCAGATTTATTTTATTTTTTTTCTGTTTAATTTTAGCACAAACGGTGCATTTTAGGGACTTTTTTTTAATTATTCCGACTATTAGTCTTCAAAAAAGACCAATAATTGATATTTTGAATATTTCAACATTAAATATTATATTTTTGACTGCATTTGATAGCAGAGAACTTGCTATTCATAATGAGATTTTAGCAACACGATCGATTGAGTGTTTTTACTCTTGCAGTTCTTCTAAATTTTCTTAATATTTCACTGTTTTACCACTTTTATTGTCCACTAAGATCTTGAAGCTTTATTATTGCTTTCCAGACTCTGTTTCAGGTTAATCTGTGGCTACCTTCTAACTTAGCTGTTAGCTTAGCTTTAGCCACTGTGAGAGAAGCTAGTTTCCTGGTTGGTGTTTTTTGTTCAGCTTTTTTGAGTTGTTTCTCTGCTAGTCATTTCTGAGACCACAGACTGATGACAGACAGAGAGGATTCTACAACAGACCTAAAGTAGAACATTTAGTATCGAAAATCGTTTATTACCATCAATAATACCGATAATCAGAAAAACAGTGTTTTGCCATTGAGTCGGACCTAGTTACGTGGAACTAGTTGTTGAGTGGAGCGGACGAATATGTTGTCACGCGGCGCTATAAAATGGCTTTTTGTTTACATTCTCTGGTTGTACGCCACCTTGGATTGTGCTACATTTGCAAACTTTTTGTCCTTCATTATGGCTCCCAAGCGCAAGCCAGTCTCTTCTGATGCTTCGAAGAAAGGGAAAGCCATCTCCATGGCGGTGAAATTAGATGGAATAAAATGCTCCAGTTGTAAAAACAGTGGAACATATTCTTTCATCTTCTTGTAAAATGAGTCAAACATGCATGAAAGTTGTATTCATGACTTTTCAGAAGAACTGATCGATATCGTGATGCACGTAACCGGTTTGTTTACATTTGTGCCGGAATTCCAACTTACGGCGGAAATCGACTCGCATCGATCCATAGGAAAGGAACTCCAACGTAAGTCGAGGTCTCCCTCTAATCGACCAGGTTGATCATCGGTTTATCCCCATTGAGGTCAGTCTGGAAGTGGAATATCTGATGATTGTTTCCGTTTCTTGCTTTCATAAATGTCATAATTTAGATTTGAAGAAAAGATAGCATGAGTTTTGAACCCACTGGCAGGTTTTGGGGTTGATAGGGTTAACTTCACCCCATTTCTTTCATACTTTAAAGCTCATATCCACAGCTCCCTCATCAGCCCCCCGATTAAAATCTCCCATTTCACTAATGTATGTTTTTGCTGCTGATGGTGAATTTGTGTTTCACTGATTACTACTCAACAATCGAGATGATTTTCCCCCGTTGGATGAAAACGACCTGCTGCTAAACTGAAAACAATGACGCCCTTGAAAGGACCACACGTTGGCGGTGTGGATGATGAGGGGGAGGATGGAGTCGGGTGAGAGGGTTGACTGATGATGGCTTCATAATGATTGCCTGAGGAGCCAAAGCTGCCTCCTATATGAGAGGGAGGACAGATAGAAGTACAGCTGAGCCTTCGCTGAGCTCCATCCCTCTTAGTTACCATTTCTGTGCCTGTCAGGCTTCACAATCTGCTGCTGGATGCTGTGAGGGTACAGCAGTAACTAGGGCTGCACGATTATGGCCAAAATGGTAATCACGATTATTTTGATCAATATTGTAATCACGATTATTAATCACAGTTGTTCATCATATTACAGAAAATATCTGTATTTTTAATGCACTACATTTAAGCGAACAATATACTAAGCATTTTCAATGCAAAATGAAACTCTAAATAAGAATAAATGATAAATAATAGTAAAATAAAATTTGCCCAAGAATTTAAAATTTACCAAGTGGTAACTGAAAAAAAAGTGCTACTCAGAGTGCAATCACGAAGTGCAACTCAATGGAAACAATTACACTTTGGAGAAATAATTGCGCGAGGGGATCACATATTTATTGTCCTGTGTTTTGACTATTTTTCTGAAGCCCTCATTGCTCACTGTATTTATTGGACACATGTCTTTGGCCAAATAAAACCATATTGCGTCCGTTATCTCTGTGTGTATTTGGGAGGTAGCTGATATGGTGTTTCCTGATGCAGGGTCGCTGTAATGGTTGTCTGGGTTGCCGCTGGACACGGCCGGGCATTTTGTGAATCAACGTTAGCTTTAGCCTTCATGCATTCCTCATATTTGCGTTTGTGATGTTTTTTCAGATGGTTAAATAGATTAGTTGTGTTACTGTGCGGGGCAGACACAACTCTGCTACACTCTTTACTTATGACTTGTTCTTGTTTAACGTCACTTGCCCTGAATCCGAAACAAGTCCAGACGATGGATGCTGATCCGTTTCGAGCCACTAGCTCCTCACCATGATGCTCCTCATCTCCAAATGCTGCTGTACTTTCTTGTCTCGACATGACTCGCTCTCATCAGCCCAGTCCACTGAGTGATTTGAGGCTGCTGCTGCAGGGTGCGCTCGCTTCTTATTTAGGCAGCTTAATGAAGCCTTAACCATGTGTTCGCCTCCTGGTGGTTGGCTGACTACTGGTTGACAAGGCGCTTGATAAGATATGCACCAGAGCCCACATTTTAAATGTAAATATCGCAAATGATCAAGTTAATTTAATTGTGGCAGCCAAAATCGTGATCGCGATCAAAATTTGATTAATTGTGCAGCCCTAGCGGTAACCGTGGCAGGGTCGCGAGCTGAAATGTTTGGTGCTTTTTTTTTTTGCTATAGTGGATAACTTAGCATCCTTGTATTTATTTTTTGTGTATTATGGAAGAGGGATTTATCTTCTTTGGTGTTTCCTAAAGGTTCTTCTTGCAAAATGGTTTGTTTTTTTCTTATCCAAATCCAGCTATGCTAAAAAAAAATCTCTACCATACCAGATTATGAAGCCAGCTTAGCTTAATGTTGTCATTTTTTTAAATTTTTGGCGCCATAAATACAATTACAACTGGAAAAGTTCCTTAAATTCTCATTAATACAGAAAAATGGACAGCTATACGTGACCCATTTATTCACATCAATAGGTCACACGTTATATTTAACCCTTTACGCTTCAGTGCGTCGGTACACCTACGACGCACTGTTTACTAATTTGAATAGGAATTTCAAGAATGTCCGACGGCTGCAAACACGATTATACAAACATTATACGCCGATGGAAAGCTTAGATTCTCATGAATCCGCCGGTATAAACCACTTTCAGATGCGATTACCACAGCGGGTGAGAAAAACACATTTGTCCGACAAAAACAAATATTCATCCATCCGTTCTCTATACACGGCTTCAACGCACACAGCGCGACTCACATTTCCGGGTTCATTATTACACACAAAAAAAAGATTCCACAAAAAACGGCCATAATCCAACCTTTTACATCCAGACAGCACAAGCCAGTAAACTATTTTGTCCAAAACATGTCCTGAAGTCGGTATAAAATCCCCGAATCGGTCGTTTTCAAGGAAATGCACCTCGCGATGTGCGTCCAATATTCCCTGTATTTTTCGTAATTTTTTTTATTTAAAAATAGAATATTAGCGATTTTTTTGTACTGAAAACGGCTGGAATTGACTGAAGCTTAAAGGGTTAAACAAAATAAGTAAAGTATACTGTAAAATAATGTGCAGATTATGCTGGTAGAAGAAATAAGATGGAAAATTGTGCTGGTATTTTACTATAGAGTATTAAAAAGTCAGAAAAATAAAAACAAAATGGCTGCATCCATAATATTAAGATCACTGACTGCTCACGACTGTATATATAGGACTGCATGATATCAGAATAAAATTAAACCGCAATCTTTAGTTTTCCAGATATGAAAAGTTGAGGGAAATTTCACCAGCTGACTTTAATAACTTTATTTGGAAACAATGAAACAGTTTTCAGGGTTCTCGCCAGGATTTTTTTTCAGCGTAACGGCAGGTCCTCCTGCACACGCGCGCGCGCAATAGACGGGAACGGATCAATCGACAGGAAAGTACAGCTGAGGTGGGGAGACATAAATTAATCTAGATAGGCACCCAGTCGATTTAAAACAAACGCACATGGCGTTATCTGTCAAAATAACAGCGCAGCGGCCCTAATCACAGTGGTAACCCTTCCTGTTCGGCCCCGACCGTGGTCAGGAAGCCCGGGGTTAACCCCCTTCACTTCCTCAGCAGCCGTAGAGGCAAAGACACAGGAGCCCAGCCATATTGAAGAACACTGCAGCCTTTGTCTATCAACAGTGGCTGAACCGCACAGTACCGCCGACACAGCAACTACACACCACCTCTCCTCCTCCAACTGCACCGACTGCCCGTCTCTCTCACTCGCTCTCTCTCCCCCCCCCCCCCCCCCCACACACACACACACGCTGCTCTCTCTCCCTCTCTCATTGCGGAGCCACACACTCTCATAACAACAGTGTAATCTGTGAAATGCGCTGGCGTAGCGGCCCTAATCACAGCGTAATCTTTTAAACTGAGCGTAACGGGCCGTTAAGACTGCGTAATGGCCCGTTAGACAGTGTAACGGGCCGTTATGACAGCGTAGCGGGCCGTTACGCTGAAATGCGCTGGCGAGAACCCTGGTTTTTAATGGATTGGGTGATTCTGCAGGAAGTAAATCTGCCTAGAAAAAAAATTAAATAAACAGCTGAATATTGACCTTTTATTGTAGAGAATGTTTGAAACCTGCCTCATATAGAGTTCCTCTGGTGGAGGCATCCAAATCCCAAATCTACAAATGTAAACAAGCAGTGGTTCATCATTTTTTAAATCACATATGGTATAAACTAGGCCGGCTGCTGCAGCTTTGTGCCCTGAGAAGCTTCTAGTCTCCATTCGGTTGTTAATATTCCACTAATTGTGCTGCCCTGCAACATTCTGGATGTCAACTAACTCCTTATCTGTAAATATAGCTCAAAAACAAACCTCTTGTATCCAAGAACTCCTACATTGAAGTAAATAATGTCCTACCAGACATTCCTCAAATAGATTAGTCACTGTGCGAGTTCTCATTTTGTACTGACTAGGATGTGTTTGAGTTAATCTGCCTTACTTTATGAATGCAGTGTCACTGTTGCACACGTTGCAGTGCAGAAATGATATATCATTCAGCCTCTGTGTGAAGATGAAAAAAGCACTCAGGAACAAAAAAAGCATTCAGGTGTAGCGGGTGACATGAAAAATGTACATTCTCGAAAGCTAATGATCCAAGTAGAAGTAAATAAATGAAGGAGAATCATTGTTCCTGCGCTGCATTGCTATATTTTAGTATAATGAAGCAGTCTAGTGCTGAAATCCTGGTATTTCTTGGCAGAGAAAACCACTCTGGTGAAAGCTCGCTAGCCAGGATTCATTAGCTGTTGCGAGTTTTAACACAAGAAGAATCTTTAACTGACTGCTGCTATTCAACAGTTTAGGATTGCAACATTTGAAACTAACGAACCCTGGCCTGCTTCTCTTAGTATTAATTGTTATATCTCCCTTTAGATGAGTGAGCTGTTAGAGTGAAGTGGATTAAATTCTGCCCCTAACAAGACTTTAAATTTACCCTAAGAACTGTTCGATGTGTCCGCCCTTCGCTCCCTTCTTTCCTCTCGGATTAAACTTTCAGTAGAGCTGCCGGTGCCAAATTCGTCAGCAGGAAACGGGAGGATTTGCCTGCCCTTGAGTCCTGCAGGAATGTGCATAAGGCTTCAAACAGAGCAGAGAAAAAGGGGGAAAGTTTCATTATAAAACATTACCTTGCAAGTCCCTCCGGTGCCCACAGGCTTTAGCTTTTTTATTATTGTCTACAGTATATGTGCCAGTATATGTGGCCAGATGATGATCAAGGCTGGAGTCTGCAAAGCACCGAAATATTGGAGGAGACGCTAACTCTGAAGCTGTTAGGGCTTCTTTTAATATTGATATAACTGGCTTGTTTAAGTGACATGCTACAGCACAGTGAACAGAATTATGAGAAGTTTCCGTCTTCATGTGGTTGGTCCTCCTACCCAATTTTTTACATTTAAAAAAAATCAGTACTCCTGGATAGGGCTGCACCTAACGACGCGTCGACGAGTCGTCTGAGCACAATACATCATCAAAAGCGGAAGTGAGTGCGCAATGCAACAGAAATTCCCTTCCGACCGGAGCGCGGAACACGGACGAACGTCGGCGCTGCATCGTGCATGTATTATGCACGATGCAGCGCGGACGTCCGCGTTTAGATACAGCTGTATAGTAAACGCTGACATCCATGTTTACGATAGAATGTGGACATCCGCGCTGCAGCGTGCATACATAATACAAGCACGATGCCGCGCCGACGTTCGTCCGTGTTCCGCGCTCCGGTCGGAAGGGAATTTCTGTTGCATTGCGCGCTCACTTCCGCTTTTGATGACATATCATGCTCAGACGACTCGTCGACGCGTCGTTAGGTGCAGCCCTACTCCTGGATAGAACTACACTATGAAGATTAAAGAAGACTGCAAGAAACTCTGTGAAAAGGATTAAAAACATGAATAGAATTCAAAGGTATTTAATATTTCTGGGAATCAAGTTAAATCTATCTTTAAGAAATGGAAGGAATATGGCTCATGTGCGAATCTTTCTAGAGATGACAATCCTCAAAAACATGGCAGCATCATGGTGTGAAGCACGGTGGTCATGTCATGATATAGAGCATGGTGGTGGCAGCGTCATGATGTGAAGCATGGTGGTGGCGTCATGATGCGAACTAAGACTCGAGAGAAGAATGAGCTGAAGCAGCCTGATTCTGAAACACGGTACATGATATAGTATTTTTTGTAAATTCTTGTCAAAAAAATCCAAACTATACTGACCATCATTCAATGTTGAAAAGCACTTTGTTCAGTTGATACAATCAGGATTCTGCTCCATGAATATGAGGTTGGATTTTGAAGTAGTTGCTGACCTTTTCCTTGCTAAACTACAACATAAAAGCTCATCTTTTGCTCTCCACTCCATTGCCCACGTTTTTACATCCTAACCAACATTCCTTGTTTGACTCAAATTACTTTACTTCAGTTTTTATAGTTATATTAGTCTTTCAGCTACATAAAAGCCTACATTTTCACATTACACTAGACATTTGTATCTAATAAGGCCATTTAAATGTAAGGAAACAACATTTCAATGACTAGGTAACAGTCATGGTGTTGAAAAGGAAAAAGAAAAACCCATTGCTTTCTTAGTTACCAGCTTAAAGCCCCAATATTCTGCATTATAGTCGAGCAGGTAGAAAATTTCAGTGGCTTTTTCGGTTTCTTTTAAATCTGGAGGTAGAAAGATGGAGTGCATGATGAAAAACATTCTTTGTAGAGTTTTTTTTTGTCTCACTGTCTTTGTGGAAGATTGTTGCCTTGAAGCAAATATGTGATTTTCTATTGATTGTAGAGCTGCTAGACCTTCTTCAGATTCTACATCTATTCATTAAATTTCTGATTTTGTTGTCAGGTGTTTTGAAGTTCTTTTTAGAAGAACAGAGAACCAAAAGAAAATTGCACCACTGTAGGCCTTGCTGAAAGACTATCGATTTATCTGTCTATCTACTTATCGTGCTATCGTTCCTTCCATCCATCCATCATTCTGTCGTTCTATCTCTTGATCTATCATTCTATCTATCATTCTGTCGGTCCGTCTGTTCATCCATCCATCCATCCATCTATCCATCCAACTTCTTTCTTCCTCAACCACAATCTCACGTCAGATTAAGTGACATAAACTAAACCGTGAATCTAATTTGCAGAATCTGTTCCGGTTGCCTGCTTTAAAAGATTTACTTTCATTTTGCATGGTTTGTCTTCTTCACCAGGAAAACTCTGTAAATGTGCTCATTTGTAAGACTCGTGGCGTTAAAAACCAAGTACTTTGACACCTGTGCTGTCCAAAACAAACCAGTCCAAATGGCTGCAGATAATGGTGCCACCTGTTTTTTTACAACTGTGCGTTCAAGGTGGGCTCTACGGTGAATAACAAGATAACTGTAGACGGAACCCTGAAGAAAAAAAGCTGGAGTATTATATGGATTTAGTGTATGCAGCCTGTGGATTTGTGCTGTACGATTCACTGTAATCCCTGCTTGGCCTGTAGCGCCAGCGTTTAGTCGAACATATTGTATATAATGTAGGCCTGTCGAATCTGGCATTGAAATTCAGAGCTCGGCTGAGATGGTCCTCTGATGCCTCTCTGTCTTACAGAGTTATTTACTTCCTTTTATTTGTGCAGACAAGTGAAGGCCATCGAGTGACTTAATGGTAGAACCAGTGCTGACGGAAGCTGTCTGGCTCCGGGCCTGGAGGCAGGCATTCGGACTGGGGTTTATCCAGAGAGCTCATCTTGAGCTGGAGGCCCAGTCCAACCAGTAACCCTCTGAGGCACCAAACAGAACACAGCAGATGTTTCGTTCTGGTGCCAAATAAGTTGGTGTCCGGGGGTCTGTTGCCAGCCAGACTGGTCTGGATCGGCCTGGGAAGTTGACTTGGCGTTACCGCCTCTGGGCTTATTACAGAACAGGCTGAAGAGCCACGGTGGACCTGGAGCTGTGACTGATTCTTTCTGCTCTAACAAGGACTAACAAGTTGGAACAAAGACTAAACGACTGAGCTGAATACAAAAGAACAACTCGGTGATGTTCCTTTGTTATGCCAATGAGGCAGCAACAGCCAACGCCCGAGGCGTTGTGGATTCTGGTTGTCAGCCCGTCCTTTCCTTTCTAGTGAACCTGATATCTTTCAAACACCTGGAGGGAATTTCTTCAAATTTGGCACAAACATTTACCTGGAAACAAAGATGCAGTGAGTAAAGGTCAAACTCACTGTGCATTACCTCAGAATATATATTAGCTGCACTGGAGTGAAAAAAAACTTGAATTGAGTTTAATTTACTAATGTAGTTGCAAATGTGCAAGAAAGAGACTAGTGAGGGAGATCACAAAGACACCTATGACTTCTCTAAAGGAGTTCCAAGAGGATCTCCCTGGGGTCAGTCCATCCTTTCCTTTCTTGTGAACCTGATATCTCTCAAACACCTGGATGAAATTTCTTCAAATTTGGCACAAACATTCACCTGGACTCAAAGATGCAATGAGTCAAACTCACTGTGCATTGCCTCAGAATGTATATTAGCTGCACTGATGTGAAAAAACCTTGAATTTAGTTTAATTTACTCATTTAGTTGCACCCATTATTTTCATTTTTTACCTTTTCGTCAGTCCCCACATATAGTGGTAATTTCTTATGTAAATGACAGTCAACAGGAATAAAGGTGCAGATAAAAGTTTTGTACGTTTAAGCCGTTCTTTTTTTACTACATGCTTTTTTCAGTGTCTGAATGTGGAAAGTCAATGATCTGACAGTGCTTGGGCTGCACTACAGTGAATATTGTTGGTCATTTTGTCATATGACTGAAAGTAGTTTCCAGTAGTTGAAGGTTTGTTGGGTGGCATGGAGAGGTTCATGCACTTTTCAGAGGTTTGGTGCACTATTGTTTGTACTATAAAATGTGTCTTAACACTATAAGATGCATTGTAGCACTGGAAGATATGTTTTCTGCAGCTAAACTTAGAGATTCTCCTGAAACACAGCAGATCAGACTGTCAGTAGATGGTACCAGTTACCAATGTTTGCTTGCTCACTGGATCCCTACTGTTACCTCCACGTGTCCCATATTTTGTGAACTCAGTAAATCAGGAAGGCCTGGAGGGAATTTCATTACTTTCAGCACTAATGTCCACTTTGACTCAACCATGAACTAATTAGAATTTTTTGGTCAAAGGACATTGTGACCTCAAAAAATAAATTTTCAGTCAAATTGCAAGAATTCATGCATTAATTATTAAAAAATAACATCTTCATGACATATTTCACGTCATTAGTCTTGTGCCTTTTGTCATTTCAAAAAGCTACACATATAGAAAAGATATATTTTGTAGAAAACGTGTTGGCACCATGAAATACGTCCTGACATTAGAAATCCTGTCTTAACACTGAAAAAATATGTTTTAGTACTAGAAAATGCATCTTGATACAATTAATGAATTTTTAATACAAAAAATACATTAAGACTGAAAAGTACTTAACGCTTGAAAGTACGTCCAAATACTAAAAAATACTTCTTAATGCTAGAAACTACATCCTATGTCTAGAAAATATGTCCTAATACTATAAATTATGTTTTAACTCTATAAAATACATATTAATACTGGAAAATACTTCTTAATGCTAGAAAATGCATCTTACCATGTCTAAATATGTCTTAGCTGTAGAAAATGTTTGTGTGTGTACATATATATTTCTAGATATAGATATGTAATGCCTCATAGCACTTTAAAGTACGTCTTAACACTATAAATTATGTTTTAATACTAGAAAATATGTGTTAAAACTAGAAAATACTTCTTAATGGTAGAAAATGATCTCAACATTAGAAAATATGTCTTAACTCTACAAAATGTTTTACCACGAGAAAATGCTTCTTAACGCTATGAAATCTGACTATAAAATGCACCTAACCTCAAGAAAATGCATGCTAGCACTACAAAACATGGCTTAATACTACAATAATACCTCTGAACACTAGAAAATACTTCTTTACGCTAGAAAATACATCCTAGAAAATACATCATGACACTATAACTTCCATTTTAACAATATAAAATACATCTTACCACTGTGAAATACATCTGAGGGGACTAGAAAATACATCTTAATGCTAGAAAATATGTTTTAACAGTCTACAATAGACGTTTTAACACTATAAACAGCATCTTAGTGCTATTAATTATTCTTCAATATAGAAAAAATGTTAAAACTAGAAAGTACTTCTTAAACCTAAGAAATACATCCTAACTCTAGAAAATATGTCTGTACGCTGTAAAAAAGAAACAAAGAAGCCTTAACGCTAGAAAATACATTTTAACACTGGAAAGTACTTCTAAAAGCTTGAAAATTCATTGTAACACTGTAAAATACATCTTGGCACTCTAGCACATACGTCATTGCACTATGACTTATGTTTTAACACTGTAAAATACTAACACACAAAATATGTTTAACACCCATAAACTCATCTTAATGCTTTAAAACAAGTTTTAATACTAGAAAATAGCCATCAGAAAGACATAATACTTGGTTAGTGACCTTTGATTGTGCGCTACTTTTCACGATGCATTGTGGGATACTTGGAACACATTATTTAAGGTGCAACAACTGTAAGATTTTCCAGTGTCCCAGTTCTTCTGATTGATGCACAGACCTCACAGTGAACCCATCTCATTGACTTTGCTGAAGCAGACAAACTTTCAGTCAAACTGGACCATCCAGAGGATCTGTAGCTGCTGTCCTTGGAGTCCTCGCTCAGCTGTACGGTTTCCAGCGTTGGATGGAACAGTTGGACGATGAACATGTTCAGAGGGTGTAATGCAGAGAACAAACTACAAACATGGATGCCCATGCACCATCTCTGCAGCTTCCTCCGTCCTCATCTCCTTCAAACCGCTAATGAATTCCTGCTACATCTCCGACACGCATACCTGAGCTCTCCATCGTCTCCCAGAGCTTTACAGAGCGGCAGCACGGAGTCTGAATAAAGGGCTCCAGTGAATTCACAGCGGAGAAGCTCTAATGAAACCGGCACACGGCGGGCGTTCGACAGTGGCTGATAATGGAGGAGGAGGAGAGAGAGAGAGAGAGGTGGAATGGTGATAGATGGAGAGAGGGTTTAGAAGAGAGACTCCAGTGGAAGCAGGGGGAAGGTGTGATTCAATCAGAGCAGGACAAAGCAGCTGACATGCATCTGTGTCAGGAGTCACCGTGATTCCCCAAATATACCTCATCCCAGTCAATTTGTCTCAGATGCGCAGCGCTGGCAGCCCTCTACCTCCTCTGTGAAGTTCAGCTTCATGATGCTGTCGCATGAACAGTGGAAGCTCACGGCAGCCGTTTCTACGAAGATGTCAGGTGGAATCGAAGGGAACTTTGAAATGTTGCAGCAAAAAATTTTAAAAATATTTTTATTTAAAGTAAAAATGTGTGTTCAAGGATTTTAAAAATGGTAAATGGGTTTTTATTTCCTGTTGTATTACAAATTTTCCCTGTTTGTTAAATTACAGATAATAGCTGGTAAAATCACAGAAAAATGAGCCCTAAAAAAATGGCCAAAACTGTAAATAATGTCTAAATTAAACACTATATTCACTGTATTTAAATCAACATAAAACATCTATCTTTTTACATTTATTTGAAGCAAAAATTATGTGTTAAAGCATTTTTTTCAAAGTTGTAATGTTTTTTAACAGTTATTTTACAGATTTTTCACTGTTTTTTAAAAATTCTGATAATGGCTAATAAAATCACAGAAAAATAGAATTAATTTATATCCTAACCCCTTAAAAAGTGACCAAAATTGTAAATAATATCTAAATTAAACACTATTTTTTACAGTATTTAAATCCGAAAACAACATCTGTCATTTTACAGTTATTTGCTGTTATTTAAAAGAAAAATTATGTGTGGTAAATTGTTTTTAAAATTGTAAATAAGTTTTTGTCCAGATTTTCTCAGTTTTTTAAAATTTCAGTTAGTAGGTGGTAAAATCACAGAAAAATAAACCTTAAAAAATGACCAAAATTGTAAATAATGTCTAACTTTACTGTATTTAAATCACCCAAAAATCTATCATTTTACAGTTATTTAAAGAAAAATATATTTGTTAAAATATTTTTTAAAAGTTGTAAATAGTTTTTTAAAAATACTTATTTTCCAGATTTTTCCCTGTTTTTTAAATCACAGATAATAGCTAGTAAAATCACAGAGAAATAGAGTTAATTTATATTCCAACCCTTTAAATGACCAAAATTGTAAATAATGTCTAAATTTACTGTGTTTAAATCAGAAAAAAAACATCTATCATTTTGCAGTTATTTAAAGGAAAAATATCTTTATTAAAGTATTTTTTTTATATTGTAAATAATTTAACAGTTATTTTAGAGATTTTTCCCTGTTTCGTTATATTACACATAACAGGGTCGAGGGGACGATAAGAGGGGAAAAGGGAGTATTAGTGGAGGCTTGATGACAAATATGTGGGAATCTGGGTTTGAACGGAGCGATGAGGGAAAGATTATAGAAAAAGCAGCGAGACACTGATGAATGAGAAGCAGCAGATGGTTCGTTTAAAAGGGAGGGCAGATAAAAAGATGGAGCAGAAAGGAGATGGAGAGACGCTCAGGTGTGATCACGAGGTCGTTCCCAAGGTGACGAGAACAAACCCCAAACACGAGTTTTTAAAAAAAGAAGAATGCTTTTAAAAATTCTTACAAAATATTTTGCATTTCAGAGTGAAGCAGGACTCCATTCCGTACTGTTGGTCCCACGTATTACTGTCTCGGTGGCAGCGTTTCTGTAGCTGTGGAGCATAATAATAGTAATAGCTCTGCGGTCCAAAGCCCTGACATCAAACGGCGGTTCTCCGGCTCCAGAACTGTGACACTTCTCCGTCTCAGTGGCGTCACGTTGCTCTGAAGGCCTGAAGCGAACCCGGAGGTGACGGCGGCGACAGACGGAGGAGGTGGGGGGTGGCGTGGAGCAGCAGAGGGGCTCAGCTTGGCCGATCTGTCGGGATCCGGCAGGAGGCCAGAGCTCCTCGCTGTCGGCCTCGCCGCCTGGCCGCCGTGTATTTTTAGAGTGATTTAGAGGTTCCTGTCTGTAATGATAATAACGCTGCAGAGCCCCGTTTGAATGCAGGCCTAGATAAGGAGGGACGGCGGCCAGGCTCAGTCCAAGCCTGATATGAAAGGAGGAAGCTGACTGCTGCTAAATGTGATGTTAATGTATGAACAGCGGAGAATAAAACCCCGATAGCCTCCAAGTTGTAGAAGGAAGATGATCTGATGAGATGTGGGAACGCCTCGCTGCTTTGTTTTACGTGTTAGTGAGGAGGTTTCATTCAATCAGCTGTTTAGTTTTGTTTTACATAGTTATCAGAATCAAAAATACTTTATTGATCCCAGAGGAGAAATGGTATAGCTGCTCCTATTAAAAATCAGAAATATAAAGTGTACAAATATATAGATGAACATGAGTAGAACAATATGTCCTAAAACAAATAGAAAAATATGTCCAAAAAACTTTGAAAAATATGTCCTTAGAAAGTAGAAGAAAGTCACATGAAAATATAAACATAAATATGTCCTACAGAGAATAGAAGAATATGACCTAAAATGTGACCTAAACATATAAACCTAAGTAGAAAAATATGTCTGAAAAAAAGGAAAAATGGCACATAAAAATATAAACGTAAGAAGAAAAATGTCTGAAAAAAAGCAAAAATGTCACCTAAAAATGTAAAGATAAGTAGAAAAATATGTCCTAAAAGAGTAGAAGAATATGACCTAAAAATGTGACCTAAAAATATACACCAAAGTAGAAAAGTATGTCCTAAAAATATAAACATTGGTACAAAAATATGTCCAAAAAATAGGAAAAATATGTCCTAAAAAGAGTAGAAGAATTTCACATAGAAATATAATCAGAAGTCGAAAAATGTCCTAAAAAATAGAAAAATACATCCTAAGAAAAATAGATGAATATGACCTAAAAATATAAACATAAATTAAAAAATGTGTCCTAAAAAATAGAAGAATGTGACCTGAAAATATAGATGTAAGTAGAAAAATGTGACCTCAAAATAAAACCATGAGTAGAAAAATATTTCCTAAAAAAACTAGAAGAATATGACCTAAAAATATAAACATAAATTAAAAAATGTGTCCTAAAAACAGTAGAAAGTCACAGAAAAATAAAACATAAGTAGAAAAATATTTCCTAAAAATGTAAACTTAAGTAGAAAAATATGTGCTAAAAATAGATATCTACATTGAAAAATAGGTCCTACACAGTAGAAAAGTATGTCCTACAAGTAATATCACAAGTTGATTCATATGTTCAGAAAAAGTAGAAAAATATGACCTTAAAAAATAGAAGAATGACCTAAAAATATTAGCATAAATTAAATATTGTCCTAAAAAAGTACAAAAATATGACCTAAAAAAAAACACAAGTAGAAAAATATGACCTAAAAAAGCAGAAAATATGTCCCAAAAATAGAAACATAAGTAAAAAAAAAAAAAATTAAAAAAGTTACACATAAATAGAAAAATATGTCCTAAAAATATAAATATGAGTAGAAAAGTATGTCCTAAAAATGTATTTTAAAGTATAAAAATACGTCCAGAAGTTGTTCTAAAAATGTGGCTCATATCAAATTCATTTTGCTGCCGTTTATTCATTTTATGTTATTTCTCTTTGTTTTTATGTTTTTATTTTTTTTTGGGGGGGGTGAAAGCCTTAACATTTATGAACTGACTGAATGTTGGAAAGAATCATCTTTGCATTGATTCTTGTACAGTTTTCGTCTTCTTCCATGTGAATCTGTGTTTTCTCCTTGAGACTCTGGATCTTTGCTGATTACAGTTTTAATAGCATCTATAAAGACTCATGTGAGCGGTTTCCTGTTTTTAAACTTGGAATTCCCAAAGGCTTTGCACACATATCTAAAGTGTAATTTCACTGTTTTCCTCCAGGTAACTCTCAGCTGGGAGCCTCCATCGTGGACGCTCTGGACACTCTGTACATCATGGGTCTGCACGAGGAGTTCAAGGACGGCCAGGAGTGGATCGAACAGAACCTGGACTTCAGCGTGGTGAGCACCGTCTTTCTTTTATTCACCTAAAATGTGTCAGACGGTCTTAAAAATACAGTTTCTTCCCACTCTGACCAAACATTTTAGCACATCTCAGGAACTTTGTTCCATTTGACGGTTAAGAGAATGGAAGCAACCTTCAGAAATGTCACCAAAAAAGAACATTTGAATTCTTTTTTTACAATTTCTTTCTTCATCTACGAGAGAGAAAATGTACAGAAGTCTGCAAAGTTAGAATTATTCTCGTTTTGTGCTAAAAATCAGCTTTTAGTGGCGTTTTAGTAGTTTAATTTCCTGCTGCTGCTGAGAAATCATGAAAGAAAAATGTTGGAATCAAAGTTGGTAACTGAATGCTTGGTTTTGATGCTGATTAACCGCTCAACCCCCAGCATTTTGGGATATTTCATCGTCGCTGCCCCATTTTTAGCCACTGTGGCCTCATTTTTAACTGCAATTTAAACTCCTGGGCTTTTGATTTTCACGTCAGCACGTGTTTCCATGTAAAAAATGTAGACTCCTTACTGTCATACACACGTGGACAAAATTGTTGGTACCCCTCAGTTAAAGAAGGAAAAACCCACAATTCTCACTGAAATCACTTGAAACTCACAAAAGTAACAATAAATAAAAATTTATTGAAAATTAAATAATCAAAAACAGCCATTACTTTTGAATTGTTGATTAACATAATTATTTAAAAAAACAAACTAATGAAACAGGCCTGGACAAAAATGATGGTACCTCTATAAAAGATTGAAAACTATTTGACCAGAGTGACATGATTAACTCAGGTGTGTCATTTAATTGACATCACAGGTGTTTCCAAACTCATAATCAGTCAGTCTGCCTATTTAAAGGGAGACAAGTAGTCACCCTGCTGTTTGGTGAAAAGGTGTGTACCACACTGAACATGGACAACAGAAAGCGAAGGAGAGAATTGTCCCAGGACATCCGAAAAAAAATTATAGACAAACATCTTAAAGGTAAAGGCTATAAGACCATCTCTAAACAGCTTGAAGTTCCTGTGACAACAGTGGCTCATATTATTCAGAAGTTCAAGACCCACGGGACAGTAGCCAACCTCCCTGGACGTGGCCGCAAGAGGAAAATTGATGACAAATTGAAGAGACGGATCGTTGGAATTGTATCCAAAGAGCCCAGAGCAACCTCCAAAGAAATTAAAGGTGAACTCCAAGGCCAAGGTACATCAGTGTCAGATCGCACCATTCGTCGTTGTTTGAGCCAAAGTGGACTTCATGGGAGACGACCAAGGAGGACACCACTGCTGAAAAAAACTCATAAAAAAGCCAGACTGGAATTTGCAAAAATGCATGTTGACAAGCCACAAAGCTTCTGGGAGAATGTCCTTTGGACAGATGAGACCAAACTGGAGCTTTTTGGTAAGGCACATCAACTCTATGTTCATAGACTCAAAAACCAAGCATACGAAGAAAAGAACACTGTCCCTACGGTGAAACATGGAGGAGGCTCAGTAATGTTTTGGGGCTGCTTTGCTGCATCTGGCACAGGGTGTCTTGAAAGTGTGCAAGGTACGATGAAATCTGAAGACTATCAAGGCATTCTGGAGAGAAATGTGCTGCCTAGTGTCAGAAAGCTTGGTCTCAGTCGCAGGTCATGGGTCTTCCAACAGGACAACGATCCAAAACACACAGCCAAAAACACCCAAGAATGGCTGAGAGAAAAGCGTTGGACTATTCTAAAGTGGCCTTCTATGAGCCCAGATCTGAATCCCATTGAACATATGTGGAAGGAGCTGAAACATGCCATTTGGAGAAGACACCCATCAAACCTGAGACAACTGGAGCTGTTTGCTCATGAGGAGTGGGCCAAAATACCTGTTGACAGCTGTAGAACGCTCATTGACAAATACAGAAATCGTTTAATTGCAGTGATTGCCTCAAAAGGTTGTGCAACAAAATATTAAGTTATGGGTACCATCATTTTTGTCCAGCCCTATTTCATTAGTTTGTTTTTTTAAATAATTATGTTAATCAACAATTCAAAAGTGATGGCTGATTTTGATTATTTAATTTTCAATAAATTTTTATTTATTGTTACTTTTGTGAGTTTCAAGTGATTTCAGTGAGAATTGTGGGTTTTTCCTTCTTTAACTGAGGGGTACCAACAATTTTGTCCACGTGTGTACTTAACTTTGTATAGCAGTTTCTGGGTGTTTTTTACTCAGTGTTGGCTGGAAACAGAGGAAACAGAACAACAAAGTAGAGACAGCTTAAAACTGTAAAGAACAACGAATTTATAACGCCGTAAGTTGTTTTTTACGATTGTTTATTTTACAAAAACTAGAAATCAACATGTACAACATGAAAAGTGATGACTACACGCTACAGATGTTTCACTTACATTTTTGACTTCTTTGCATATTTGGACGTCGTCTCTACAAAGATAGGAAGATGTTTCTCCATGCTGAATGTATCCTCGAACATCTCGCTGCTCTGTTCACAATTTCTGTGCCATGCTGCATTTATTTTATTGATCCAGGATGTTTGATTTTACTGTCATGATCACTTTATCTCACTTTCAACTTTTCAGACTGATTTTGAATAATTTTACAAAAATCATCAATCATTTTGGGAAAAAAAACGGACAAATTATGTCATTTTGGACATTTTTGGTATTTTTCGTGCTGTTTGTGGAAATTTTAAAGTGACTCATATGGAATCAAATTATTTTGCTGGAAATTTTTAGCTTCGATTTAGTTAATTTGTCCAGATCCGTCACACATAACGGTTTGAGAAAAGTTTAAAATCTGACGTTTGTTTCTGGTTTTACATTGTCTTGCTGTGATAAATGGTGGGTTTTGTTGCCTTTGGTGTTTTTTGGGGTATTTTGAATTTCTGTGGTGATTTCAGCTCACTTATGTGGAGATTTTGTGCCTTTTTGTTGGGCTGATTTGTTTTGTTGGACAATTTTGCAGTGATTTAGTGCTGATTTTTCATCTTAACGTGCTGATTTCATGTGTTATTTAATTGTAACATGTCTTTATGGCGTGACTTTGCATCTTTTTCTGGTAATTTTGTGCTGTTTTGTGGTGATTTTGTATCCTTTCTGATGATGTCACTGATTTTTTTTTTTTCTGATTTTTACATCATCCTATGCTTATTTTGTACCGTTTTCTGGGGATTTCACTTCTTTTGGGGGGGGATTTTGTGTCGTTTTGTGGTGATTTCACTTTTTTAAAGTTGATTTTGGATCTGTTTGTGGTGATTTTAAATTTTTTCGGGTTATTTCACACCGTTTTCGGGGGTTTTTGTGTTGTTTTGTGGTGATTTTGGATCTTTTCTGGTTATTTCACATCTTTTTTGGCAATTTTAATCCCTCTGCTAATTTTGGACATTTTTTGGGAGGATGTTATGTCTTTTTGTGGTGATTTTATATCTTCTCTGGTTATTTCACACCTTTTTCAGAGGATTTTGTGGTGATTTGACATCTTTTCTGATTATTTCACATCTTTTTTTTTGACAAATTTACCACCTCTGTGCTGATTTTGGACATAATTTGTGGTGATTTTATATCTTCTCTGCTTATTTCACATCTTTTTTTTGTGATTTTACCTCCTCTGTGCTGATTTCAGACATTTTGGAGGCATGTTGGGTATTTTTGAAGTGACTTTTACATTCTTTGTGGGGATTTTTAGTTTCTCTGCTGATCTTTCCGTCTGTCGGGCTGCACATCTTGTAAAAGGCGACGAAGGCGTTGACCAGCTTCAGCCGATCCTTTCAGATTATCTTTAAATTATAAAAACCAGTCAGTTAATGATGCTCAGCATGACTTTTAACAAACCATCCAGCTCATTGGTCCACAGATAACACACAGAAGAGACTCCAACCCCAGTTTTTGTTTGTTTTTGCCTGCTGAGGGTCTGTTTGTATTCATAGCCATCGTCCCTCATCTTTCTATTCATCCTTTTCGCTCCGGTTTCATTTCCCTTCCTCTGCTCTCACCTCTTTCCGTTAACTGTCTCTGGTTTCCGTCTCACTTGTCTGTCAGCTCTGCTCATTTACTTCCCTGTTTCAGTCCTCCTCTGCCGTCTCCAGCTTTCTTTTCCTTCCTTTCACCTGCCAATCACCTTCCCTCCTGTTATTTCTTCTGCTCAGCTCCCTGCATGCTCTCACCACCTCCATCTTCACATCTTTATTCACATTTTCCCACCGCTCTATGGGGTTTTTATTCCTCTCTGTTTTCTTTTATGACCTCTTCACTTTTACCGTCTTTAATCTCACCTCTTTTACAACATTCAACAATCAGAATTTTATCTTTTTGCTTTGAATAGCTCTGAAACTCTGTTCGCCTTTGTAGTTAATTTTTCTATTTTGCTTTCATTTTTCTTCCATAATTTTTCGTCCCTTTTCCTTCTCTCCATCTTTCATTCCTTCACTTTATCTCCGTCTCCACCCCTCACTTATTTTCCAGACAATTTTCTGTTTTGTTGTCAAAATCTCTCCCATTGGTTTCCTGTTTTTTTTAGAATCAACCAATTTGTTTTAATTTTCAAAATTTACATTTAATTTGTACTTATTTATTTATTTAAAATCTAATTAATTGAACACATTTTAATAATTAATGCATTTAGCCAACTGTTTGGTAATCAAAAATAGCAGATAAACGACATCTGGAGGCGATATAGATTAAATGTAATGTTTTAACAACATGTGATATCAGAGAACCTGTCATTCATTACTAGACTTCTTAACCCGTTAAAGTACGGCGGCCCGCGGGCGGGCCGTTTTTTTATCGGTATACGCTTTTTTTTAAATAGAAGGACACTGCAAACACGATTATACAAACACTATACACACATAGAAAGCTGAGATTCTCATGAATCCGCCGGTATAAACCACTTTCAGATGTGATTACCACAGCGGGTAATATAAACACATTTATCCAACAAACAACAAGTCAAGTAAACGTGCACAGCTCACCTGTCGACGCAGTTTGGACGCTCGTTTCTGGTCATAAAAGAAGATAATCCACAAAAACCGGCCAGAACCCAAGCTTAGCCATCCAGAGGAAACAATCCAGTATAATACTTTGGCCAAAACATGTCTCGAAATAGGTAAAAATCCAGAAAACGATCGGCTCCGTGCGCGTGCACGCGGCGCGTGGTGGCGCTGTGCGTTTCATATTCACTGCATCTTTCTATTATAACTTTATCATACACGGTCCTATTTTCTTTGTTCGCGATTCAAAATGGATACTGGAGGCTTCTCGACCGCTTCAAACCGGACTTCAACCAATCAGGTGACTCGTTTCCGCCTACTTCGGCGATTTACCCAACCATGGCCGAGTCTGACAGATATCGATTACATCACTTGATTGACTTGTTTCTCAGCAAATCACGCCGGAGGAAACGTTAGATTGACAGGCCTGGTAGCCAATGAGCTTGCTGAATGGCTTGCCTATAAATCCCGCCTCTGCCAGCGGCTTGATATGATATTTCATTCGTGAGCTCCGGGGTCCACCTGCTGTTTCTCTGTATTCCTCTCAATCTGTGTGTGTGATCGACACTGAAGCCTATCTGAAGTGATTTTTTGAGTTCTTTATGAGTTTTTGGAATGAAAATGAAGTGGAAAATGAAGTGAAAAGGAATTTATACCATTCTGTAGAGAGTGTGCACAGTGTATAAAGAGTGTATCCAACATTGACAGGGGCGGAGCATATCAGTACAAATACATGTGTGAAACACTCATTTCTTGTAGTATTGCTCTGAAATTTTGACCTGAACTATGTAAGACCCCAGGCTTTTGCAATATTGTGTTTTCAAGCTGTTGCAGTGCTGCCACACTGATTTTCAGGTGTTTTATTAGGGAAAAAATGTAGGCGAGAAAAAAAATTCATCCTAATTCAGTGTGTTCCAACATACATAACTCTGTGCCAGTAGCACCTAGAGTAATTCTGACTGCACTGGGTGAAAATTCAGGTTGTCAGCTTTCAAATGAGACCCCAACCATGCATGTACTCCAAACAGTTCAAGAACAGCATTCAATTTACTTTCTGTAAATCTCAGTAGAAATTTCGGGCGGAAATTGACCAAACCTTAACGGTGATTATAACTGACTCTGTAAAATGGAAACAGGATTGATTAAATCAGGACGCTCTCCTCTGTTTATGGGATATCCACTGACCAGATGTTTGCAAAATGACTTAAAAGTCTCTAAAATGACTCGAAACTTTCCCAAAGCAACTCAGATTTTTTTTGTCCAAAATGATGTAAAATCTGACAAAGATGACTCAACATTTTTTTCTAAAATGACTAAGAGCATTTCCAAAGTGATTAAAAGTTCTCCATAATGATTAAAAAGTTTTCCAAAAACATCATCCAAAAACACAAAATTCGACAGAAATTCTTCAACTAAAATGAAATAGAAACAGGAGTGCTTATATCAGGATGTTCTCCTCCGTTTATGTGAGATCAGCTGACAGAAATGTTTCTAAAAATTGCTTAAAATTAGACAAAATGACTCAAAATATTCTGAAGCGACTCATTTTTTTAAAAAATGGTTACAGAATCGTCCAAAATGACTCAAAACATTTCCAAAGTGATTAAAAATTCTCCGTAATGAATAAAAACTTTTCCAAAGTGACTCAAAAAATCATCAAAATTCTTTTAAAAATGGCCCAGAATGATCAAAATTTGACAAAAATTGCTCAGAGTTTTCCAAGTGACTCCAAATTCTCCAAAGGCGATAACATAGAAATAGGATTATCTTCTCCGATTGCGTGGAATCGACTGACAATAATGTTTCTACAATGGCTTAAAACTGGACGAAATGACTAGAATTCTCTAAAATGACTCAGAACATTTCCAGAGTGATTCAAAATTCTGCAAAATGATTTAAACATTTCCAAAGCGACTCAAAAATCTTCAGTATCATTGAAAAAATTGTCCAAAATGACTCAAAATGTTCCCAGAGTGACTCAGAATTCTCCACATTCTGTTAAATAGAAGCAGGAGTGACTAAAGGAGGATGGTCTCCTCTGTTTATGTGGGATCAATGACTTTGATCAGTTTCTCTTGCTGTTCTTCTGTGTTTTCTTAATCTTCAGCTCTTTAAAGGTTCAGCTCTTAAATCCTTATTTCATGCTTTATGTTTCTCGTTCAGAGACTTTTCTGAGACCACAGAGAGGAGGCTGTATCTCATTTATCAATAAGTAATAAATTATCAGCAATACAGATAATTGTAAAAATGTTCCTAATATCGGCCGTGATAATCGGTCAGGCTTTTATTTATTCATCCTTCACCCTGTCACAGCTTCTGTCCTTTGTTCTGCTCCTCCTCTCCCTCCTTTTGTCCTCATCATTCTCACCTAAATTTATCTTCAGATGATCGTCCTGTCTCGGCGTCACTTTGCTCCCCTCCTCTTTTCTTTCCGCTGACGCCCGCCGCTTGTTAGCCGGCCTGCCGAGGCGATACAGGGCAGCTAGCAGGTAGCGAGGAGGGCATCTAACAGCCTGACACTCGGAGGGCTAATTAACCTCCGGATCGCTGTGGTCGGGCAGCGGAAAGAGGAAAAAAAGAGGAGAAAGGCTTAGATTGAAGGGGAGAAAGTGCAGGAAGAAGCTTCACGGATAGAAAGGAGGATAAAAGAAGGAGAGGAAGCATTCTGGTGGAGATTAGATAGACGGAGGCTGGAAAACAGAAGCAAGAAAGTAACATTTTGGACGATATGTTTAAATATGAAGGTGAAAAAATGTGTGTTTTAGTTCCTACATTTTGAATTTGTTTCTGCTATTGTTCTGGTTGCTTGCAGCATTTAAAGAATCTGATGCAAACTGTTTATTACATAATATTGATGGAAATTTCAAGTTTAAATTTGGTTAATTTCCTGCGCTTTATGCCCATAATTTACTACTAACATATAAACACAGCCTGCAGTTCATCCTAATAGCCTCTGAATAGTTTTGTTGATGGACTTTTGGCCACACATAATATCTAGTATTGCTAGTATTTACAGAATCTGATACAAACTGTTTATTTTGGGTCAATTTTTTTAAGGAATCGCATAAAATCAAGTCAGTCTGATGGAACTTTTAGGCTTAGATTTGGTTAATTTTTACAGATTAAACTGCACATCCACCACAAATTTTCGTACCTGCATTTTCTTTTGTTTCTATTTCTCACACTACTATGAAGCTAGCTCTAATTAAATCTGTAATGTTGGTGTTTTTTGATGATGCGGTTCAGAGGGTAGTTCTCATCCTTTTAGTGGAAATTTGTTCCATGAAAAATCAGATTGCAGATAAAACCAGTAAAATACTTTAAGGCTGAAGAATGTATGGATTTTTATCTGCGATGCTCATTGACGATTGAAGTTTCATATCTCTGTGTTCAGATTTGATTTGAGGTTTGAGTCTGAGAATACAGAGAGAGATGTTTGACCTAGAGGTTGGTTCCCCCCGGCTGAGGAGCCTCAAAAAGTTTAAAAAACTCCCTTAAATGTCAAACATATCAGACTGCTACAGCTTTACTGAATTTATTCACAAGTATGGATCCTCTGGAGTGGAAGCTGGTTGAGTGCAAAATGAAACGAGACAAAGTTCAGGAGATGGAGCAAAACGAAAAAGAGGGACGGGAAAAAGTACTGATGGATGGATGGATAGATTGTCCAAAATTACTTAAAGTTTTACAAAAATGAGTCAAAACATTTCCAAAGTGATTCAAAATTCTCCATAATAACTAAACATAACTAAAAAGCCAAATATCAACCACGATAATTGATGTGTGTCTAATGGTAACATCTGGATTCATTAAACAAAAATGTGTTTTCTTGTGCAGTTGAAGCAGCCAGTGTGAAAAAACTTCCCCTTTCGCAAAAATAATAAAACAAATGCAATAACAGGACTATGAGGCAATGAGGGGAAATATGACTGGACTGAACAGTGAGGAGGAGGGGAGATTAGAGGGAGGAGAGGGGATGAAGCCTCTGTTAATAAGTGAGAGGAGGAGGAAGGAGTGTCGCTCTGTTTTTCATAAATGTCTTGATTTGATGCTCTTATACCTGCCTGCATTAGCTGAAGGATTCAGGCATTCGCTCACAGCCACTGTAGTGTTCCTGAAACGTTAAGCTAGCTTAAGCTAAATCTTAGCAGTACTGCCGTGGCATTACTCTGGCTTTTCGCTCGGGGAGCCTTTTCACAAAACAGGTAATTCCCCCCGAACTCGCAGAGAGCACTATTTTTCCAGCCTGCAGGCGCCCGGCAGCGTAATTGGCAGCAAAAGCGTTATTAAGCTCGGCCCTTGTGAATATCAAAGATTTGTTTGGCCTTTTCTAGTCGCTTCTCTGAGGCTGGAATAAAGCCATAGTCTGGATTTTCCATTTAGGAGATTAAAGACATCACTCTTAGTCGAGTTTAATCACTCTTCTGTGCATATACGAGTTCCTCGACATTACATCGAGTGCTTCCCTGATAGAGAACCGTGGTCCTTATAGTGAGGATGTTTCTACCCTTTGTGCAGAGTCATCGGTTCTTACTGGATTAGAAACGACTTCTAATTGGGGTCGAGTTAACCCTCCAATCCCCGGGCAGTTTGGGGACATTTTTATTTGCTAATGTCATATTTTTACTAACTATGGACTCTCTTTTCACTGCGGTATAAAGTCCTGGAAATGACACGACCGTGGATAGAAGTCGAGACGGCTCTGTAAGAGATTTATTGCGAATTTTAACACTGTTACAATAAAATCAGAAAAAAAGAATTGAACTGGAATCAACATATTTAACACTTTTAGGTATGTTGGCTGGTTGGTAGGTAGGTATCTATGTTGGTTGGTTGGTTGGTTGGTAGGTAGGTATCTATGTTGGTTGGTAGGTAGGTTGGTAGGTAGGTAGGTATCTATGTTGGTTGGTTGGTAGGTAGGTAGGTATCTATGTTGGTTGGTAGGTAGGTAGGCATCTATGTTGGTTGGTAGGTAGGTATCTATGTTGGTTGGTAGGTAGGTATCTATGTTGGTTGGTTGGTAGGTAGGTAGGTTGGTAGGTAGGTAGGTATCTATGTTGGTTGGTTGGTAGGTAGGTAGGTATCTATGTTGGTTGGTTGGTAGGTAGGTAGGTATCTATGTTGGTAGGTAGGTAGGTAGGTATCTATGTTGGTTGGTTAATAGGTAGGTAGATAGGTAGGTATCTATGTTGATTGGTTGATAGGTAGGTAGGTAGGTAGGTATCTATGTTGACTGGTTGATAGGTAGGTAGGTAGGTATCTATGTTGGTTGGTTGGTAGGTTGCTCTGTTTTATTGGTTGATAGGTTGCTATGTTGGTTGGTTGGTAGGTTGCTCGGTTGGTTGGTAGGTTGCTCTGTTTGTTGGTTGATAGGTTGCTATGTTGGTTGGTTGCTATGTTAGTTGGTTGGTTGTTTGATTGGTAGGTTTTATGTTTTCCCAGCCTGTGTGAGCCCTCTGACCTTTTTTTTGAATGGTATTACTTTGTTCCTGGACACGTTTTCGAATTTAATTTCCAGTTAACTTTACCACTGTAGATGGGAAAGCATTGAGACATTTCAGGGTAATATCTTTGTTGTGATCCTGCTCTGCAAGTAATTTCTTACAGAAATAGTTAACATTTATCATTAACGTCTCCCACATGATATCTTTTCTCATCTTGTGGCACTTCTTTACGTCATTTTGAGGCAGAAAAATCATGGTGGTCAAATAAAAACTCCCTATAAGTCAAAATTTTCTCACAGTACAGATAGTTTTGGGCTTAACAGTACAATACAGTGGCAAAGTTTTGTAGGAGGGTAATAGTTTTATTTCTTGTTTAGTGAGTGACCTAAATTATTGATCTGTTGTCAAATTTCCAACTAGTCAAGTAGCCATTTGTGCTGTAAAATACCCAGGTAGGAATTCCAGACACCATCAATAGTCATGTATAGTTGCAAAATTAAGTGTAAATGCAAGATCTGATGTTATTTCAATTAGTCTCAAATCGATGTCTGTTTCGCGTTTTCGTTCAGTGTCAAATATTAACTGCTGAAAATCAGTTTTACCACATCTCATATGCTTTTTAACAAATTTATGGACAGTTTTTTACCGCACATGTAGCACCCCTCGCTGCACCACCTCTCGACTCAGCCGCCCACCTGCCAGCGCCTCCACCAGCTCCAGCTTCACCGCTAATGAATGATTAAATAGCTGCCATGTCAGGTCGAGCCAAGCAGTGAGTCATTGTTGGACTCTCCGGTGTCCCGGTTGGGCCTCCGCACTGCAGCTCCCATGATGGATGTGTCGGCACGAGGTGTGCATCCACCGCTAGCACCGAGAGATCCTCAAATTAATAGACTCCGTTAACTAATAGTCCTGGTTTAGGTGAAGATTGGATCTGACAGCAGAGATGGAGACATAAATTACCGCAGGCCATCGACAGCAAACGTTGATTCACAGGATTCAATTCCACAGGCAAATTTTTTTGTTTTAAAAAAGGAAAACTACAAAAAATGAATTGGAGTCAACAGCTTTAACATGTTTTCCAAGTGCCGACAGGTGTTTTCAGTACTGGAGATGGATGGATGGATAGAGAACAAGATGAATAGAGATCGATAGTGATATACATAGAGACAGAGAATGATAGATCGAGATAGACATAGATATAGATAGACATAGAGAAAGACAAGTAGATATAGATGGACAGACAAAGATAGGTAGATATAGATAGACATAGAGAAAGATGGGGAGATACAGATAGACATAGAGAAAGATGGGGAGATATAGATAGACATAGAGAAAGATGGGGAGATATAGATAGACACAGAAGTAGATAGAAATAGATATAGAGAACGATAGAGAGATACAAATAGAGATATAGAGGTGGGTAGATCAAGATATGTAGATTGAGTTTTAGAGATGAATATAAATTAAAAAAAGACATGGAAATAATTGGGTATAGAGATAGATTTAATAGTGTAACATGCAGTTGAAGTGAAAGTCATGCGAGAGAGCGATAGTGACAGATAGGCAGAGATAGAGGTTGATTGATATTGAAATAGAGATTTATGGAGGTAGATGGAGGTAGGTAGGGATGGATGGATGGATAGATAGAGGAAGATTGATATCGAAATAAAGATTTTTAGAGATAGATCGAGGTAGATGGAGATAGATTGGGAAATAAAGATCGATAGAGATGGATAGAGAAAGAAACAGGTATAGATGGATATAGTAGTGTACCAAAAATCATAACATTATTGTGCAAATCGTGGTGGTCAAAGAAATAAGATACTACAATTGCTGGTATTAACAATACATGTGCAAAATTGCTGCTATTAAGGATAAAAAATATCATTAAAATAATGATTATAATTAATAATGAAGCATGGCGGTCAGTGGTGAACACTGGACAGATGTTTTGTTGTGCTGAATGTGTCCTCCAACAGCTTGCTGTCAGCTTCCTCCTCTATATATCAATGTTGAGCCGTGCTGAATGTGTTTTATTGATCAAATATGTTTTATTTTACTGTCAATGTCTCTAATTTGTTTTCATACCAGAAATCTCATACAGGTGAATTTTTTCATTATTTATAGCAAACCTCAGCACTTAAACGCTTCATGTGCCGCTGTGTTTTTTCATGTCACATCTGAGCTTTCATGGCCCTCCGGTGATAGCTGTCATGTTTGGAATGATTGGAAGCTTCCTCTCCCATCTTTTCCCCTCCGAGCCTTTTCGCCGAAGGTGAAAGACATTTGACAGCGACTTCCGCCGCTCAGTTTTCTCTTCGCTCTCGTCACCTGGAGATGACAAGTCATCACACAATCTCATATTTTATCGGAGTCGCCCAGATGACATGTTTTTCAATTCTTCCTCTTCAGACTTGAGGCTATCATGGTGTTTTTCGTTCATGCTTTCCTGATAGTTTTGAGCCACACGTGGATGTACACCACATGCTGTAAGGGAAGCACAAATAAATAATGCTGATCTCTCTCTCTCTCTATATATATATGTATATATATATATATATATATACTGATAGTCATTAGAAACTTTGAGGTAGAAATGTACGCAGAATTCTCCTTGTAGGGGGGTTGTAATTATTCATTGTGGATTTACTGATGATCTGGTGCCCTGGTAGTTGAGATAATGATGAGTTGTCATTTTGTCATGATTCACTGCACATGGGTTGGTCACTTTGCTAAAGTGAACCAAATACACACCAAGCAACACTCAGTGAGTATCTGCACAATTTGAGAATGGGGTTTTGAAGGCCTATATAAAGGCCCAAAAAAGGCCACCATTGTTAGTCCAGTGAACAGCATCGTGCCGCGTCTGTCACATGAACAACGTCTCCGGGCACTGGGTATGGTGGAGGCCGGTTTGAGCTACAGCGATGTAGCCAGGCGTATGGGCTGTTCCCAAGCAACAATCAGAAGCCTGGTCCAAAACATGTGCCGATGGATTGCTGCCTGCATCGAAGCAAATGGAGGCCATACTCGGTATTGACTGTTGTGACTTTGTGTTTGGCAGGTGCCGTTTTCTTTTGTGAAATTCTTTATTTTGAAATCATTCTTGAAACTTTAGATTTTTGTTTCTGTATGCCAATATGCTAAACAAATGATTCATATGAAGAAGATCCAGTTTGGGGCTTCAAAATAAAAATTATGTTGAAAAATATGGTCTCAAAGTTTTTAATGACTGTCAGTGTATATATATATATATATATATATATATATACTTATTCTGCAGCAGGAATCCAAAATATTTTTTTTTACTCACTGTGGACTCGTTTTTCACTGCAATATAAAGTCCTGGAAGCAGCACGGCTGTGGTTAGAAGTCTCTTCTTCTGTCTCTAAGTCTCCGTAAGAGATGTTATGCAAAGTTAAAAATTATAATCAGATAGATTGATAGGTTAATATGTTGATTGGTAGGTTGCTATGTTGGTTGGTTGACAGGTTACTATGTTGGTTGATAGGTCACTGTGTTGGTTGGCTGGTTCCTATGTTGGTTGGTGGGTTCGTTGATTGATTGATCGATAGATCGATTGATTATACATCACTTTGTGGAAACTCCAGGTATCCAGTAGGCCACATGTTACATTTTTTTCTTGCTTTCCTGATAATTTTCAGCTACACGTGGATTTAAAAGAAACAAAAAGAAATAATGCTGCAATAGATATATATAACATACACTTATTCTACAGGGGGAATCCAAAAGAAAGATTACTGCTGCATAAAGATGTTTGCAGAGTATGGGCCTCCTGTGGACCTTCGCTTGTTCCTGTACAGGGATTTGTTACATAACACGCCGTATAGTTGGTGTGCTAAATGAAGTGCATGCAGAGGACACAGAAGCAGGTGATTTCAGCTTTAATCTCTACATTTCTGCTGACATGATTGTCCACAATTTGATATGAGACTGAAAGTTGACTCAATCCAAACATTCCTACGACCCCATTAGGAGCAAGTTTGACAACAGTGACGGCATCCAATTAAAATAAACAAATTATCTTTGGCAGGAAGCTACACAAAGAAGAAACTAGCTGTCGGGACGAGTTGACAGGTTTTCTTTTCATACCAACGTGGTGGATATTAATAGAGAAAGCAGAGGTTGGAGTTTGTCTTTAAGAGGCGGTTTGTGATAGAAGATCAGAGGACTTCTTATTGTGTAGCTTCACGACAAAATCACTTATTCAGGTCAAAACTTAAACTCCTGCTCGGCTTCTCGTGCATCAGCCGCCGAATTTCCCGTCTGTGTTCACTGCAGGCACTTTAAAGTGTTTGTTGTTTTATAGCCCCGCTTCTCATCGGGGGTCTGAGCTCCTAATCTACGCTTGTAAACGGCTAACAAGTGAGGCCGACTGACAGACGATGGACTTAGATAGATGGATGCTGCAGCCTCGGGCTTTATGAGAGCTTCAAACCCTTCATCAAGCTCAGCACAAGATCCTGGAAGTGCTGGAACTGCCAGCACCAACTAAATACATGTGGGGTTCCCATGGCTTTGAGTTTTAGTTGAATACCCCTGTGCTATACTATGTATGAATAGAATCCGATTACTCCATTAATCGCCAGAATACTCGATAGAATACTCGGTTACTAAAATAATCGATTCCTGCAGCCCTACACCAGCTTGTGGAGATAAAAAAGTGAGAATGAAACCCAGAAATCTAACCTGATGCCAACATCTCGCAGATCAGGAGACAGAGCAGCCGATGTTCAAAGCATTTCCACCATTTAGATGTAGTACTGTAGCTCTCTGTAGATAAGGAGGGCGTTCTGGTGGGAAATGTGGGTGGAGGCATGTCAAGAAGTCTCGCTGTTTCCTGTGCAAGCTTCCCAGCAGTAAGATCTACAATGTATGGGCGTCCTTTGCATTGATGGAAAAGGCAGGAAGCCGGCAGAGCAGCTTGAATGAATTTAAATTCTAGTAAGTATTAAAAGCAGAACTCATCAGGTCACTCCACAACCACGAACATCTTCAAACATCTTCAAACCCAACACGTTAAAGCCACACTAACGTCCTCTCTTCTGCCGGTAAACTCCTCGTCTCTCGCATGTTTTCACTTCTAATGTGGAAATATCAGAGCAAGGTCACATTGTAATTTGCGAGCAGCGTTTGATTGTTCTTCGGGATGAGTAATCTTTCTGCTTCGGAGTTTGCCGTGTCATCAAGGATGCCGTCACTCACCGAGAGAAATTTCACGTGAATAATTTAAAGTGGTCGTATGAAGTGTTTTGTTTGCTCAGAAGGCTGATGTGGTTTATGGGAAAGATGGAAGACTCACAGTAGGGGTACAAAAAGTGGAAAAAATAAGATTTTCTTCAGATGTAGCCCATATTATTCCTGACAAGGAATAATATGGACAGCTTTCCAGCAGTCACCATGGCGATGATTTCAACCTTAACACAACTTTATCCACACATGTAAGACTTGCGGTGCCTTTAGTTTCACATTTTTTTCATTTTTCTGAGCTCTAATGACTCCTACATTTTGTTTCTGTTCCACGTCTTTGTGTTGGCAGGTTAAAGAGTTGTTTGTCAACATTCATGTCTCCACATTATTTCACCTGGAGGTTCTTTTCCCGTGTAGATTTTACTGCCTGATCCAGAATTTGTTTAGGAGCTCAAATGACTTTGTAATTGGAGTTTCAAAGCAAGACCTGCTTTGCATTTTCAGCTGCTACAAGTTTGTGTCCGCATTAAAGGGAAGTGTTGTGGTCCGCTGTAGTGTTTTGTTTTTTTGTGCCAAAGTCAGAAATGCACAGTTTTTAAAATACTTGAGTGGAACAACACCATCTCTGGTCCTTCTCCCTGAAAGCAGCAATGGTGTCACTGGTTTTGTTTTTACCTTTTGTCTCTCTGTGGTCCACAAAAGCAGTTTTTCAGTATCTTTGGCAGGTGTTTATGGTTTATATCTCTGTTAATGCGTTTTGCTAGCACTATATAACGTTACAAACATGCAAGATGTCAAGAAGTCATCAATCAGACTTCATTTGTAAAACACTGAAGTGTAAAACTAAGTGCTTTACAGACAATTCATCCAACGTCAGGTTTAAATGAAAAGGACTTAAAAACAGCGACAGAAGAACTAAGGAAGCAGTGTCCTGAATACTGCATGCAATTAGGAAGCACCAGATCGAATGAAAGAATTTTTTTTAAAAAGGTAAAATAAAATCTAGTATCCATAAAAATAATGTAGTTACAAAACAGTAATCAAAGTACATAAAACAATTAGAAAACACCAGATAAACTAGAATAAAAAAATTAAATAACTGTAAAAATATGTAGTAAAATGAAATATATCTGTAAATTTAAAAATAAATGGATAGGTTAAAGACACAATACAAGTAAAAAAAAAAAAATGAAACGACCAATAAAATAAATATTCAAGATAAATTTAAAAAGCATTTAAAATAAAATACTCGTAAATGAAATGTAGATTGATACGCAAAAGTTAAAATTCATTTTAAAAAACTATCAGAAAACACCAGATGACATAAAAGTTCCAAATAAATAAATCATAACAAATATTGTAAAATCAAATATACATAAATAATATATAGGCAGATAAGTAATAGACTGAATAAAATCAAAATTTAAAAAAAAATTAGGAAACCACCAGATAAATTTTCATTAAAATGTATATATTGTATTTTACTATATATATATATATATATATATATATATATATAGTAAAATACTATATAATGTTAATAAATAAATAGAAAATAGATAATCTCCAAAGCCAAGGTCGCAATTCATAAAAAATGAGGAAGCATGACAAGAAATACATTTTTAAAAAAATAAGGATTTAAAGAAATGTTAAATTAAAGCTAATATCCATAAATATAATAGAAATATGTAAAGAACAAAATATATGTCAAAATTTGTGACAACAGAATAAAACATTTGAGAAAATGACCAAAATATGTAAATAAATGAAAAAAAATACAGAAATCAATCGATACAATTTGTTCTAGAAAGAATTATAAATAAATCAAATGTGTCATGAAGCTCTACAGATGTACTAAAGATACAAAAACGACCAATTATTATACACCCTATTGATGTTTTTATTTAAATAATGTAGTTTGTGTTTTCCTCTCTGATGTTTTTTGTACTCTCTTGTTTTCCCAGAATGCCGAGGTGTCGGTGTTTGAGGTCAACATCCGGTTTATAGGAGGACTGCTGGCTGCCTACTACCTCTCTGGCCAAGAAGTGAGTACTTTCCTCCTCTGTTTCTGTTTCTGTGAGGCTGGAGGTGAGATCTGCATTATTTGCATTTGACGGAAACTTGCTGCTGGACACCTTTGTTTTGTTTTGAGGATCACAGAGATGGCAGGAAGTGGAGGGACCGGCTGGTGTTTTATTTGAAATCCATCCTCTCCTCTGCTGCCATTAAGGCCAGCAGGCAGATTTTGTTTCTTGGTTAGGGCACTTGTGAAAGTTATATCCAACCATCCATCTCCCTCTCTCTCCGTCCGTCCCTTCGACTCCAGCTTTCATGCCCGGCCGAGCAGCTCTCCCTCCATAATGGGAGCAAATACATCAAATATGTGCCCGGTGCAGCCTCCACAACCGTCTAGTATAATTTTATTTTGGTCTTCATGGCGGCCAACATGCGCTGATTTACAGTATCGCCTCTTTGAAACTCGATCCGCTGCCCTGCTGTGTTTCCTCTCAAACCACAGCTGTCAGAAATGCCCTGTAGTGAACCCTGGAAGACTGAAACCACACAGCGTTTTGAGCAGAAAGTAAACGGTGATATCAGGTGAAGGTGTGACAGCGAGCGTCAGCAAAGTCCTTTTACATTGATTGGGGCAACTTTTAGTTGCAGGAATTCTTTTAAATGAATGCTGCAATCGTTGAAAAGCACTTCTGAAGGTGAGCGTTCATTGAGCTGTTGTCCTTCCACAACAAACCCACGCTCACACTCTCTCTTTATTGGATATGAAACAAAATAAAGTGAAACAATTAAGGACAACCAAAGGGAAGCGGAAGTTTGTCATACTCTAAGATATTTCAATGATTTTAATGAAGGTTGTCCGTGAAATATGTACTCTGCTGTTCAAAAAGTTTGGGATCATCCAGACAATTTCACATTTTCCATGAAAACTCCCACTTTTATCCATGTGCTAACATAACTGCACAAGGGTTTTCTAATCATCAGTTAGTTTTTCAACAGCATTAGCTAACAAAATGTAGCATTAGAACACAGGAGTGATGGTTGCTGGAAATGTTCCTCTGTACCCCTATGGAGATATTCCATTAAAACTTTCCAGTTAGAATAGTCATTCACCACATTAACAATGTCTACACTGGATTTATGATTCATTTAATGTTATCTTCATTGAAAAAAAACTGCTTTTCTTTCAAATATAAGGACATTTCTAAGTGAGCCAAACCTTTTGAACAGTACTGTATAATTAGATAATAACTTCACAGGTGTGACACATGGTCTTTATACTGTTTTCAGCTTGCAGTGTTTCTTCTGTTGCTAATTCTTTACATAATTTTACCGTAAAGAACTAGTTTAGTTGTTCACTCACTTAAAATCTCCCCATTTGCATTGATTTAGCTCTACAGAATGTTGGAATATGTTCTTGCCGGTTGTTATTTGTGCAATAAAAAAAAATTAGAAGTTGCAGACTTAACCCGTGTTTCCTAGGAAACAGAAATATCCTCACACTCTGAGTGAACGACGTTGTGTGAATTAATTAAGACATAAGATTGGCACAAATTTCAACGGAAGCTTTTAAATTTTTTTGCCTCATTTTCGTGTTGATTTTGGAATTTAAGAACACAAAGAAAGCAGTAATTAAACTGCAGTTTGGTGGAGGAGAAATGATTTGCTGAACCAGTTAAAGAATTCATTAGTCATCTGTTATTTGTTTAAAAGATGAACTAATCGTCTCAAAAACTATTTCCACTCTCCAATAACATCCAACAGACTTTGCTCAACCACAGTGAGTGATGCAAGGTTGACCCAACCAATTATTGAGGTCAATTTTTTTCATTTTTAGATAACAGATACCATTATTTTTATTGACCCATTATTGCAAAAGGAATTACATAAAGCCTCTTTAACTTTACTGCAGTCACTCTGTGGTCTCAAGCAATGTCCCGCCCACACCCCTCTCTGATTGGTTGTTCCAAATCACAAGTATCTGCCTATTAACAAAAACCATTGTTTACAGAGAGAGGCAGAGAAGCACTTTCACAAGCATTCCTGCTGTTACAGAGAAAGATCTCAATAATGAACATGTAGGTGTTAACAAGTGGTGCAGCTGGAAGTTAGTCTGCTGATGGCTACTGCTCAGAGGTTTACTGTGCCTGTTAGCATGTATGGAGCACTGTAACATCTTTCTAAAGTCAGATTAACACTATCGCTCTGTTCTAAATGGCAGAAACATCTCTCTAGCAGAGACACAACCTGCAAAAACTGAACAAGAAGCACAGCCATCTGCACAAATCAGGACATTAGCTGCTTTCACAGTGGCTGAGGCTACACTAGCAGCTAAGTCAGGAAGCAGCCAGAATTACTCTGAAACAGTGTCTGGAAAAACAATAACTAATAATGCTTTAAGATCTGTAGTACATCTGACATCATATAAAAAGAAATTAACCAAATAGAGAAGAACATCAGCCGTAGCTGCAGAAGACAAACTGTTGTTGATTTCTGACAGTTGACTGAACAATAAACAAGAGTACATCGTAGCATCACTCAAACGTCATCAATCCTGTTGCTATTGTAAATACAGTTACAGTAAGTGTTATTTATGAAGAAGCCTATTTATGAGTGACATGTTCCCTGTATTACTGTTTAAAAGTTTGGGGTCACTTAGAAATGTCCTTATTTTTGAAAGAAAAGCATTTTCCAGCAACCATCACTCCTGTGTTCTAATGCTACATTGTGTTAGCTAATGGTGCTGAAAGGTTCATTGATGTTTAGAAAACCCTTGTGCAGTTATGTTAGCACATGAATAAAAGCATGAGTTTTCATTGAAAACATGAAATTTTTTGGGTGACCCCAAACCTTTGAACGATGGTTTATATCTGCAGTAATGGTAATTCTTATTAATGAAGTCGTCAAGGTATGAATTACAGGTTTCTTGCCATCAAATGCTTTTAACAAATAACCTTGAATGTATATTGGTTTAAGATATTGGTTATTGGCCCGATAAAGCTCCCCAAAACTAAACAAAAATCCCATATCGCAAGGTCCCCAAAGCAAAGGATGTGTCGTGAATGTTTGGAAGTTGTAAACAGAGATTTTGCTTAATCACTCTGAATACCAACACAAGCTGAAGTGCCTCCGCAGCATAACTTAACACCACTCTTATTCCGGTCCACCTCCACCACCCAAATCAAACTCAGTCATTCATCAGAGCCCTTTGGAGTGATAACAGAAGCAGTGGGTGGTGGGAGGAGAGGGAGATGGGGTTCGGGAAGGCCGGGAGGGGAGACAGTGATGGAGGGAGCCGGAGAGAGGGTGGAGAAACCTGAGAGGAGGGTGTTTGGAGGTGATTGCTGCAAATAAAGAGATGGGAGTGGAGGGTGAGGATGATGAATGGCCGAGGGGGGGATAAAAGCAAGCGAGGCTCATTCTTCACTCTCGGTGGACGTGTCCTTGAGCAAGGCATTTAACCCTCCCAGCTGATCCAGTCGATCCAGCAGCAGAATCGATGGCCATCACTGGCTGAAGGATACTGTGGGATGCTGCGTGAACATGAAGCGGCGCCCACTACCTTCATAGATACTGGTTGCTGAAGTTTGAAGTTAAAGGGAGGATGTTTTCAAAGTTTATCATGATCTATATCCCAGACGGAGCAATTACAAAAGGGAGTGAGTGATGCCAAAAACGTAGACGCACTCGGACACCTTGTGTTTCAAGTAGCGTGATTGGACAAAAACTAATGCGGCCAAATTTACAATTTAATTTAGCAGATGCTTTTATCCAAAGCGACGTACATCTGAGAGTAGATACTAAGGACCTTGCCCAAGGGTCCTCACTGGACAACTGTGCCCTGACTGGGATTTAAACCGTCAGTCTCCCATGTTAAAGTCTGTGGTGCTAGTCCCTGAGCTATACAGTGAGCATCGTTGGGGTTTAACAGGTATAGAGCCACTTTGACAACGTGTTCTGTGATTGTTAATGACCTTGTGTTTCCTTAATCGTTAAAGGAAGAACTCACTCATTTTGCTATATTCATACAAATTCCGCATGATAATGGTTTTTGATTTATTGCCACTCATAATTTAATATATTGAAAATATATTAACCAGTAGGGAAGAAGGCAAAACTTACTGTTTAAGGCTTTAACGACCCAAGGAGGTGGCCACATGGACTAGTTTTGTTTTGTAGAGAGCATTGTGGGAGTTTAGCAAGTAAAGGGCCACCATGACAGCATCGTCTGTGATGGTTAATGACCTTGTGTTAATGTTTAGTGAATAAAAACTAATGCAGCTCCATGTGCTGTTTACTACTTCTGCTACCCTGAGACCAAACTGTTAGATAATTAAACATAACTAGAGCCATTGGAAAACTCCCAGATTAACGTAGTGCAGCCCAGTGTCTCTATAATTCCTCTATAACCACATTAAACTGTGTTATTTTTGTCTTTCTCTGTATAAAATTCTCTGCTGTTGGTACTCATGACCATTTTTTAGTTTTCAAATTTCATCTCATTCTTCATTGAATACATAAACACGCCTTTCATATTAAGGATTTGATGTTTACACAGATTATAGAGTAACGTTTTTACTCCTTTTCCAATACTTACATACCAAATTAGGGATTAAATCAGTTAAATCAAAACTAAGAGTTAGAAATTATATTGTAGATGACCTTTTTAATTCTGTAGCAATCCGAGAAGACGTTCATTAGGGCTAGTTTTGTGTTGGCCAGCAGAGAGCATTTGGAGGAGTTTGGCTAGTGAAGGGCCACCATGACAGCGTCCTCTGTGATGAATTATGACCTTGTGTTTGGATGTAGCCCAACAACACATACATTAAAGCTGTTGCAGCAGCTTGTGTCAGATATCAGAAATATATTTATGAGAATAAGAAGTAGTTGCCTCTGTAGTCATTTTGTGTAATCAGTTACTGATTGAAAATGCTGCGGATTATCGGTGAAGAAAATTGGTCAAAATTTGTATCCTGAGTTCAAATCAAACCCAGGTTTCTGATTTGTCTGAGTCCTTTTCATGGCTTCTCCACTGAGGACAGCAGAGTATTTGGTTTATTTACATGCCCTTGTTTTTTTTTTTTTTGTTGGTTGGGTTTTTTATTTGAAAATTTGTAAATGAGACATGAAGAATATCAAGAATTTGATGAAATATCACACTTTGAAGCTTGTATTTGCGTATGTTTCCTGATGAAACCATGCCCACGATGCATTCAAGGATTGCTGAAGTGTTGAAAATCCAACAATTCTCTCTGTTTGTACAGTTTCTGCCTCTGATAAAGTGTAAATTTGGCGATTTTTTTTTTTTTTTTTTTTTTTTTTTTTTTTTAGATATAGCATGCCCTTCAAACCTGACTGCTGGTTTTGGGGTTCACAAGATTGTTCAGGTCTCATGTCCAAATAAACGTTTGACTGGACGTGACGGATCGATGCTACAACTTAGAGGTAGCTGCTTGAAATGCTGGAAACTAATGAGCTGAAGTTTGTGTTGGAGAGGCTTCCTGTCACATTTAGACTATTGAAGTTTCTCCAGGAGTCGCACATGTTGGCTGTTCTTTCCTCGTTTAGCCACCATCTGGAAATGTAACTGTTGGCTTCGTTACTCATCATGTTTCGTTGGTTCAGGAACACGTTTTGAAACCCGTGAACTGCTTCAGTGTAGAGTAGAAACAATGACAGAGATCAACGTCATCATCCACTCGTAAAAACACAATGACAGAAAGCAGAAAACAGAGCGATGAAAGGCCAGTTAAGGAGAAAAAGATGTTACCAGACGAAGCTAGAAGAGCCCAGAGAAACAGATTTGGAGATCAGCATTCAAGAGGAGGTGGTTTGGGTCTGGGAGAGTCAAAGCAGAGCAGCGGTGATGGATTGTGTTTACTCCTCTGTCTGTCCTCTGCTTTATTCTGTTAGACTCTCCTTCTGTTTCCACCTCTTCCTCTAACGTCCTCGCCACCTTCTTCTCTCTATTCACGCTTTTGTTTTGCTTTCCTCACCACCTGCTGCCGCCGATCTCCATTATCTCTTCTTCCACTCGTCTTCCTCTTCTCCATTCCTTCTGTTTTCTTTGCTTTACCTCTTGTTCCTACTTTGTGATTTTTTTCGTCTCATCTTCACCTACTTTGTTTTCTCTCTCGTTCTCTTGTGTTTTGCAGTTTTCTTCATCTTTTATCTTTTCTTTTCCAGTTTTCTTCTTCTTTTTCCTTTGTAGTCTCCTTACAGAGTCTCTTTTCTAGATTTGTTTTGGCTTTTTCCTACATTTCTTTCATGTTTTGTACTTCACGTCCTCCTTAGGTTTCTGACATTCGTCTTCCTTCCAAATTGCTGCATTAAGTGCTTTCCTCTGTTTTCTGCGACTTTTAGGTCCTCTCCTCCTTAATGGAGAGCTTTTATCTTCATCACAGCTTGTCCTTTTCCCTCCTCTTCGTCGGACATTTCTTATTTTGTCTTCTTTTGTCTGCCTCTTTTCTATTTTAAAAAGAACGGGCTGATTTAGTGTGTTGTTTCTGTGCTAATTAGAACATTAAATAACCCGCACGTAGATTAGACAACTTGTTAGTTAGAGCTGGTTGGATATTTTTTTAACAAATATGAACATCTGGTGCTCATATAAATGGTAAAACTAAATCCTTTTGGCTTATGGAAAACATTTTGTGTCAGGGATTCTGTAAACTAAATGTCAGATTTGCATAGACTTGACCGCCAGCCGTCAGCACACAAAGACTTGAAGATTTTGATCCATCAGTAACACAGCTCACATGATCTTCTGCATTGGCTTAGATACGTTGTTCATTAATATAGAGGAATGCCGTCCAAACAGATTTCAGGTGATGTTAACTCTCACAGCTCTAATTGGTAGCCATTAACTGCCACATAAGTCTCTGTCATGGTGCCCCTTTACTAGCTAAACTCCCACAATGCTCTCTGCTTGCCAACACTTTATTGCGCACAGTCTAGCTAATTAATTACAATATTTACTCAGTAATATGATGTTTCAATTAAAGTATGACACATTACTGAATTAAAATAAAACTAAGCAAATTAAAATGTCACTAGAACAGAAAAGTAAGAAATAATAGTGACAGTGATACCGAAGTATTTATTTACATGATACTGAAACTGATCATGTGCAAAAACAGTAACATACTCAAATTAAAGCGAGCTTTTATTCTCCGGTGTTAATAGCAAGTCATTTCTTGGCGTGTAACCAATCAAACAGAGCTTTTGGCAAAAGGAATGCTTATTAATTTAGTTGAAAATAGCTTTCTAAAACAATTAGACTGATAATCTTAAAATATTTGTAGACTTGTAAATCTAAATACCCAAAAACCTCTTTTAGTCAGACATAATTTTTTCGTTTTTATTGGGGTTTTTTTTCTGTGTAGGTAGAAAGACAGTACCGTGATCTTCCTCTCATTTCACTCATGCTGACCCACATTTAGCAACATGGATTTTTAGCTGTCCAGAAGCTGGTTGATTACGGGGCAATCCTTTGCTTCTTACAGGAACATGCAGCGTTTAAGGTGACGTAGCGTTCACTTGTTGTCATAGTTATAGTGCCGCTATCTCTCAATGATACAGAAATCTTTAACAAATCCATGGATCTAGACTATAAGCTGCATCACTGCCAAAATCTAATCAATTGATCCTTGTGTCATTTCTCACCTTCATTGAGAATTTCATCCAAATCTGTTGATTAGTTTTTGAGTAATGTTGCTAAAAGACAGACAGACAAACAAATGTACACCGATCATCATATAACTCCATTGCGTTCCTTGGCTGAGTAATTAAGTATAAATATATAGATGAAAAAGTATAAATAAATTAAAGAACATCAGTAACCTTTTCGTAATACTCAGGAGGAGCGCTATTGGTTGTGAGGATGCTTAGCCTAGCTTAGCATCAAAATGGAAATAATAATGTCAGACGAAACCCAGGTGACATTTCTCATTAGTGGCTTGTAGTTTATTCAAAGAACAAGAACCTGCTAACATTCCTGCAGACTTTTAGACAAGAGCACGTTATCAAACAAACTTAAAGTGACTAAAATAGATCCACAGAGTTGACAGTGGAGCTGACATGGCTCTCATCTCTATTGTTTACCTGCTAGCTGCTAATATAAGTGACACTGACAGTTCAAACATTATCACGTTAATGTATCGGGCTGCTGGGTCACTCTCTGAATGTGGTTTTGGAGTAAATGCTGAATAATGGAGGAGCAGCTGAAACTAACAGGAGTTTGTCCATTTACATCCATAATCACATAGCAACATGTTTTAAAGATAACTTAAAGACAGAAAGGCGTTGAAGCTTTACTATTCATTCAAAGGCAGATTTTACACATGAAAATCACAAACTTTACAATCAGTCTTGTTTTCTGTGTCTGGAGGAGTTTTGTCAAGTTTGAGGAGAAAATGTCATCCGAGAGATGTTTAAAAGCCGAGCATTTACCAGTTGACCCAAACAGTTTAGTCTCTCACCTTAATGACTCCCCCGACTGACGGAGGTTCAGTAAAACTGCTTGGAGGACACTTTTAAATCTCGATTGCTAAGTTGAAGCAAAGTGGAGTTTCTCTGCTGTTGCTCCTCATTTGAATGCACACAAATACATTAAGATTCATTCTCATGTTTACAGCTCATTTCCATAAGTTTGTCTTCCAGAACTCTGCTTCTGATTTAAATGAGCTCACAGCGTAAAAATGTAAACTCAACAGGTTTTCTGGATTCCCTGCATACTGAGATTCATATACAGTATAAATGCACTAAAAGTGGATTAAAAGGTGACTTTAAAGCTAAAATCCACCGACAGCTTAGTAAATTAAACTAAAGGTCTAAAGTGTTTATTTAAACCATACACACGTGGACAAAATTGTTGGTACCCCTCAGTTAAAGAAGGAAAAACCCACAATTCTCACTGAAATCACTTGAAACTCACAAAAGTAACAATAAATAAAAATTTATTGAAAATTAAATAATCAAAAACAGCCATTACTTTTGAATTGTTGATTAACATAATTATTTAAAAAAACAAACTAATGAAACAGGCCTGGACAAAAATGATGGTACCTCTATAAAAGATTGAAAACTATTTGACCAGAGTGACATGATTAACTCAGGTGTGTCATTTAATTGACATCACAGGTGTTTCCAAACTCATAATCAGTCAGTCTGCCTATTTAAAGGGAGACAAGTAGTCACCCTGCTGTTTGGTGAAAAGGTGTGTACCACACTGAACATGGACAACAGAAAGCGAAGGAGAGAATTGTCCCAGGACATCCGAAAAAAATGATAGACAAACATCTTAAAGGTAAAGGCTATAAGACCATCTCTAAACAGCTTGAAGTTCCTGTGACAACAGTGGCTCATATTATTCAGAAGTTCAAGACCCACGGGACAGTAGCCAACCTCCCTGGACGTGGCCGCAAGAGGAAAATTGATGACAAATTGAAGAGACGGATCGTTGGAATTGTATCCAAAGAGCCCAGAGCAACCTCCAAAGAAATTAAAGGTGAACTCCAAGGCCAAGGTACATCAGTGTCAGATCGCACCATTCGTCGTTGTTTGAGCCAAAGTGGACTTCATGGGAGACGACCAAGGAGGACACCACTGCTGAAAAAAAACTCATAAAAAAGCGAGACTGGAATTTGCAAAAATGCATGTTGACAAGCCACAAAGCTTCTGGGAGAATGTCCTTTGGACAGATGAGACCAAACTGGAGCTTTTTGTTAAGGCACATCAACTCTATGTTCATAGACTCAAAAACCAAGCATACGAAGAAAAGAACACTGTCCCTACGGTGAAACATGGAGGAGGCTCAGTAATGTTTTGGGGCTGCTTTGCTGCATCTGGCACAGGGTGTCTTGAAAGTGTGCAAGGTACGATGAAATCTGAAGACTATCAAGGCATTCTGGAGAGAAATGTGCTGCCTAGTGTCAGAAAGCTTGGTCTCAGTCGCAGGTCATGGGTCTTCCAACAGGACAACGATCCAAAACACACAGCCAAAAACACCCAAGAATGGCTGAGAGAAAAGCGTTGGACTATTCTAAAGTGGCCTTCTATGAGCCCAGATCTGAATCCCATTGAACATATGTGGAAGGAGCTGAAACATGCCATTTGGAGAAGACACCCATCAAACCTGAGACAACTGGAGCTGTTTGCTCATGAGGAGTGGGCCAAAATACCTGTTGACAGCTGCAGAACGCTCATTGACAAATACAGAAATCGTTTAATTGCAGTGATTGTCTCAAAAGGTTGTGCAACAAAATATTAAGTTATGGGTACCATCATTTTTGTCCAGGCCTATTTCATTAGTTTGTTTTTTTTAAATAATTATGTTAATCAACAATTCAAAAGTGATGGCTGATTTTGATTATTTAATTTTCAATAAATTTTTATTTATTGTTACTTTTGTGAGTTTCAAGTGATTTCAGTGAGAATTGTGGGTTTTTCCTTCTTTAACTGAGGGGTACCAACAATTTTGTCCACGTGTGTATAAAGTGTCTGAGTCACTGCTGTTGACACGTGGCAGCCTGTCTTTATTTTCCACTTTATGTTTATGATATGAAAATAAGTAATTTGTGACATGGTGACACAAGATGTTTTTAATTTGACAAAAGGTTATAATACAACTCAAGGTTGTTACTAAAAAAATCTACTTCTCTTCATAAATTCTTATATATTCTTATGTTTGTTGAACCTAACATTCAGACGATCAAAATCCTGATAATTACTCAATATTTGGTCGTTGTTACCGGTGCGGACGTTGAGTGAAAAGTGAAAATAATATTTATAAATGTATATTAAATTAGTATCTTATGGCATTTTTTGACAAGGACATTTTTGTCCTTATGGTCTCAAATGTTAATTTCTTGTTAACAATAATAATAATTAAAAGTTTAATGTTCCACTTACAGCTTATTATTATATGAAAATGAATGTTTTTCTAGTTTTTTTAATTAAAAGAGAGTTAAAATGAATGTAGATGTATTTGTATCTGTGTGTATATATATATATATATATATATATATATATATATATATATATATATGCATATATTATTCATTTCTCTTTATTTTATGTGGGTTGATGGGTTGGGGGTTGGGGCGTGGCGGGGCAAACAAAAAAAATATGGGTGTATAGTTTTGTTAACATCATGTGTATAACCCCAAAATGCAAACTTGTGTCCAAATACTTATGGATATAGATTAGTTACACCTGTTATGACTGCTATCAGAAAATATCCACTGTAACTTCTATTATTGCTGCTGCTTCTTCTTCTGATGTTGTAAAGGCGCCAATAAACGTCAATAAAAAGGGGGAAAAAAGAGTTAAAAGCCAGTTCCTGAGAATTTCTGAATATTTGGTTGTTAAAAAGTGAAAATAATACTAATATATACATTAAATATATATTCAGTTAATATTTTAACTTTTTTTTTGATGGGGACATTTTTACGCTTAAGGTCTCCCAGTTTGACATAATAATAACAAAAACAACAGTGACATTTGAAGTAACTACCTTAAAACTTCATTAAAATTCCAAAATATTTGGTCGTAATTATCAGGGCTTCTATTGGTTGATAACTCTCTTTACTTGAATATGGAAAAATATATGAATACATATTGTAAATATATATTATATTCATATTTTTATGGCATTCCTTTTTCAAAATTAGGGCTTTTTTGTCCTTTAAGGCCTTTGTGCACTTTTTAAATTGACATGTGAGGGTTAAAGTAGATGTGCATTCACACCTCACATGTTTAGAAGCATAGTAACATCATTAATTCATGTAACTGTTGTTTGTTCACCCTGATATGCAGAGATGAAGGAAGGAGCCTGCATTTAAGTCAGAGTAATGCAAAATAAAAAATAGAGAAAGTCTGATCAGGAAAGTGTACCATGATCATTTAAGCTAGAAGTCATCAGAACTGTTAAAATAGAAAATGACAGCCAGCCGTAGATGTGACAGGAAGAAGGAAAAGAAGAGATTGGGGGCAGAAGATGAAGGAACGGAGTTAACCAGCAGAGTTAGGGAGGGAAGAAGCGAGTTCAGTGACGGGGGAGGATTTGAGCCAGAACACCAGATTGCAGAGAGAAGGTCAGGGGAGCGAGCCGAGCCCTGTGATGTAGGATAATGAGATGAGAGTGTCTGAAAGGAAAAGCTGCAGACTCGACGACACGACAACGACGGAGGAACATGAAACGAAGGAGAGATAATGATGGAGAAGAGAGGGAGCCAGAGGATGGAGAACAGAGGGAAGGGACCGGAGGCAGACAAAACGAGTAGAAAGAAGAAAACAGGATGAGGATGGACAGCACTTCTTCTGGTAAAAGACAGGAACAAATGTTTTTCCAAACCTGGTCCCGCAACAACATCCAGGATTTTTCTCCTCGATTCTCCTTCATTACCCCAAACTTCACCTCCTCGCCGGCAACAGATCGATTATTGCTTTTTTATTTAATTAATTGCTTTACTTCTGATTTCAGAAATGTCTCTGAACTGGAAACACAAACCAAGAAGCTAGCTTCTCTCACAGCGGCTAATGCTATGCTAACGGCTAGCGGCTAAGCTAGAAGGCAGCAACAGATTAACCTGAAACAGAGCCTGGAAAACAATAATTAATAATAAAGCTTTAAGATCTTTGTTCAGAATAAAAGTGATAAAACAGTGAAATATTTAGAAAATAGAAAAGAACAGTAGGAGACAAGCTGATTAATCTCATCGATACAAAATAAATTCTGACTTAATCACTTCTACTTCTATTTTACAGAATTTGGAGAATTCTGAGTCACTTTAAAAACATTTTGAGTCCGTCTTGAAAGTTTTTTGAGTCACTTTGGAAAACTTTTTACTCATTATGAAGAGTTTCGAATCACTTTTGAAACATTCTGAGTCATTTTTTTTTCCAAATTTTAAGCCATCGTGGACAATTTCTTGACCATTATGTAAAAAAAATTGGCACGAGTTTGGAAAATTTTGAGTCATTTTAGAGAATTTCAAGTCTTTTCATCTTATTTAAGTCATTTGAGAAACATTTTTGTCAGTCGATCCCACAAACAGAGGAGAGTGTCCTGATTGAATCACTCCTTTTTCTGTTATTATTGAATTCAGAGAATTCTAAGTCACTTTAGGAACATTTGAAGTCATTTTTTTAACCATTTTGAGTTCCTTTGGAAAAGTTTTGAGGAATTTTCTGTCAGATTTTAAGTCATTTGGACAATACTTTGATAATACAGGAAATAAACCTGAGTCGCTTCAGAATTTTAAGTCATTTTGAATGACTCTTAGCAATTTTGAAGATTTTTTTGAGTCACTTTGGAAAAGTTTTCCATTGTTATGTAGAGTTTCAAATCACTTTGGAAATGTTTTGAGTCCTTTTTGTCAGATTTGAAGCCATTTTTATCAATTCCTCAACTATTTTGGAAAAAATCGAAGTCTTTTTGAAAATGTTTTGAGTCATTTTTGAGCATTTTAACTCACTTTGGAAACATTTTTGTCAGTGGATCCCATATAAACTAGGGCTGCACGATTTTGGAATAAAACCTAATTGCGATTTTTCTGACCAAAATTGCGATTGTGGTTCGATTTGCGATTTTTTTGATTTTCTACTTTCAAAATCAAAAATCATAAAACTGCAAATTATGATTGAAAAAAGACAAGCTGACACATAAAAACAATACACAAATAATACAGCAGTGGCCGGCAACTGGCGGCCCGCAGGCCAAAACTGGCCCGTCAGGAATAATGTCTGGCCCACCAGATGATTTTGAAAATTTGATTTGGCTCAGAGCCAAGCCAGTCCGTCACCGCAACACGAAACTCGTGTGGTCGGCTGCTGCCGGGCATTTCCGCGTTTGCGCTACACGGTTGTAGCCAGATTTCACTGAGCAACAGTGTGTGCAAAACATGTGTGTCTCGGCAGTCATTTTAATACATCTGTGATCAGAATTGAGACGTGTGTCCCAAGCAGCGGCGATCAGCTGTAGAGGCTCCGCTGCTCGCGGTACACACACACACACACACACACACACACACACACACACACACACACACACACACACACACACACACACACACACACACACACACACACACAAGACTAAGGGAAACAAATAATCTCACCAATAGCCAAGTGGAGCCTGTGTCCAAAACATTGCATCATACTGCTGTCGGTGGTGATTCCGCAAGTGTTGGTACAAATTAGACGTGTTTCCTCTGGATCTGGCTACTGCACGATGACATATTTTGCATTTGGCTCGCTTTTGCTCCACATCGTTTTTCTCAAACCCAAAGTAAGTGAAATAGACAACTGAAATAGAGTTCTTTTTAGATACCAACTGCTCCGCACCCTGTTCTGTTACTGAAGATGTTCCTTCAGCCATTTTTACGCCGTTAATGTGTCACAATGAAAACTTTTTGCTCCTCACGGCATCGCAAAGTACACGTGCGGGTTTGTTGTTAGCTACTGGCTAAAGCTAGCTGCGGTAGTGCAGTGCATACGCACTTGCTTCCTGTTGCCATTTCTGATTGGCCAGTGGCCAGGAGGATCACGAGACTCAATGTTTTTGATTGGTGAATAGGTCTGTCACTCAAATAGGGATTTAAAAAAAAAAACCTCACCCTCGTGAGGTTAGGTTACCGCAGTAGTTAAAACCTCAATGTCGATGCGATGTCGATTAATCGTGCAGCCCTAATATAAACCGAAGAGAACGTTCTGATTTAGTCATTTCTATTTCTATTTTACAGAATGTGAAGAATTCTGAGTCTTTTTTTCACTTTTTTGAGTCAGTTTTGGGGAAATTTTTAAACATAATTAAGAATTTGGAATTACTTTGGAAATGTATTGAGTCATTTCTGTCGTATTTTGAGTCATTTTCAGCAATTCTTTGACCAATTTGAAAAAAATCGAAGTTACTATGAAACGGTTTTTAGTCATTTTCGAGAATTTTAAGTCCTTTTATAAACATTTCTGTCAGTTGATCCCACATAAACAGAGGAGAGCGTCCTGATTTAGTCACTCTTGTTTCTATTTTACATATTCAAGCTTATCCACCCAATTAATGAATAAGTCTACTTATGAATGACAGGTTCTCTGTTGTCACATGGTGCTAAAACATTACATCTAATGTATATCAGTCCCAAATATTCTGCATCGTTATCGGTTGATCCCTACTCCTGTCTGGATGTAAAGCTGAGCCGTCACTACATCCAGAATCTTTCTGTTTGATCCCACCTGGGAGATTTTGATTCCTTTTTATTTGTCAAACACTGAAACCTGTCAAACACTTTGAAGGCGCCTCTTCCTCCTTTTCTGACTGACTGATATTTAGCCGTCACCCAGCAGGACGTCGGTCAGATCAACCCCAGATAAAAGTAAAGAAACGGGGCGATGGGTCGGCGGTGTCATCACTGTGACTGGATTAGTGGTGTAAACTGACAGAGGCGTGGAATAAATACACAGCTGACACATCCACCAGATCTCATAAACAACTCTTTTCTTGTTCATTAGCTTTGAACATAGACGATGAAGTAGCTGTAAATAGAAAGAAGGCGTCTGCTGGCACTTGGGGGAAGAAGGACCTTTACGTTCCTCTCCTGCAGCTTGTTAGGACTTTCTAACGAGGCCGTAATGAGACTGTTGTGGGTTTTTGGCATCAACTATGTTTGCTGTTAAAGGGCAATGAAAAACTGAGTTTTAAAGGAGTTGCAGTGCTGTGTTCAGTACAGTCGGTCCATGTAGTGATCATCATAAGAAGAAGAAAGAAGAAGAAAATTCAGATTCCACAAGAAGTTGACGAGTATATGTACCACTTACCTTTACTCCAGTCAGCCTCAACAATGAAACCACTGACAGGTGAAGTAAATAACATCTACTATCTTGTTGATGGATGGATGGATGGATGGATGGATGGATAGACAGACAGACAGACAGACAGACAGACCCCAGTAGGTCCATGACATGGACTGATTGAAGTAGAAAATTCAGATTCCACAAGAACTTGACCGAGTATACGTACAGCTACGCCGTACTATTACTCCAATCAGCCACAACATTAAAATTACTGACAGGTGAAGTAAATAACATCTTTAATCTTGTTCTTCAAGCTGTTATGGTGAAGTGGGGCACCTACAAAGTCATTTGACATTGATTTTCTGCTTATTTCTGCATAATACACACTTTACATTAAAGTTATTGAAATCCAGTCATTTTGCTCCAGTATCTCTGATTTGCACATGATTTGAATGTTGTGGCTCCTAAAGTAGTTGAACTTCAAGATATCTTCTCCAAACATTATCCTACCAATTGCCCCCATACTACCATTCCTGTTTGCTTATTTCTGGTGTACATTTTGGTTTCCAAAATCCCGTTTTAACCCTGTGACTCCCAGAACCAGCCAGCAGCTTAAAATGCCTGTCATGTTCCCTAAATGTGCTAAAAATGGACCGTAGAACCCATAAAATCAGATTTTACTTTTACCTACCTGGCTTATTCCATCCCAAAACACCAAATATTGAGGAAGGTGGTTGGAGCACCAGCTTCAATTTTACTGTGGGTGCTGGTGGCGGAAGATCATGATAAAAAAGCTTTGTGTGCAAAATTACAGGCATCTACTCCCAGTAGTTTTTGAGTTATGGCATTTACAAATTTTAATAATTTAGGCCAAAATGCCCTCCCCCCAATCCTCGCCTGGAATTTTTAGGTTTTAAAATGCTTATATCTCTGCTTCTAGGTATCACAGAGACTTGACATTTTTTCTCCAAGCTCCCTACATGTTGGTGATGTCCTAGAAACAACACCCACACTCAGAAGTCTCTACAGAGCAGGGGGGCTTGCCCAAAATGTATAAATTATTTGTAAAAACCACTCGCGAGTAGGGTTAAGGGTGTTAAAAATACCAGAAATCACCATTTAGTATTGCTCTAGACCAGACTGGCTTATAACTTATACAGGGGGAGCCCTCTAGGCACATTATTTAGAGAGATATGGACTGCTGAACATTGCCCCCAATGAAAAGTACCTAATTTTCAAGGATCCTGAAGTCAATGTAGCACAGGTGGTAGAGATCTGCAAATTTGCACAGAAACTCATCTATCCTCTTACTATAGCCATGCAAAGTCCCAACTTCTAGCCATCACTGCATCATGCTCAATTTTACCCCCAAACTAGGCCATTACTGGCCTACTCCTTATGATAATATCTTTAATTCATCCTATGTTCTATAAAAAGTTGATTGCAGGTATTTAAATATAATTATACTTGCCTATGAAGTGACATAGGGCTTGAAAGAGTTTTGTTCTTCAAGATAAGGTATGTCCAGGAAATTTTCGAGGTGAAATGATTTGTTCTGTAATTTCTTGAATGAAAGTAGGTATGTTTATTCTATTAAATTCAGAAGTTCAGTGGGCACAATTCAGCCCTTGCAAGTTATCTAAAAAATGTGGAAGTTATTTTTCCACCTCCAGTTGTACACACCAGCATAAATATGCACACTGTATATGCATAACAGGTAATGTTCAGATTCATGACTACCAAAAATGGCCGAGTTTGGGGGTAAAATTGAGCATGATGCAGTGATGGCTAGAAGTTGGGACTTTGCATGGCTATAGTAAGAGGATAGATGAGTTTCTGTGCAAATTTGCAGATCTCTACCACCTGTGCTACATTGACTTCAGGATCCTTGAAAATTAGGTACTTTTCATGGGGGGCAATGTTCAGCAGTCCATATCTCTCTAAATAATGTGCCTAGAGGGCTCCCTCTGTATAAGTTATAAGCCAGTCTGGTCTAGAGCAATACTAAATGGTGATTTCTGGTATTTTTAACACCCTTAACCCTACTCGCGAGTGGTTTTTACAAATAATTTATACATTTTGGGCAAGCCCCCCTGCTCTGTAGAGACTTCTCCTGAGTGTGTGTGTTGTTTCTAAGACATCACCAACATGTAGGGAGCTTGGAGAAAAAATTTCAAGTCTCTGTGATACCTAGAAGCAGAGATACAAGCATTTTAAAACCTAAAAATTCCAGGCGAGGATTGGGGGGAGGGCATTTTGGCCTAAATTATTCAAATTTGAAAATGCCATAACTCAAAAACTACTGGGAGTAGATGCCTGTAATTTTGCACATAAAGTTTTTTTTAATCATGATCTTCCACCACTATCTTCCAAAGCCAAATTGAAGCTGGTGCTGCAACCCCCATCTGTGATTTCAGACGGAATCACCTACCTGTAACTAGATGGCACCAGCTCTCTTCATCTACTTTTCGTTATATTCCTTTGACTGAGTGATAATTAGAAAGACAAAACTCCCCTGTTCAGCTGTTCTTATGCAATAAAAAGAGTGATGTAACAAATGGAAATACTGGAAATAACATTAAGGCGATTTGCTGTGAAATTGTAAGAACTTACTTCTTCAATCATACAATTATCACAGCAAGAAACTGTAAAAATAGAGAGAAATAATTTCTTGTAAATATTCACCAAATCTAAGTTTAGAAGCAAGATTTGTCTTCAAAATCAGTTTATTCTACATGTTTAAAAATTTGCACCAGCTCCGGTATAAAGGTTCAAACTTCAAGGTTCTGCATTGGAAATAGTCAAATGTGTGCTGTAGCATTAACAGAAGAAGAAGAAAACTCAGGAAGGCCATTGAACAACAAAAGATTTAAAAAAAAAAAAAAAAACTAAAGTGGATGAATGGAGTTAAACATGGTAAAAGATTTTATAAATAAAACTACACACGTGGACAAAATTGTTGGTACCCCTCAGTTAAAGAAGGAAAAACCCACAATTCTCACTGAAATCACTTGAAACTCACAAAAGTAACAATAAATAAAAATTTATTGAAAATTAAATAATCAAAATCAGCCATTACTTTTGAATTGTTGATTAACATAATTATTTAAAAAAAACAAACTAATGAAACAGGCCTGGACAAAAATGATGGTGCCTCTATAAAAGATTGAAAACTATTTGACCAGAGTGACATGATTAACTCAGGTGTGTCATTTAATTGACATCACAGGTGTTTCCAAACTCATAATCAGTCAGTCTGCCTATTTAAAGGGAGACAAGTAGTCACCCTGCTGTTTGGTGAAAAGGTGTGTACCACACTGAACATGGACAACAGAAAGCGAAGGAGAGAATTGTCCCAGGACATCTGAAAAAAAGTTATAGACAAACATCTTAAAGGTAAAGGCTATAAGACCATCTCTAAACAGCTTGAAGTTCCTGTGACAACAGTGGCTCATATTATTCAGAAGTTCAAGACCCACGGGACAGTAGCCAACCTCCCTGGACGTGGCCGCAAGAGGAAAATTGATGACAAATTGAAGAGACGGATCGTTGGAATTGTATCCAAAGAGCCCAGAGCAACCTCCAAAGAAATTAAAGGTGAACTCCAAGGCCAAGGTACATCAGTGTCAGATCGCACCATTCGTCGTTGTTTGAGCCAAAGTGGACTTCATGGGAGACGACCAAGGAGGACACCACTGCTGAAAAAACTCATAAAAAAGCCAGACTGGAATTTGCAAAAATGCATGTTGACAAGCCACAAAGCTTCTGGGAGAATGTCCTTTGGACAGATGAGACCAAACTGGAGCTTTTTGGTAAGGCACATCAACTCTATGTTCATAGACTCAAAAACCAAGCATACGAAGAAAAGAACACTGTCCCTACGGTGAAACATGGAGGAGGCTCAGTAATGTTTTGGGGCTGCTTTGCTGCATCTGGCACAGGGTGTCTTGAAAGTGTGCAAGGTACGATGAAATCTGAAGACTATCAAGGCATTCTGGAGAGAAATGTGCTGCCTAGTGTCAGAAAGCTTGGTCTCAGTCGCAGGTCATGGGTCTTCCAACAGGACAACGATCCAAAACACACAGCCAAAAACACCCAAGAATGGCTGAGAGAAAAGCGTTGGACTATTCTAAAGTGGCCTTCTATGAGCCCAGATCTGAATCCCATTGAACATATGTGGAAGGAGCTGAAACATGCCACTTGGAGAAGACACCCATCAAACCTGAGACAACTGGAGCTGTTTGCTCATGAGGAGTGGGCCAAAATACCTGTTGACAGCTGCAGAACGCTCATTGACAAATACAGAAATCGTTTAATTGCAGTGATTGCCTCAAAAGGTTGTGCAACAAAATATTAAGTTATGGGTACCATCATTTTTGTCCAGCCCTATTTCATTAGTTTGTTTTTTTTAAATAATTATGTTAATCAACAATTCAAAAGTGATGGCTGATTTTGATTATTTAATTTTCAATAAATTTTTATTTATTGTTACTTTTGTGAGTTTCAAGTGATTTCAGTGAGAATTGAGAGTTTTTCCTTCTTTAACTGAGGGGTACCAACAATTTTGTCCATGTGTGTACACAACAGCAGATAAAATAGTAAAATACCACATCTAAGTTAGAAAAAAGATCAAGTGGAATAAAGAAAATGGAGGGTAAAACTGTTAAAGAAAAGGCTAGAAGTGGAGAAAAGCAGAATAAAATGAACAAAAATAGCATAAATATAATAAAAAAATACATTAGAACAGAAAAATAAACCACATCACATAATAGAAAGCCTCTAAAAATCAATAAGATGAGCAAGAGAGGAGTGAAAAAGTTGAATTTACAGCATAGAAACAATTTGTGTGAAGTCTTGGCTGATAAGGAAGCATCGAATGGAGCGTTCAAATCTCAGTATTTAGTGTTTTGTCTTGTTTTGGGAGCACATATTGAGGCCACCCCGGTTGTTTCTAGCAGCAGCTTTAGAGCCTCCTCTGGGAATCCTTCCTCCCTTTGCATAAATCGCTGTGATGACATGCTCGGTAAGCGGCTGCTGCTCTGCCAGCAGGCGAGAACGAAGGGAAAAAAACAAGATGGTGTAGCAAAACAGTGCAGAAATTCAAATTTCTTCACCGCTTTGTGCCTTATTCCACCCTGCAAACACACGACCCACCGTGGCCTGTACAAAAGCAGGCGGGAAAAAGTGCAAGGAGAAAGAGGTTAGTCTAAATGAAGTACAGAGAAGAGAAAAAAGAGGGAGAGATTTTAGTAGCGGAGATGACAAGCAGAAAGATGGAGGGAAACGGACCATGCAGTGGATACAGGGAAAGAAAGAGGACGGCGGATAAAGAGAATTAAGTTAATGAGGGAAAGAGGAGAATTGAGTGGAGTCGGGAATGAATTAAAAGACGTGCAGGTGTACAGTTCAGAGGAAAGCTGGCGTTTAATCAAGAACACTGGAAGAGGAACTCATCAGGAACCTCGGCAGAGTTCCACCGATACGTTTAACCCCCTGAAGCATGATTTTCTCTTTGCTGGTCACATTTTTTTCTCATTTTCACGACAATATAAAGTCCTAGAAGTAGAGAGAATCCAAATGTGCCTTTTGTTCAGTAAAAGAAAGAAATACCTCCATGAATCATGGTTGAATTTCTTTTATTTATTTTACAGCAATTTTAAAAAGTGAGAATCTTGGAATCACTATCGATGTTTTACTTAAATTTTTGATTTGTGTCATGAGTTTTTGTCACGTCTCAGTTGGTTTCAGCTGAGTCACTATTGACTTGACTGTTGTGCAGAGAAGTGCAGAATTTTTAGTTTTTTACAGAATGTGGTTAAAGCAAGCTGTTCAATTTTGGTGAATTTTTAAAGTCAAACATAAGATAATACAAGATAAGATGCCTTTTTGTTGCAATGAAATGAAATTGTAACTCCTGAAGTCTACAATTAAATTTCTTTGATCAAATATTTTACCAAAAATAAAAACACGAAAGATGTTTTATTTACATTTTTGATTTGTTTCTGCACTAAACACAACCTGCAGTTCATCCCTCTTCAGCTGAAAACTGCCTGAATTTTTGTCACATCACTGTTTGTTGCAGCTGAGTCACACATGACTTGATGGTTGTGCAGAAAACTGCACAATTTTTTGCTTTTTACAGAATTTGGTTAAAGCAGATGGTTAAATTTTGGTGAATTTTTAAATTCAGATTTGTAGAATGAAACAAAATATTGTTTTGGCCTTCAAAGTTGAAAACCTTCAGGGTTTTTTTGAGTAGTCATAGTTTCTCGCTCAGATAAATGACATTTTTGGTATTAAATTTTCTTTTACATTCTTTCAAACCTGTGAGTTGATTTTGGGTTTCTGAGGATTAATAACAAATAATTGTAACATCCAGTTGTGACTATTTTAGATGTCTTTCATTTTACTTTGATTAAAATGAAGAATTGGTAAATTAGAGTGAAACCGCTGCAGGTGTCTTCCTCTAGGATGTTTCCATCTTCTCTGTGGGAAGATTTAGTTTTATCTGGATAAAACCAAATGATCTGACCGATTTACTGGGTGAATCGATCAGCTTGTTGGTCTCGATGTCTTGTTTCATCCAAAGATATTCAGTTTTCTGCCACAGAGGAAAGAAACCAGAAAATATTCATTTAAGACAAAATTAGACCGACTGTCCCACATTTTAATTTATGTTTTCTCGCACAGAGAAAGAAGAAATCGGCTTTGTTCTTTTTCCAGCTGACCTCCAGGGAAAAGACATGGAAGAGAGGAACGTTTGGGCGGCTAATAGCGAGCGCAGGATAAACCCATCAGATGGGACAACAAACCAGTGGCTCATCCATCAGACCGTCACCTTCCTTTAACGCTCGATGCAAAATACGTGTCATGTTTGACAGCAGTCGGTTTGTTCCAGTGTGGCGGCGAAAAATGGGAGCTAATTTGATGATGCCCCACGAGTTTTCTCTCTGTGGCGCCTCGTCTTTGATGCTAAACAAACGGATCAGCTGATGGCGAGGCGGCGTGACAGAGCGTGGAGATGACACGCGGTAACCAGCGCTCACTCGGTGGGTGACTTAATCCCATCTCTCCTGCCGGCCCTCGGGGTCCTTCTCGCCAAGCAGCTGCATTCAGCACATTTCACAGTCTGGCTCTTAATCCCTTTTGGAGGCTCCATTACATGTCAACGGCGGCCCACTGCTTCCACCAGAGACTGAGTCTGAGTGCAGAGTCATGTACGTAGAAACTGATTCTTTACTGCACTGAGAAAGAATCTTATGAAGTCTAGCCGACTACTTTGGTGTTTGTTATGGACTTCTCTCAGTTACTATGGAGGAAGTTGCACAATAATATTACCTTTGCTTACAAAATGGTGAAAAATGAGTAATTTTGTTTGTCGCTAAAGATATTATAGGTGGCATACGGGGGTCCTCGGTTTATGACGTCCTGGACCTACGGCGTTTTGTTGTCACATCAGAACTGGTTACGTGGAACTAGTTGGCGAGCGGACAAATATTAAAGGTAGTATTGATGTGCAATGTCCTCCACAGAAACTGAGAAATCTCCGTAACAAACACCATATGTAGAGGAATAAATTCAGTAGTTGACTAAATGACTTAAAAAATATACAACGAAGCACCGTAGGTCGAGGACGTTGTAAACCGAGGACCCCCTGTATTTAGGAGTTGCTTAAAAATGGTTTAAGCTTTTTTTGATGGTTCCATGGCTTCCTGCAGATGTTTGGTTGTAGTTTGGAAGCTCTGTCAATTTACAGTTTCATTAAACAGACCCTTTCATCAGAAGAGACGTACATACACAAGGGAGGTAGGCGGGTAGCATTAAGGACCTTGCTGGCCTCATTGGACAACTGCTACTTGATTGAATGACCGATCTCCCATGCCAAAGTGTTAGTCACTGATCTATCCAGCTGTCAAAGGACTTTGGGCTCTTGGTTGTGTTTTTCCAGTCAGTGTTTCCTGTGTGCCAGGAGATTAATGTGGTCTGTAGCAGTCTTTAGGTTTTTGTAGAAGGAACAGGAATCCCCAGATTTCCCAGTAGAATGTTGAATTGCAGCACAATTGATGTCCTTTAGTGGTTTTAATGTTGTGGCTGATCGGTACATTTTTGGGCGATTGGTGCCATTCCAGCCTTTTACGCTCGTCAGGTTCCTGTTTCTGCTTTCCAAAGACGCTCTCAAATTTCTCGCCCCACCTTGTTTTGCCGCTGGTGTTTAGAATTTTTATGCGTGTTCTGTTTATGCGCGTGCCGGTGTTCACCGAGAGAGAACATCCTTCAGTGATCGATTCCAAAGTGCGCCGTAATGCATTTTAAAAGGGGATGAACACTAAAGCTGTCAGCCCTGCAGGGAGAGTGATAGAAACGAGTTCGGAGACACCGTGCCACCAAACTGTCTGGCACTCGTCCCCCCGAGGATTCTTACCTCTGAGCTCCCCGTATCCTAATCCCGTCGTCGTGCTACAGTAAATATGATGTAGCCTCGTGGTTAGTGATTTGCAGATGTGTCAAGGAGGAAAAAGGACACAAACTTTGCTTTGTTTTGTTGACAAAGCGACAGCGGTACATTTCACAAGTCAGTAGTTATTGATAGAGCCGCGCAGAATGTCAGAGTGAAGGTTGGCTGGCTTTAATTTAATATGAAGAATGCTAAATGAGCGCGTGCTTTAGAAACCACTCAATGCCAAATATCTCCCTGGCCTTTTTAATAATATTCTGTGTCTGATGTTTTCCACGTTGAGGCATTTTTAATTATTTCTGTTAAATAATTTGCAGGGACATCCAGACTATGAGATTTGAAGCAGCATGAAATTGAATTTTGAAACATCCTCCTACTGCTTAACCGCTGTCAGAACTAATCACACAATGAGTCGGATTACTTCGGTGAAGCTAATGAAGTCCACAGAAACAAGAAAAGTGGTAAAAGTACAGTTTTCTTAATACTGGTGTGTACATCAACACTGATAAGATGCTTGTTGTGAAACTGTAACTCAAGGACCCAAATTAGCGAACCTTAAAAAGCCGATGAAAAAAACAAACCGCAGTCCAGATAAAAGAAAAGAGGTGGGAGCAGGCAAAAATCAACCAAAAGAAGATGACAGAAGCACGACATAAACTAAAGCAAGATATAAAGAAAAGGCGTGAGAACTTAGACTAGAGACTAACTCAGACACATAAACAGGAAGTCAAACATTTTGGAGCTAAACTGAGCAACGAATATAACAATCTGACAAAAACAGACTTTTTAAGACTTCAGAACTGATTGCAGAGACAACACCACTAATGGGAATTATCAAAAGGAAGGGAAAAGATGGACACAGAATGGAAATAAAGTCACACAATTAAAGGAGATTTCAAAAATAAAACAGGAAGTAGCTGAAAGGGGACATGAAACCAATACATAGATGAACAGAGACACAGGAAACAAAAGAAAAAGATAAGAATTAATCAGAAAAACAACCCAAAAACCAAAAACTGACGTTGAAGACAAGTGCATGAGTTTCAGTCCTCAAAGATATACATGGGGTTTGACACAGAAGTTCTCAAATTACAAAATAAAAGAAATATTAGAGTTAAAATTTGATAAACTTTTGTTTCAAATCAAGGGATCAATTTATTAGAGGGACCACTTTAGCAGAATCTCTGTATCGGTCTGATTTTCTGACTGGGTTTACTTACCGAGCAACAATATGACTCCTGTTTCTGGCAGCTCTTTCTTTCATCTCTGCCCGTGAATGAAAGCAGCAGAGGAAGATGATTATCATAAAGCCAACGGTTTTTATCTGCGACGGCGGCCGACCGTCTCCTCTGATGGCTCATTTGGATGCTGTTACTGCTCGGTGGCATAAGCAGCTCCATCGGCAGTAAAAGTCCGTTAAGGGGCCTCGGTGCATCCGGCGGATTGGCCTCGGGTAGAAGGACGGCTTTACGATGACCGGGCAGACATGAACGCGCTGAACCTGACACAAGTTTACAAGTCCGTCACATGCACATAAACCAGAGATGCAGATGGCAATGACAAATCTCCACGCTGACATGAGCCAGCGTATTTAAAGCAGCGGTTTGACAGTGGTGAACGTCGCCAATGTTTTCTATTACCGTCATTGTTTTTATTTTCCACACAACCAGGAACACAGCACAGCACTCCTGCTTTAATTGGCAGTTTTATTTGTATTAGCCGTTAGCAACATGGCTATCGACCAAAGTACAGACGATATTTAGTTTTAATTCCAAAAAGCACAAAAAAAATGTTGCCAACTTGTGCTGTCTTCTGTTATCCTCAGTTTTGTTTTTGTTTTTTTCTGTTTCTTGTTCAGTTTATGCATGTTGTGTCTCTACTAGTGACACGTATTTATCAGTTAGAACAGACTGTTACAGTTCGTCTGAGATAAGGAAGATGTTACAGGTGATAGAGAGCTAGCGTTAACTGCAGGCTAAGAGGCACAGTAAAGCTCTTAGCAAAAGCGGCAGCCAACACCATCAGCAGAATAAGTTCCAGTTGCACTACCTGTAAATGAATTATTGAGGTCTTTCTTTGTTACACTAGGAATGCTTGTAGAAGTGCTTCTCCATCTCTCTCTGCAAACAATGGCTTTTGTTAATAGGCTGTTACTTGTATTTACAGCCAATCAGAAGGGGGTGTAAGCGGGACATTGCTTGAGACCACAGAGTGACTGCAGAAATAGAGAGACAGCAAATTTTATTTCAATTTAATTTATTTTGCGATAGTCAAAAATAGCAATAGTATTAGTCTAAAAAAAGCTAAATATCGGCGTCAATAATCGGTTTGGCCGGAAATTTTGCACATACACTGCCGTTCAAAAGTTTGGGGTCATTTAGAAATGTCTTTATTTTTGAAAGAAAAGCATTTTTTAAAATGAAGATAACATTAAATTGATCAGATGTCCAGTGTAGACATTGTTAATGTGGTAAATGACTATTCTAGCTGGAAATGTTTAATGGAATATCTCCATAGAGGTACAGAGGAACATTTCCAGCAACCATCACTCCTGTGTTCTGATGCTACATTGTGTTAGCTAATGGTGTTGAAAGGCTCATTGATGATTAGAAAACCCTTGTGCAGTTATGTTAGCACATGGATAAAAGTGTCAATTTTCACGGACAACATGGAATTGTCTGGGCGACCCCTAACTTTCGGATGGTAGTGTATATTTATCTACCCTAACCCCAGCTGGTGGAGGCAGATGGCTGTCATCCCTGAGTCTGGTTCTGCTGGAGATTTCTTCCTGTTTAATGGGATTTGTTTGTTTTTTATTCCTCATCATTTTAGCCATTTCCAAGCTGCTGCTTTGCACTGCTGAAATACTGATTTTTAAAACTGTAATGATGTCTGACTAACTACAGACTTACAATAAAGACAACGGAGGCGCTGAGTATTTCAGGGGTCCAGACTGCGACTAAATGGTCACATTTTGCGACCAAAATTTGAGCAAGTGCAAGTAAATTTTTCATCTACTCGCGCATGTGCGACCAGCGACCATTGAATATTTTTTGTTGCTGACAAACTTCTGCTCCACACCCAGTAGACAGTCATGCGCAAATGAGCTGGTTTAACCGACATTAACTCCAAAAGAAGAAGCAAGGAGAAGAAGAAGAAGGCGGGCCAATGTGTGTGAGAGCAGGGGGTGAATGACGGTGAAGCTCCTGATTTTTCACAAAGCCTTTATTTACGTTCAGCCTTATTTTAAACACAAATTCACCTTTCTGTCCTTCCCTCCTTTCTTATCCCCATTCCAGCTGCTAAGTTTAAACACATCCTTTCCTAGACAGCAACAGCGTGAAACTGTTTTCTTTCTTTTTTACCTGAATTTTTCTTCGTCATGTCAAGAAACCTCTTTTTAGAGAAACACTTCCTGTGCCGCTGGAATGGTCACAAAATAAAAGCCCGTAGCATTAAAAATACGCCTTCAAAATAAAAGCCTGGAGGAAACAGTTATTTTAACACAAGCAAAACAAAGGCTTGTCAAAATTGATGAACTGATCAACAGACCTTTGTAAGAGTAATTTACACATGATTCAGTATAAATACATAACGTTCACATGCATAATGCATGCCTGTACTCAGCACAAGGTCATTTTTATTACAGATTTCATCCGTTGGAAATTATGTCAACTGAGCAGCCTTGGCGAGGTACTGTGCTCTCTGAGTGCTTTTCTTGTTATGTTATGTCAAGTGCTGCACTATAAATGTCAATTGAAAACATAGTTTCTGCATTTATTGTGCAAGTATTTATACAGTGAAAATGAGTGGAAATGTAAATATTTAACCACGCCTGACATACGTCAGCAGGGTTACTGCGTTCACTTCGGTATCTGGCTGGGTAAGTATGTATGTGTGTGTGTATGTCCGTTCAGATATCTCTGCAAGTGCTGAAGTCAGGATAATCAACCTTGGCACTGAAGATCAGTGTAAGGTCCCCTGCTCAGTTGTGGAGTTACAGGTCAGCAGATCAAGTAGGAAGGGATATACGTAGGATGATCAAAATTGATACGTCGTATCATGCATGGGCGTGGTTCTGCCCTCTACTGGGGGCTCGTCTAGTTACTTTGTAGGTCGATTTTGGTGTGCGCCCCTAAATTTTCTGCTTGCGCTCTTAAAATTTTAAGTTAGGGGCCACTGTGCTCCTAGGAAAAAAAAATAGTCTGGAGCCCTGTATTTGGGTATATTTACACGTAAAACTATTTACAGTGATTGAGTGATTGATGATCATCATAAACATCCCTAGTTTTACATGTAGATTGAGTAGACAGCCAACATGTTAAAACAACATTACATGACTTAAAACACAAAAAAATCCTTTCAAAGTGCTTCTCTTTTAACTTTAAACACCCGTCCTGCTTCAGTTTGTGGTGTTTTAGGTGTTTTGGTATTGCTTTGATCATTTTGTCCTGTTTCAGAAGTATTTCAGGAAAGTTAGCTAGAAATCCTCATGAATATCAGGAATATTACGGGAAGACTTTCCTCGGTGAGATTCCTCCAGACACCAGGCGGCTTTTTTATCTCTCTCTGCCTCTTTGATCCCCTCTCAGCCTTCTGAGTAATTTTCCTCCTTTCCCATTCATGCGATTCATATCCTGCTCATATTCAGGGATATCTCTGCATCTGTTTGACGGCCTCTCCCTCGCCTTGTCTGTCTGTATTTGTTTCATGTTTAACTCCACAGTTTGACCTCCAAGTCTTTGGTACAGTGTCCCACCGGCTGCTTAAGTATTCTGCAAACACCAGCATGTGTTATTGCTCCCTCTTACTTTGGGAGACAGCAGGAATTTTCCATAGATCTGCTCTCTCTATAAAACTGCTCAGCCCTGACAGATTGTGTTGATGAATCAGCCTCCGTCTGCCTTGTGTTCGAGTGCTTTTCTCTGCGGTGCTGCTCTGCCTGACTGCTGTCTGACGCTTATATAACTCCCTCTTTGTCCCACAACTGTCCTCCGCCGGTAAAACAAACATTGCAAATCTGAAAATCGAACATTTATTAAAGGCCCAATGTTTTTGAGCCACGTAATTTTCCTATTCTGGATTTGTCTGTCCAGCAGGTTTATAGGCCCGTCTGGCCATTTGGCAGCAGAGTCTGTCTCTTCATGAAAAAAAATCAGATTTGTATTAACAGATTTCACTGTCTCTCAGCTCTAATACGCCATGGATCTCATTTATTTGTTCACTTGCTGGCATTTCAGAGTACTGTTTTGTATTTTTCTGGAGGTTACCGTGCCCCACTGCCACAGAACTTCAGCCATTATGCACTTAAGGTTATTTAGTCTCACCCCAGCTGGTGGAGGCAGATGGCTGCCCTCCCTTAGCCTGGTTCTGCCTCAGGTTTCTTCCTGTAATAGGAATACTGTAATATAATATTGTGAGGTCTTGACTGGAGTTCCAATGATTAATTGATTAGTTGCCATCTACACATTATGTATTTATTTCCAACTATTTTAATAATCACTGAATCATTTTCTGGTTTATTTCCTCCTCTGACAGTAAACTAAGTATATTTGTGTTGTGAACAAGACAAGACATTTAAGGACATTATTTTGTTCCCAGAGCAAAACTTATGGACATTTTTCACCATTTTCTGAACTTTTTATAGACCAAAAAAATGTATTAACTGAGAAACTAATTGACAATAAAAAAAAACTCAAGTATTGTGAGGTCTTGACTGGAGCTCCAATGATTCATTGATTAGTTTTCAGTTACATGTTGAATTACTTGACAAGTATTTTAATAACCACTGAGTAACTTTATCAAGAGAAAAAAAATCTAAATTCTCTGATTTCACCTTCTTAAATTTGGTTATTTTCTGGTTTCTTTCCTCCTTTATGACAGTAAATTTAATTCCTTGTTTTCCTTTAGAAATGCTTGTTGACATTGTTCACCCTTTTCTGGTCTTTTACAAACCAAACAACTTATTGATTAATTGATAAACTAACTGACAAAAAAAACTCAACAATGAATATTGTGAGGTCTTGCCTGGAGCACCAATGACAAATTGATTAGTTGACAACAACAGATCAAATTATTTGCTAACTATTTTCATAATCACTTTTTTAATTAAGAAAAAAGTAAAATTTCTCTGATTTCAACCTCTTCAATTTAAAATTTTTCTGGTTTCTTTCATCTTCTATGACAGTAAACTTGACATATTTGAGTTTTGCTCTTTGAGAAAGGCTTATGGACATTTTTCACCATTTTCTGACTCTAATAAACCAAACAACCTATTGATTAATTGAGGAACTTACTGACAATACTCAAAGAATATTGTGAGGTCTTGACTGGAGCTTCAACAATTAATTGATTAGTCAGTAACATATTAAATTACTTACCAAATATCTTAATAGCCATTGAGTAATTTTTAAAATTCTCTAATTTCACCTTCTTAAATTTGATTATTTTGTGGTTTCTTTCCTCCTTTATGACAGTCAACTAAATAGCTTTGTTGCAAAACGAGACGTTTGAGGACATTATTTTGTTCCTTGAAAAACACTTTCTCTTATAAACCAAACAACTTATTGGTTAATCAAACTTATTGACAATACTCAACAAAGAATATTGCGAGGTCTTGTCTTTAGCTCCAGAGCTGAATTGAGCACCTTCTTGAATTTGATTATTTTGTGATTTATTTCCTCTTCTATGACAGTAATCTGAGTATCTTTGTGTTGTGGACAAAGCAAGATGTTTGAGGACGTTGTGTTGATCTTGGGAAAAAACGGATTTTTCACCATGTTCTGACCTTTTATAGATCGAACAACTTACTGATTAGTTGAGAAAGTAACTGCAAGATGAATCAGCAATTGAAATAGTTCGTAGTCTCTAGTCTTGACCCGACTATGTGAAGTTCCCTAAGATGACTGATGTTGTAGATTGGCATGATTAACATTGAAATGAATCCAAATCCAGCAGGTCCTCGGTTTACGATGTCCTCGACCTACAGCGTTACGTGGTTACATTGGTGAGTGGAGTGGATGAATACATCGTCATGCGGCGCTATAAGAGGAAGATGGCTTTGTTTACATTCACTGGTTGTGCGCCACATTGGATTGTGCTACATTCACTTTGTTTTGTTTGTGCTGGTTTTTTGGAAACTTTTTGGCCCTTCATTGTGACTCCCAAGCATAAATCGGAATCTTCTGATGGCCATGCTTCAAAGAAAAGGAGAGCCATCCCCTGGAAATGAAATTACGTATGAACATAGGTACTTATGTACATATGTGAGTTCTGACTGATTATTAAAATCATGTTACGTCACATCGTAGGAACGAAATTCCAACATAAGTCCAAAACCATCTGTACTTGGTTTAAGTTTACTTGATTAAAACATTTGAACCTAATGTTCTTACATGCATAGAAGCTGTTCAACTGAAGTTCTCCAAAATTTCTTGTTGCTACAGGACAAATTAGACTCTCCTTTACAGCTTTTCTAACCAGGACGTTTGTCACAGTGCAAGAAACTAAGTTAAAAACTACGCTGCTCTTTAACTGTGGAAACATGAAGCATTGAGCGGCACGTCACCATAATGAACCCTATAGCTACTTAGAATATTTGATGTCGGTTCACCGTCCTTCTCTGACAGACCTGGCGGTAAAATGAAACAGATTTTGTCTTTCAGTGTCAGTTGTTGTAGCTGGATGGAGATTTTCTTTGGCACGTTGTTCATTATTTCCGCATTTTCAACTGTTTGACTGCTGCATGCGTGTCAGCTGTCAAAAGCCAGAATGCAGCTCTTATCCTCCACGTCCTGCTGTGCGCGTTGAGTTTATGTTCATTAAGGTTCCAGATCATGCTTTGAATAATTGGACTCTTTTTTTTGTTAGAACATATTTTTCTACTTTTCTAGTAGAAAGTTGGTATTCTTCCTCAACACACGAATTCACTGTAAAATTCTGAATTTTTATGCAGAAAATCATGGAAAAGTAAGAAAAAAACGCTTCCTGTCTGTCAAAGTAGTTAAAAAGTGGTGGAATTATATAGAGCATTTTCATGAGAAAATTAATCAAACACAAAGGAAAGAAAGTTTGTTTGTGTTGCTGTAGAAGAAAGATTCAGTGAAAACAAAGAAGACTGAATTTTGGGCTTTGTTTTAAGAAGTGTAGGATCCACCAGCCATTATCAACAATGAAACAGAACCAGAACAGGGTTTTGTTTATTCCCCCACCTAAAACTCTGGAGTCCTACCACCTCTGCAGCCACAGGATGGAGACGGGCTCTCCTTTTGATCGGCGAAGCAAGAGGGGACACCAGGACACTATGCCAGATGTTGGACATGTCTGGCATGGGGGCGCGAAGCACCAAGTCAGCAGGAAGCCAGGCTGAGAGCTGATTTTAAAGGATTCCCCCCAATACAGACCTCCAGGGTGTGTATTGGACCTGTCTTAGCAAGAGACTGGCTCAAAACTCCCAAGTACCACAAAGCCTTTAAGGAACCAAATTGATAGCAATAAAAATTCTGATTGATTCCTGAACCACAGAAGAGAGGAAGCTCAGGAACCTGGAGGAACACTTCAAAGACATTCCATTCACAGACAAAGGAACTCTGAACTCCCCTCAAAACTAGCAAAGACAATCATCTCCCAATTCTGGACAAAACTCCTTTTATGTACATCCATTTCACCAAACAAGTGAACTTTTTGCGGCGGGGGGGGCGGGGGGCGCGCGGTTTGTCCCGGGCAGACGAGCGGCGGCAGGTATTAGCCAACCAGGTAGTGGGGGAGAGCAGCCGGCGGACCCGCACAGTTAAAAATGACAGCTCCGGTGGCTTGGTGCTTTCCGTTTTTTTGTTTTTTGTTTTTTTTTGGGCACAGACCAGTGAGGCGGCAATTTCGGCAAAATTGTAGTGAGGCGGTGGCCTATACCAGCGAGGCGGTGGCCTATACCAGCGAGGCGGTGGCCTATACCAGCGAGGCGGCCCGCCTCGTCGGTCATATAGGAGGGGAAACACTGGATAATCCAGACGAAGAATCCGAGTTCCTTCCTCATGGGAAAGTGTCCTAGTTCAGCATAATTCTTGAGTATGTCTGCTGCAACTGTCTTCACCAAATCCCAATAAAGATTTCCTGTGAGATTTAAATCCTTCAACTACCAATACCACTCTAGAATATTCTAGGATGTCTTGGGAGACCCAGCCTTAGTAGACAATGTGATAAGCATGGTCTTGTTGCTGGAAAGCCAAATGTCGTCCCCAAGCATCATCTTATTCAGTGTCAGCATGAAATTAGCTTCTGAGATTTCCTGATACTATTTGGTCAAATTCATCTCGTTTTCTACTTATTATAGTTTTGCAGTACCTGATGAAGCCAATCAGGCCAAGAACAGAATTCGTCCACCGACATGCCTTACTGTAGATAGGGTGTATTGTCATCTTCCATCTCCAGCCATATATACTGATAAATCACAGGCCTACAGAAGTTCTTATTTTCTTTCAACGCTTTGGAAAATATGATTACAAAACAGCTATGGATTATGTAAATGGTTTTAAGAAATTTTGAGCTGATTTTTATGTGTTTGCCGTGGGTCAATAGAGGTTCCCATCTTTGAGTACCTGAAGAAGCCCTTTGGTGTGAAGTTGTATCTTACTGTACCAACTAAATATCAGTTACTGATTAGTTGCTGATGTCAGAATATCTTAATGTTGCTCTTTTATAGTCACTCAAGCTATTTTGCCACTTGTCTTCATAGAAATCTGGTGTTAGTGGTGGTTAAGTTGTTCTTTCTCCCTGGTCAGGTAGTGTGGCCACTTTATGTAAACCTATTCACTAGCGAACTGCGCTTTCAAAAATATCCTTAGAACAATTTAGTGCACATGCTACCTTTTGGGATCCATTTCATTGCTTATGCACAGACATTGCCATTTTTCTTAATTTTTTTTAGGGTAGTGTTCTTGACTTTGGTACAATATTAAACAATAAGATGCAAATCCAAGCATGTAGAAAAGAGAATTTGCAGCTGTAGTACTAATGTTAGCTTTCACACACGTTATAAAAGCTTGGGGCATTATTAACCACACTTGATTTGCAATTGTGTGTCTTTATAAGGAATGCTCCTTAGGGGGTTGAATAATTTTGAAACTGCACTAGTTATTAAAATTAACATTTTGTGTGGAATTTAGAGAAAACCCTTGTATTATTGGTTACATTCTGCTGTTTAAAATCCACTTGTATGTTAAATTTATTCCAAACAACTTAAAAGTTGTAGATAGTACTTAAAACCCAAATTGGCACTATAATAATTTTGAGTGCAACTGTAGTTGTTGTTGTCCTGTTGTCGTTAATAAATAAATGTTTTAGTAACTAAGTCCAGTTGACTCAATTGTTCAATTGGTCCCTAACTTGTATTGATTGATTGATTATTGAGCTAAAATAATTCCCTTGATTACTTTATGAGGATTTTCTTGTCTGTAGCAAGAGATGTTTCAGATGCTGCATTATTATTTTTAGGCTAACTCAAATATTTCGCTGGCCGAAAACTAGTTAGACTACTTAATAATTCTGCAGAAAGTAATCTTCCCCATTTACCATAACATTTCATTATTTGGTGGAGAAAAAAATTTAAACTTTACAAACACATATTTAAAATCCTACAGAAGCAACAAGTAAACTTGTAAAAATCTTATTGCTTACTAAGTGCTTAAGTAGAAAGAAACCTCGTGGATGAGAGGTGGAATCTTCGTCTCCAAGAACCATAAAGAATTCCAGGTGCTTTCCACTGAAACATGTAAGATTGCAGCTGAGCTTTGAGAGTACACCAGTCAGACACAAGAATTAAACCACTGAAAGGTGAGGTGGATACGATACGACTTGACATAAGATACAGATTCAATACAACACGTTCTGATACACTGTGATTTAAGATACAGTAATCTAAATATCTTGTTTTTCTTTGTAAAAGATTATGGACATTTTGCATGCTTTTCTGGTCTTTTACAAACCAAGCAACTTATTAATTGAGAAACTAACTGACAAAGAACTCAACAATGAATATTGTGAGGTCTCGACTGGAGCGCCAATGAAAAATTGATTAGCTGACAACAACATATCAAATTGTTTGCCAACTATTTTAATAATCGCTTTTTTAGTTGAGAAAAAAGTCAAAATTTTCAGATTTTAACTTATTAAATTTGAAAAATTTTTGATTTCTTTCCTCCTCTATGACAGTACACTTGATATATTTGAGTTTTGGACAAAACAAGATGTTTGAGAACATTGTTTTGTTCTTTGAAAAACACTTATGGACATTTTCACCATTTTCTGACTGTTATAAACCAAACAAGTTATTGATTAATTAAGGAACTTATTGACAATACTTAACTAAGAATATTGTGAGGTCTTGACTGAAGCTCTAACACGGTTATGATACGCTACAATATAAAATATGATAAGACAGGGTACAATAAGATTAGATACATCATGTTATGATATGATAGGGGCTCGCTTCAGGGACAGAAACCGTCTGAACAAGTTGATTGAGAAGGCGAGCTCCACAACTGGTGTTGTGCTGGAATCAATCCAACAGGTGACTGGGGTGAGAATTCTCAGGAAACTGAACTCTATTATGAACAATGCTTCTCACCCACTACACAGTCTGGAGGTGTTTCAGCAGAGAACCTTCAGCCACCGACTCATTCCCCTCAGTGCAGGTCTGAGCGTAGCAGGAAGTCCTTTCTACCAGCTGCAATCAGACTTTTCAATTCACAGTAATTCACATGAATACTTTAACTTATGAATTATGCATATGGTCATACGTACTGATGACTATTAGTGCTGGTGCTCTGTCGGGTTTTTGGATTTTCTGCATGTTAACATGCTGCTGTAACAAAGTAATTTCCTGTAATGGATCAGTAAACTCTTATTCTATTGTGTTCTACAATATAAGATACAATATGACAAGATAAGATCCGATACAACACGTAATGATGCGATAAGACAAAACGAGATTGAAAACGTCAAGGTGCGATATAAGACACGATACAGAAAGATGAAATCCGATGCGACACAATAAGATATGATACAAAAAAAACCAAGTTGTGTTACGATATGACAATATGACACAATAGATAAGATATGATACAATACGGTGCGACAAGCTACGATAAGGCAAGACACAATAAGAAACGGTATGACATGTTCCCATACAACACAATAAGATAAGAAACCATGATCTATGATATCGTACGTATGAAAAGAAACGATGCAATGAGATAAAGTTCAATAAAAAACAATAAGATATGCTATGTTATGATATGATAAGGTATTATATGACAACATTCAGTACAACATAAGATAAGATACGATTAACAATGAGATACTATATGCTATGATACAATCCAACAAGACAAAATAAGATAAGGTATGATGCAGTAACATACTACAAGATGCAATGCCATGAGATAAGATTCAATAAGAAACAATGAAATATGTTGAGATAGGAAAAGATTTGATACAACAAGATAAAATAAGATCTGATAAGAAACAGGAAGACAAGACCTGCCACTAGGGCTGGACCTAAATATCTGAATATTCGGTTGTTACAGTGGTATCCAAATATTTATTTGGAGATCCAAATATTCGGATCCCTTCCATCCCCCGTCAGACGATGTCATTCGATCAGTATTCGACTCGTTCCTTTGTCATCTCCTTGTCGGACGATGCAATCCAATCCGAATATTCAGCTCATTCCTTCCTCTGTCTCGCCCTCCCACCCCCCGTCATACATAACGATCCGATTCGGATATTCATCATGAATCGGGGCCGAATATCCGGAGCCCAAAAATTGCTGTTGGGGCCAGCCTTACCTGTCACACAGAAAAAAAAAAACCTGCTTAGCTAAAGGAACACGACCAAGAGCTTTAGACATTGACCGGGCCCCAAAACTCCCCAGATCCCGATCTGATCGAGAATCCGTGTAACAATTCCAATCCACAGAGGTTCCACTTGACCTGAGATACCCCCAGAAGTCTCGTGTCAAAACCCCAATGGGTTTAAACTTTTTTCAGGTGGGACCAGAAGGACATAAAGGGCATTAGACTGATGGTTTTAATGTTGTGGCTGCTCTGTGTTCGCTCACATCCAGTGCAGCAGCAGAATAACCTTAGCTTCCTTTTATCTCTTTGATTGGCACACCGAGAAAAAGAACAAGGGCTGCGCCAAATTTTTTCAGAGCCTTCATCTGTCAAACGAGTGCAAGAACTTGTGTAATCTCAAAACGAACACATGTCCATTCCCCGGCATCAGTCGGTATAAATTAGACGCCAGTCACGATAATGGAAATCCAGCTCTGACTGTGTACTTTGGTCTGTCGCTCTGCTCTGTCGATGTGGTTTGACCTCCAAGCTTTTCTCTCAGTGGTGTTCTGCAACATTTCATATTACGGTGGTACAATTTGAAGGAGGGGGTTTTGCATAAATTAGGGCTCCTCTGCTCCATAAATCTGCTCGGCTCTGACACTTTGTGGCTATCATTTAGCAATCGTCGTCCTCCTGACGTCTCACTCTGTTCTCTTCGCCTTCATCTTGCATTTGTTTTGGCTCTTGGCAGTTGTTTTATGCGTGTGCTTGTCAGGTTTTCGAGGAGAATATTAAGTGGGGAAAGTTGACGGACTGTGGAATAATCCAAGTGAGCGCGATGAAAGAGAATTTTAAAGTTAACCAGTCTAAACCATCTCTCCCTCTCCTTCTTGTTTTGTTTTTTTCTTTACAGGTATTCAAACTAAAGGCGGTCCAGCTAGCCGAGAAGCTACTTCCAGCTTTTAACACCCCGACTGGGATTCCCTGGGCCATGGTAAACCTTAAGAGGTTAGTAACTGCCACTTAAACACCACCATAACATCTTGGACCGTACCTGACATGAATATAAAGTGAAGAATCAGAAATGCCAGTTGACTAACAACCAAGAATAATCCAGAGTCTGGTGTGTCTTTAACAATTTTAGCTGTGTGTCTACATTACCAGTCAAAAGTTTGGGGTCACTGAGAAATGTTTTTTTTTTTCAATGAAGATAACATTTAATGAATCAGAAATCCAGTCTAGACTTCAATTTCAATTGAACTTCTTTTGAGATAATCAAAAATAGCGATAGTAATAATCTAAAAAAGTCTAAATAATCAGTTTGGCTGGAAATTTCACACGTACACCCCCTGTCAAAAGTTTTGAGATGGGTTCTAATTTATTTGAATGAGAAAGTGTCTCAAAACTTTTGATAGGGAGTGTACAGTATCGTTCAAAAGCTTGGGGTCATTTAGAAGCGTCATTGTTTTCGAAAGAAAAGCAGTTTTTTTCATCGAAGATCACATTAAATGAATGATGAATCCAGTCTAGACATTGTTAATATGGTAAATGACTATTCTAGCTGGAAATTTTTAATGGAATATCTCCATAGGGGTACAGAGGAACATTTCCAGCAACCATCACTCCTGTGTTCTAATGCTACATTGTGTTAGCTAATGGTGTTGAAAGGCTCATTGATGATTAGAAAACCCTTGTGCAGTCATGTTAGCACATGGATAAAAGTGAGTTTTCATGGAAAACATGAAACTGCTTGGGTGACCCCAAACTTTTGAACGGTAGTTTATATTAACCTAATGTTCGTACAAATTCTGAAAAGCAAAACATTTGATATTTCTATGGATGAAACCTGCAAGTCTAAAAAAATATACCCTCCTTGTCTAAAAAAATGAGTTAAATCTGCCATTTCCTCGCAGAAAGTTCCAATTTTGTAGAAGTTTCTCGGTTCTGATGAGGTTTTAGAAGTGTCCAGTTTTTCTGTAAACATTAAGGATTGACCAGTTGCCTTTCCAGTCGATTATTTGGACATATATTTTGCATTTTTTCCCCATGATCAGCGGTATATTGATTAGGCGATCACACATAAAATAATTTTGTCTACTCTGTCTCTTGTAGCTCTGGATCCCAACAATTAACATGTCGGTGTTACCAAATGGTACACCTGGAGCTTATTGTGCTGACAATGCTATGCTACTGCTAGCTATTGCTAAGAGGTTAGCTCTGTCTGTTGTCCTGAGGCTAACGCTATCTGAAACGCCATAGCATCTTTCTAAAATCAGATTAACTTGAGCAGACTTGAGTCATGTCTACAAATCAAGACATTGGCTTCTTTCACAGTGACTGAGGCTATGCTAACAGCTAGCGGCTAAGTTAGGAAGCAGACAGAAAAAGACAAAAAACAACAAAAACATGACTAAATTTTGCAAAAATGAGACAAAATTACAATAGAGCAATCTAGTATTTTAATTTCTGATCAAAACAACTTGTCATTGTCTAGCAATTATTTTAAATTTGTGGTTTTATTAATTTACAATCTGCAGATAATGTCTTCTCGGTAATTTTTACACTTTACAAAGTCGTCCTGCAGCCGAATTGGACCCTTTGGTGGTCTACCTTTTGTGTGTCTTTGTAATGCTTTTGTGTCGTGTTGCATTTTTGAGGTAATTTAGCATCTCTCTGTGGTAATTTTGTGTCTCTTTGCGGTCATTTTGTGTGTCTATGTGGCTATTTTGCCATTCTTGGTGGCTGTTTTATATCTGTTTGGTGTTACCTTGTGTCTCTTTAGGGTCATTGTGTGTCTCTTCTCAGTAATGTTGTCATTTTGTGGTCATTTTGCATCAACTTTTGCATATAAAACAGCTGCTTCGGGCTTCGATCTCTTTAGGAAAAAATATATTCAAAGTTCACCACTGTTTCTGTGACCACAAAACTCTCATAGCTGTATTTTTCTTCACAATATACCGATATGACTGAAGTTAATTTGGTTAGAGAGTCACCGGGGCAACTTTTCAGTTGATTTCAGGCTAAAAATATGGTACATTATTATTCTATATGTGGTTTTCAGCGCACATACACAACTAATATTTGACTTTTATTGTCTGTACAGGTCCTTGATTAACCTGAAGGTCTGTAACTCAGCAGTTGTACAACAGGATAATACACACATTAACAGTGATCAAGGCCGCGCTAACAAACACATTTCATTCCTCCTGGAAGCATCAAGGCTTTCAGAATCTTGCACATTCCTCATCGAGATAAAATCCAACCTCTGAATGCTGTTAAACGTTCACTTCTGCAATATTTGTTTTGTAATAATCTCACGTTTTTTTATAAGCTCCCACACGTCCACCGTCCGCCCACTCAGGTGTTTGCTTCTGCCTGATTACAGGACTGTGTGGGTTTGTGCTGCGAGGGCAGGACAACTTCCACCTCCATCGCTCTGATTATCACATCGTTTGTTTTCTCCTCGTGTTCCTCCCAACGTGGCTGCACTCCACTTTAACCTGAAAGAGTCGGTCTGAGCGGCTCCGAGGGCCCGTTTGAGGGAGATTTTGTATTTTTAACAGGCTGCAGAAAGAAAGCGGAAAAGAAATGTTAAATTCAACTTTTAGAAACGTGCCGTCGCCCTGTTTCCCTACAGCTTGTTACACTGGTCCATATTCCAGCTGCAGTGGAACATTACCAGAACATCTTCATCCCCTCTCCCCTCATTTTGGGTCTCTTTGTGATTATTTCCTGTGACTTTATGGTCATGTTGTATCTCTTTGAAGTCATTGTACATCCCTTTGTGGTAATTCTGAGTCTTCTTATGGTCATTATGTGTCTCTTTTAGGACATTTTATGTCTCTTTGTGGTCATTTTGGGTCTCTGTAAGGTCATTGTGCGTCACTTTGTGGTAGTTTTGTGTCTCTTTTTGATCGTTTTGCATTTGTGAGGTCATTTAGCATGTCTCTGTGGTTAATTTGTGTCTCTTTGCATTCATTTTATGTCTCTATGTGGCTATTTTACCCTTCTTGGTGGCTGTTTTATATCTATTTGGTGTCTCTTTGTGGTCATTTTGTGTCTCTGCAGTAATTTTGTCGTTTTGTGATCAATTTCCATCTCTTTGTAGTTCTTTTGTGTCTCTTTGTGGTCATTTTGCATCTGTTCGTAGTGTTTTTGTGTCTCTGTGATCATTTCCATCCCTTTCTGCTCAGCGCTCTCTGCTGCCGTTCTTTTCTTGTCGTTTCATTGTACCTGTGAAGGGAAACTGTGTGGTTCTTTGCCTGGCGACATTTCACCTCCCTCACCTGCCGTTTGTGTTATCAGTTCACATTTACGTATTGGTGGCTGTGAAAGAACGAAGTGAATAATCCTGGAGGCTAGTTTGTTGCTAAGCAGCGAGGCTCGGTGAGGCTCAGATAAGCATCCTGTTCCAGGTATTTCCAGCTCCTTGAGGATATGCGTAGCACAAGAGAAGGCCTCGGTTTACTCAAGGTGATTCTGATTTTCCAGGTGCTTTCTGACAAACACACACCAGAGAAAACGCAGTTCCACGTGTTCACGAATACGGCAAAACCCGTCAGGAACGACTGTGATCGAGGGAATTAAAGCTGCACAGGAATCTACTTATGTAAAAACTGAGGCATTTCCACATGCATCTTATGTTGTAGAAGCTTATATTTGACTCAGAACACCTTTAAAAAAACTAGGATGACTTCACCTGCTACTTGGTATCAGAAGTAAATATTGCTGTGTTGGTCAAATAATGCGTGTTTCAATCTGGGTTAGTAATCAAGAAAACGCCAAAAAGTGACGTTTGGGACCAACATATGTCTGAAGTAAAAATCTGAACTAACATTTAGAGTAACACAAACTCCAACACAAGGTTTGGTTCATGTGTCTTTGTTTATGTTTTAAATTTGACAAATTAAAAGAGAAATCACCATTTATTCCTGAGTCTTTTATAGGCTATTGGTCAGAAGAAAATGTGTGAGGCAGCTGCATCAGAGCCAAAGTTGTGCTTTTGATTTTTGTTACATTTTATTGAGAATTGGTCCAAAAAAATCGCAATTCGTCACCATTTTGCATCTTTTTGTGGGCATTTGCAATGACTTCATGGTAATTTCAGGTTTATTTGCAGTTGTTTTGTGGTGATTTTTGCTCTCTTTGTGGTCATTGTGTGTCATTTTATAGTCATTCTGTCTTTTTGTGGTCATTTTGTGTCTGTTTTGGTCCATTTTGTGTCTCCGTATGATCATTTTGTGCCTATTTTATGTCATTTTTTGTCTGGTCAGTTTGTTTCTTTGTGATCTTTTTCTGGATCTTTGAGTTAATTTTGGGACTCTTTGTGGTTATTTTGTGTCTTTTTATGGTTATTTTGAGTGTTTTAGGTGATTTTCTGTCTCTTTTGGTCATTTTTCGTGTCTTTTTGGTCATTTTGTGTCTCTTGATCATTTTGCGTCTCTGTGGTCATTTTGTGGGTCTTTGTGGTCATTTTGCTGCTCTTTTAGGTGATTTTGTGTCTCTTTAAGGTCATCTTATCTGTTGTTTACATCTCAAATAACAGCTGATCAATGCTATTGAAAACTGCTCCTTAGCATGTGTAAAACATTAAAGAAAAGCTAAAGTAGAAGCTAGTTTTTAATGAAACCCTAATGGCCCTAATCATTTCAGCGTCGCACTTCTTAAACCATATTATGATCTCTCGACTCAGTGATTAAAGTATTTTTCAGACTTGATGACTTACTACTTTGGCGTCGCCCAGAGTTCCACTTAATGAAGCGTTTTTCAAACTGCGGCTAAAAATATGATCTTAACAGCCACAAATCTTAGCAGCTGCCAAACTTTGTGCTGAGTCACTGGCCTTACTTGAAAAACCTGTCAGATGCTTTCTGGTCGTTAAAACCTTTATTACCGCCTTAACCTGAGCTTGTAGAATTTAACCTGTGTTTGTTTCCTTGTCCCGCTCCTCCTTGTTTTTACTTTTCTGCCTCTATAACATCCACCTCCCCCTCTCCTCCCCCTCTCCTCACCCCTTCCTCCTCCTCTCAGCGGTGTTGGTCGTAACTGGGGCTGGGCGTCGGCCGGCAGCAGCATCCTGGCCGAGTTTGGAACTCTGCACATGGAGTTTGTTCACCTGACCTACCTGACAGGAAACCCCGCCTACTACCAGAAGGTAACACCGTGAAAGTTTGGATTTTAATCTGAGCGAGTCTTTCAAAGCTATAAAAATGGTGAATATGTTAGAACTCTAAGCAGTTTCTGGGCTTTTTTTTGGCTTACTGTCATATTTTTTAAAATAATTTTAAATAATTTTTTTCTGCAATTTTGAACCTCGTCAAAAATTCAGAATATTTTTGGATGAAACCTAAAACAGTCCCTCCAGGAATTTGCGATGTTGCGATTGCGCGAATTCACGCGAAATCAACCAATCTCTGCCAATTTTGCACAGCCTTGCAATTTTGTCCAATCACCACAACTTTCCCGCAATTTTGGCCCGCCTCCCGTGATTTCCACCAATCATAGCAGCTCCCAGCGCAAACGTAATGCACATACGTCACCGAATTCACTTCCTGTTTATGGTTTGAAGATGCAGACATGTGCGATACTAGTGTCTCTCATTTACCAACAAAAATTACTGCTGAGGACCGTGATAAACAATTAATTCACTGATGTTCTTCACCAAAGCGGAGCTAAACTGTTTTACACCCATGCAGTGTTGTGGTGGAATACAAAAAAAATCGATTGATATACACTTTTTAAAAAAAAAAAAAAAGAAACACATTAGAACGGCTGAAATGAGCAGACAGCAGACCAGACAAATCACCATGATGGAAACTGTTGCATCCAGATCCGTTAGAGCACTGAAAGAATGAAGGTAAATTAGAATAATTATTCCACCAAAGAACACGGCGGAGTTATGTGACGATCAGCGTGTGTGAATCCTTCCTCTGTTACCAACATCACTGAAAAACAGACTCAGGGATTTAAATGAAGTTTTCAGGGTCGGTCAGAAATGACACAAGGACCAAGTGATTAGACTTCGGCAGTGATGCGGCTTAAAGTTTGGATCAACGGATTTGTTAAGGATTTCCCGTTGAGGTAGCGGCACAGCGTCTGATAGCGGCACGGTAACCGTGGCAACAAGTGAACACTACCTCAGCGGCCTGCTGACGATCACATCATTGTGATCCTACAACAAATCTACCTCTGTGGATGTATCGGAAATGATACAAAGAACAACTGATTAAATTGTGGGGGTGTTTCTGAGTCCCATCAATTCCTGTCGCCCCCTGCATAGTTAGGTCACGTCATGTTAAACCAGTATCTGGCTGCTGCTAATGTCACACCATGGTGTGCCAGCTTTTGTGGAAATTTGATGGAACGTTAAATAATTAATTTCGGAATAAATATTGTCAATTACAGTTTCAAAACGTGTTCTACAAGCTGGAAAAAATGCAGCTTTTTAGCAATTGTCACTGTCTCCCACAATTTTAGCACAACAAATAAGCTTAAAACATCGCAACTTTTATCGCAGTTTTTTTAGAAAAGCTGCCGCGAATTCAGGCATTTTCGGCCGTAATGATCACGAAAAACGCCCGCGAAATCCTGGAGGGACTGCTAAAACCTCACACTTAGCTGCTGAAATGCCGTTTAAAATTCCGTTAACATGCCATAAATATTTTTTTTAAAGGTTTTGTAACGCTTTTTTTTAATCAGCTGTTTTGTTCGGTTTATTTTTTTGGCCTTTTTTTTTTTTTTTTACAAAAGACGTGGAATAAAGACATTTTGATCATAAATAAAACAACGTGAATGAGTAAGGAAGGGGAGATATTTTCTTTTTGGGTTAAAACTTATGTTTCTGCCGTTTATTTAAGGTGATGCACATCCGGAAGCTGCTGGCCAAAATGGACCGACCCAACGGGCTCTACCCGAACTACCTGAACCCCCGAACGGGCCGCTGGGGCCAACGTAAGTCCAACTTTTTTATTTACATTTTATTTACCTTTTTATTTATTTAATGTCACCTCATCCACAGGGTTCTTGTCAGAACACTGAACGTCTCTTTATGGTCGTTTTATATCTCTTTATGGTCGTTTTGAGCCTCTTTTAGCTCATTTTGTGTCTATTTGTGGTCTTTTTTCATCTTTTGACAGTGTTTTTATGTCTCTTTTAGGTCATTTTGTGTCACATTATGGTCATTTTGTGTCTCTTTACGGTTATTTTTAGTCTCTTTTAGGTCATTTTGATTCTCTTTTAGGTCGTTTTGTATCTATTTTTGGTCTTTTTTCATCTTTTGATTGTGTTTTTGTGTCTCTTTATAGTCATTTTGAATCTCTGATGTCATTTTGTGTCATTTTCTGGTCATTTTGCGTCTCCTTGAAGTCACTTTGGGTCTCCTTGAAGTCATTTTGCATCTCTTTATGGTCAGTTTGCATCTCCTTAGGGTCATTTTTCCTCTGTTTGTGGTTATATTGCTAGTCTTATTTTTATTTATTTAACACCACCTCACCCTGCAGGGTTCATGTCAGAACTCCGTGGCGTTAGATAACTGCTTTACAAATCAGCGTTAATACGAGAGGAAAGAGTAACGCTAAGTGAAGGAAAGACGAGGAGCAGAATGGATCGTCTTTAATGAGAACAAATTGAATCGAGTAGAAGAAGACGGAAGACGGGGAACGCAGTATTCCCAGTGTATTGATTAATTTTGGCGAGCTGCCCGGGGAAATTAACAGCATCTCCAAGTGAAGTTAGACGTGCAGCGACGCACTCGTCCTGCTCTGAAACCTGTCATTTCTGCCTTAAAGTCATTTCCCATGAATACACCGTTAAACTGTTGAGACAACAAATGTGTTTGTTGGTTACGCTTTGAAATAATGTCGTATTTCACTCGACACACGTTGAAGGACGTTTGGAATTATTCTCACATCGACGAAATGCAAACGCAGGCGAGTAGATTAAGAAGCACAGCGGATGTAAACACACGAATCCCAGTGGAAATGTTTGTTTTCAGGCCTTTTACTGGCTGCTCTCATGCATTTTAAGACATTAGATACTTCTAATGACTTCTCCTGTTTGTAATGCTGGTGAAAATATCCCGCTGCCCTCCACGTTTTGGATGAAAATCAGTGATATTCTGCTTTAGTGACCCTGTTCTGTGCACAAACTGCTTTTCTAAGTTCATTACAGTTGCAAAGAGAGCATTTAAATAGTGAAATAAAATCAGATTAGCTCATTTCAAGCTTGTAGCAACAGGATTCCTTCACACTTTTCTTTACTTGAAGCCTAAAATTCACAATTTCCAATAATCTCTAAACGCCTGAACGTCCCAGTAAAACAGCTGTGTTCATAACGGCAGCAAATCTGGACATTTCTTTAGTTTGCATCCAATCATTACATCACAATCACCAAATATGAGGTTTGAAATTTATAAAAATGTCTTTTCTACGTACAGAAATAATTTCTTTAGGAGTCGTCATTGTTTCTATGAACACAGTGATGAAGAGGGCTGCACAGATGCTAAGAAATGACTTTTTTAACTCATTTTAGTTATCATTTATAAATAAATATGAAACATATAGCGGTAATAATAGTATAATATTATTTATACTATGTGTTAATGTAAATAATATAATAAAAGACATATTGGTGACAGAGATCCTCAGTAGACAGGAATTTATTTACACAGTAAACATCCAGTTATCAACACATATGGTCTGAAAAATGACAACCAGCTAAGTAATGAATAAATCAGTCAAATTCGTAAATAATTTAAATTAGCAAGTAAGTAACAGTCAGTAAATAAGTAAGTTAGTAAGTCAATAAATAAATAAACAAGTCAATAAATAAATAGGTAAATAAATCAATAAGTCAGTGAGTAAATAAATGAGCAAATAAGTAAATAGTTAAGTAATTAAGTCAAGAAATAAATAAATTAGTACATAGATAAATCAATCAATAAATAAATCGGTAAATAAATAAATCAGTAAATAAATAAATCGGTAAATAAATAAGTAGAAAAATAAGTAAATAATAAGTAAATACATAAATGAGTAAAATTCAGGCATGCCTTGTATTCTATTCCAGCCTCTCCTTATTTAAATTAAATGACTACTGAGGGAGTCGTCATAATTTAACATGTTTATGGTGAAAAATAAAATAAGTCAGATTAAGATCACCTCCTCTAGTCTGAGGTCTTTAGCTTTAATAAACTGTTAGTAATACGGTCCAAATCTGAATCCAGAAAAGCAAAAACACAAACAGGTCTGGAGTCTGACCTGCATTAGTGGCTGATAATAAACGACTTTGTCAGAATTAGTTCTCCTCCAAACATTTATTCAGAATATTTCTTTCATGAATGTTTGTGGACGTTTCCCTGAAGTTACTTCAAGTTCTACTCCTATTTTTACTGGATTTGAATTTTTAACAATGACTTATATATTCTCAGTTTATAGATGTTTAACATTCAAAACACAAAGCACTGTATGTTTAGATTTGAAAAATGATTAAAAAATATATAAAAATGTTATTTTGCAGATTTTCTCTGCTATATTAAGAAAAACCACAGGAAAGAATACATTTTCAGTCAGTTTATATGTTAAAAAAATAAAAAGAAAACTGTCTTCATAAAAAATATTTTTTTTACAAATATTCTTTTTTCTTTTTTTTTACAGTTTTCTGTGTGATCAGTGCTAATCAGTGTTTAACCTTAAATATATCTAATAATTAATTTAATAGAATAATAATTTCCAGATGTTTGCTAATATTTAAAAGAGAAAATGCATATTAACAATTTAAAAAGTGTTTAAACAAATAATTTTACAGGTTTAAACTGCTCTGTCAGAATTAATTCTCCTCCAAACATTTATTCAGAATATTTCTCATTTTCTTTCATGAGTGTGGACGCCTCCCTGAAATTTCTTCAACTTCCACTCAGTGTTCTCTAAATATTTCTCTTTGTTTTAGGTCGCTGAATGTTATCAGAACGCTCCAACAGAATATTAAAACGTTGTGGATATGAAAATATTCCTCTTTTAGAAGTACTTTTGTCTTAATGGAGCTTTTCCATCCCATATCTGCTCTTTAATTCAAGCAGAGGAAATGAAAAGATGGAATCTGTTTATAATTGAATAGATTATTGTGTTTTTTTAGTCCAGGAGAGTTGAGCTGCCATAAATTAAATCTGTTAAATTTCACTGTAATCACAAGTAAACGGGAAACACATAAACACACTAAACACAGAGGAGCAGGCTCTCTTTAAGGTACACGTGCTGTGGTCCGGTTCTATTAGGGTCTTTTGGTTTTACTTGTCAACAGAACAAATGGGTGCTCTGTGGACAGATAGATAAATGGAGGGGATCATTAAAGGACGGGTCGACAGCCAGACCGATGGACTCGTAAACGCTCAGACTTTGGGCCAAAGGCACGGAAAAATAAATGTGTGACGGCGGAGGGAGGGCGGATTGATTGATGGATGGATGAGTGCACTAACAGATGGACAGTTAGCTGTGTGACGAGGCAGGTGATGATGGATGTTTGTTTCTGAGTCACAAAACGAGTCCCACAGTGAGTTATGGGAATTATTGTGTAGGAAGCAGCGCCTCACAGACCCACAGGGTGATGAAGCCATGAAGTCAGTCTGTTTGTTAAACAGTAAAAAAATCAGTGTTTTTATCACTAGTAGTTGTTTTTTTAATGCTGTTTTACCTTGATGGTGCTATTTTTACTCTATTTAAATATAAAATCTACATATATTTCATTTATATGCTGGATTTATAAATGAACAGTTTTTTTGTATTTTATTTAACTTATGAATTGAGTGACATTGATTTTCAGATGTTTGCTAATATTTAAAAGAAAAAAGAAGTATATTAGGAATTGAAAATATATTTACATGTACAGTATTTATTCATATGTATAGTAGTTATTTTACAGATTTGCCGTCTTGTTTAGAAAAATCGCAGGAACAAAATACACTTTTAAGTCAATTTCTCAGCTGACTGAAAAATACAAAGCCGTCCTCTTAAACATATATATACTTTTAGTATAAGAATTAGGTCTTTTTGTGTGTGTGTGTTAACTTACATTGCACTGTTTTACCGTGTTTAAATCCAGCAAAAAATGAATTCTAAATGATTTTGCAGATATTTGCAGTCATTTTTGCCATTTTTGAACGATACAGTATTCCATGATTTTGAACGTCTCTCTTGCTGCAAGATTTTCTGGGTTTTTTCCATTTTTTTTCACAGTGTACAGACATGCATGACATTTGATGTAAACATCAATGTTAGTCAATGTTTGACCTTAAATTACACTTTTTACTGTATTTGAATTTTAAAAAGTACATATTAAAAAGTCATTTTAGAGATCATCTCTGTTTTGTTAAGCAACAGATATTTAGAAAAATCACAGGAAAAAAACTTTTCGGTCAATTTATATGTTGACCAAAAAAATACAAACAGATAAAAACTGTCCACTTAAAAAAATGTTTTCTAATAGGGATTTTGTTGTTTTTGTACAGTATTTCAACTTAAATTACATTGTTTCGTAGATACTTGCAGTCATTTTTACAGTTTTGAGCAATACAGTATTTCTTGGTTTGCAAATGTTTGCTAATATTTGAAGAAAAAAATATATGTATTTAAAACAGAAAAATAGAGAAACAACCAAAAAGACTTTCAGTTTTTTCCTGTTTAATTTAAATACAATTTATGTAGATTTTTAAATGCTTAATATACATTTTCTTTTCTTCCAACTAATAGCAAACATGTATATTAACAATGTACTTTTTCAGATTCAAGGTTAAAACGTTGCTTTAAAATTGCAAGGACTTTTAATGTGGACAGTGTTCCCAGTTTTGGCCTGTTTTTCAACATTTTAACTTCTGAAATAATTATTTTTTCTGTAATTTTTCTCAATGTTATCTGTAATTGAACAAAAAGGGAAAATCTGTAAAATAACAGTTAATTTTTTTTCTTTTCTACCGTTTTTTGAATTGTGAATGTGTTGGTTCTTTCCTTCAAATAACAGTAAACATCTGCAAATTATCAAAAAAAATCTGATTTAAATACATTAAAAATAATGTCATTATAGGTCAAACTTAGGTGAAAGAAATGACAATTTCTAAAAATACTAATTGATATGGACATTATATCCATTTTTTGGCTCGATTTTGAACATGTTAACGTGTAAAATAAGGTTTTTATATATTATCTGTAATTCAACAACACTGGGGAAATGTGCAATGTAACAGTAAATTGTTATTATTGAATTAATTTTAAAAAATCCCTTTCTACAGTGCAGTGATACATGTCTTTGTATGAATGTTTGTTGACCTCCACACATTAATTAGCTGCCATCCCACCTCGTTGTTCCTTTGTTGAGTACAAGGAGTTTGGTGAGAGCTCCATAATTAATGTGAACCTTGACTGGACTCGGGGCAAAAATGTCCTTGAATGTTGATAAATTCCTGCGAAACCACGAATGATGAGGCAAAGGTTGGCCCAGTGATTTCACCATTTTTCTCCTTTATGCTTTGCACTGTGAGGTAATCATGTCCAATCATGCGACTACCGTGCCCTTGTCCACAGTCGATTATTTGTTGCCGGGTGACTCTTTGTAGAGTTTGTGGGGGGAAAGAGAAATTGAGCTGTTTTCATGAAAAAACAGCTTTAAGCAGCCCGAGGCACTAAATGTTGGCACTGAACAGCCAGCAGAGAAAGCTTCATCAACCAAGAGGCAACTATATCATAAAAATAAACAATAGCGGGGAGTTTCACACGTGCTTGGTGGTTTCTCTAAGGGTTTGTTGAAAACGAAAGCTAAAACATCTCGTTGAAAGTGCGCTTGTCTTGCAGTGAAGATACGACCAAAAAAACACATTTACACAAGTTACAAGAAAATGGTAACCTTGATTTACCAAGAATTACTGCCAGGTTTGTAATGAGACTAATCTTTGATAAATCATGTCTCTTTCTTGTGTCATGCACTCTATACTTCTACTACTGCTAAATGTTGACTAAAATGTTAACTAAAGGCCGCTTGTTCCTCTTGTCTAAGTACCATTAGTGACACCTATTATTTTAAATCATTTGTGTTTTATTTATTTATGTTTTGAGGCATCATCCAATGGCTTGTTAGCTACAGTTTTGAAGCCTGAAGTCTTCATGTTGGTCTTTTGAGATCAGACATAAAAAAAAAACGTGAGGTGGATGTGGCTGGAGAACCTGAGGACATAGCGTACTAGCTATTTTTATCATCTATTTTTCTCGTAATGAGAGCAAACCTTACAAATCTAACAACATGCTATATTCAAACAGTCTTCAAACTAGTGGTTGATATCATAAAGTCAATAGAAAAATGTTTACTGATGTAAGTAATCAAGTGAGTAGTAGGTATATTTTTTCATAGACTTTTATACAATTGGCAAAATTTTCTAACCAGAGGAGTCGCCACCTGCTGGTTGTTGTAGAGAATGCATGTTAACTTAACTTTTCAGACCAGAAGGACTTGATTCATCTTTTAAATACAATCTATAGTGTTGCTATGTTTGCATTCAGTAATCAATAAACATCGTAGATTTGATTAGAGGCTGGGCTTCAAGCTTAAGACCATTCGTTGCGAGTCTTTCGGTTGCCTTTAATTCGAAAACAAAAGATAAACAGAGCTCCTGTGGATTGACTTTTTTACAGGATAATCTGATTATTCCTGAACTGTGTCGAGAACAGTAGGCATATGTAAAACAGGATATCTGGAGATTTCCAACTGTTTTTGTGCGTCATTGATTGAAAGCGTGTCAAACTCACAGTCGGCAGACAAAGCACAGGAGGAAACACAGGGCTGCTAGCAAGTGTTAGCGAAGTACACAGAATACAGAATGGCCTGCCTGCTCATAGTCAGACTCACCGGATGTAGACTTCAGGTACAAGTTTTCAAAATCACACCAAGACGATCCCCCAGTCACTGTTTTGCAGGGCACCATCGCTGCATCCTGGGCTGCTTAGTGCTGCCCAAAACTGCTGTAGTTGTTTTCTGATTCTCCAGATGTAAGCTTCAAGTGCAAATTTTTAAATATTCCAGTAAGTACAGCCTCATAGCAGCAACGGCACGTTTTGCTTAGACTTTTGTGCAGTAAGTCAGGCCTGCTTGTTTCTTTTGGTAAATTAGCCCCTTTAATTAGAGTGGTTGCCTACCAAACCGAATCCCGAGTCACTATTTTTCTTTGGTATCATCACTGAAACCTGGGCTTGGTGCCGCCCAAGGCAGTTGTCGTCGTTGTCTGACTCTCCAAATGTAGACTTTAGGTACAAATTTTCATAATCCTTGTAACAGCAGCCTCATAGCAGCAACCTACATGCTGAAAATTGCAAGTTTTGCTGAGGATTTTGTGCAGTAAGTAAGACCTGCTTGTTTATTTTGGTAAATTTGTACTTTTAATGACAGTGCTCACCTACCAAGACAATCCCAACAGTCTGTTTGATAGGGGTACCATCACTGCATCCTGGGCTTAATGCCACCCAAGGCACATGATTGTTGTCAGACTCACCAGATGTAGATTTCAAGTACACCTTTTTAAAAATCCTAGTAACTACAGCCTCATAGCAACAACCCCACCTACATGCTGAAAAGGAATTTTTTTTACTCAGGATGATGTACAGTAAAGCAGACCTACTTGGTTCTTTTAGTGTCAGTTTCAAAGAGCGCTCACCAAGTGTTTCACCAAGAGGGGCACCATCACTGCAGTCTGGGCTTGTTGCCACCCAAGATGATTGTCAGTCTTGTCTAAATCACCAGCTGTAGACTTAAAAGTACAACTTTTCAAAATGCCAGTAACTACGGGAAGCAACAACCTCATAGCAGCAGTCTTTGTGCTGACAATATGAAGTTTTACAGAGTATTTTGCACAGTAAGCCAGGCCTGCTTGGTTCTTTTTCAGAATCAGACATTTTTTTGAGGGGTACTCGCTTATCAAGACGATCCCTGTGACGCTCTTTTGCAGAGGTATCGTCACTGCATCGTGGGCTTAGTGACGCCCAAGATGATTGTGATGTCTGACTCACCGAATTTAAACTTCAGGTTGAAATGTTCAAAGATTCCAGTAATTGCATAACTGAAAATGACAAGTTCTACTGAGTATTTTGCACAGTAAGCCAGAACCGCTTGGTTCTTTTCATGAATCAGACATGTTTTTGAGGGTGCTCATCTACCAAGACGATCCCCAAGTCTGTTTTTCAAGAGCACCATCGCTGTATCCTGGGCCCAGTGTTTGACATGATTGGATTAAAGAAATACAAACGAGTCAGAGTGTTTTTACAATTAGGTGCGGTCATACCATTCTGTAGCATTGACACTGTGCTGAGATAGATCTAGCAATGCAACGTCATCAGTTTGTATGCATAAAACAGAGTCAGAAAGAAGGTTTAAGGCTGCCGGGAATCGGAACAGTCTTTTTGAAGCCTGATAATCAGAATTAACAGACATTTCATTATCAAGTCTGTTATTCCACCAGTGTTTGAGAGTTATTATTATTATTTGCAACAGCTTTGCCTGTAGTAGCTTTGTCAGTCTCGTCTACACTAGTTGCCAACTTTGTGGCAACTTTTCTGGATCCGACACAAGACAATAATGCTCCATGTCTTTATTCTATGTATAAAAGTTCGATTGGCTCCACACCAGACCTCCAGCTTACTGAAAGAAACTGACCCTCTTTGTGTTTTGCTGGCTTTTTTCCCTTCCTGTGCCTTTTCCAGCTTTCATAAACTCTTTATTTACTCTCCAATAACTGTTGATTGCAGTGGAAAATTACATTTTATTTTTTTGGCATTAGTGGTGGTTAATTAAAGTTTATCTTAGTTTAAAAACGAGCGCTGCCCGACTAGAGGTTGCCAGCTGTACAGAATGTGTAAATAATAATTTGTTGGTAATGGATCGTGTGGTGCATGAATTTAAAATGAAAGTGGAGGCTTAAAACACGGGGGATCATTGCTGGGTTGAGTGCTGCATAGAAATGGATTCTACTGTTTGATAGCATGCAGAGATGTTTTTAGTATTGCGGCAGCAGTGTGTGCCCTTGACCTCTGCTTGAGAACAGAATGAAAGCTTTGTGGAGACGGATCCTGCATCTGTGATTGTGGTTTAATGTACGTTTGAAGCTCGACCCTGCCTTTGATTGACAGACACTCCCGGCGTGACCCAGATCCTTTGATTGGCAGAAAAGAAATGATGGAGAGCAGAAGAGTTGGGGGTGTTTTCGTGGGCGGGTGCTAACTTAAGAGTGTGGTAGGTGATTGTGAAGCAGAGGTTTTGGTAAAAGGATGAAGGAGCCGCTACACAAAGATCAGCCAGCACTTGAATGAGCTCCTCCTGGTTCCAATTTGTGTTTTAATCTGCGTTGTCGTGCTATTCTCCCTCTTTACATTCAAAAACTGTCTGGTGTGAAAGAGCAGTTGGAGCTGCGGGTGATGTATTATCCGTCTGCTCACCAATTTCTGTGATTTTACTTCTGCAAATCTGTGTTTTACACCCTGCGATGCACCAAAGTACACGTTTGAAACAAGTGTTTTTGCTTTCATGTACAATTGCTTCTGATCTTTCTCCATATTTTAGGGTGAAAAAAAACACACAAAGGCTCAGTCTGTTAATGGAAATCATCAAATGCAAGTGGAGATAGAAGAAAAATACCAGATTAAAGCTTCAAGATAGTATTCTGAGTGTCTGGTTTATGTGTAAGAATACTTCAGAGAGAAGATTGTTGACTGTGTGGTGATGGTGAGCAGGACTTTATCAGGAAAATATTCAATGTTCAAACTAAGGATTCAAGATAATGGACAAAACTGACATTGTGATGTTTATTTTTTTTATATTGCAGCATGAAAGAAACGGTTATATGGAATGGTTTTAAATCACCAACACACTGCAGCCTGGTCCACTTGTTGTGGAGAGTAAGACTTTTGTAGAGCGCAAATGTCCTGTTAGACTTTGAGTCTATTGTAGCTCCATGATATTCCACTTGTGACAGCTTAATTTTAACTTGTGCCTTCCATTTTTCTTGCAACTATGGGTTGGCAACTTAAGGAAATAGGTGTGTGATGCTATTATGTACGACTTGTTAAGCAACTGGTGTTTAGAAAGATTCTGAAGTGGCGTAACTTTGGCAAAGGCATCAAAATAGTTTTAAATAAGTTAGTTGGTGGTTTCATGGCGAGATATCTCCACTCAACTGATGTTATATTTCTTTTCACAACCAAAGCTTCTTTTTCCTCAGTATGCACTTAAATCTGAGTAATTTATGCTTCAAAAGTTTGGGATCCCCCAGACAATTTAATCTCCTCCATGAAAACTCACACTTTTATCCATGTGCTAACATAACTGCACATAGTGTTTTCTAATCACCAATGAGCCTTTCAACACCATTAGCTAACACAATGTAGCATTAGAACACAGGAGTGATGGTTGCTGGAAATGTTCCTCTTTACCCCTATGGAGATATTCCATTAAAAACCAGCCGTTTCCAGCTACAACAGTCATTTACCACATTAACAATGTCTGGACTGGATTTATCATTCATTTAATGTCATCTTCAATGAAAAAAACTCCCTTCCTTCAAAAAGATATTTCTAAGCGACAACCAAACTTTGGAATGGTAATGCATGTTTTATTAGACCTCTCGTAAATTAGTCATGAAAAATATGAATTATGTGTTTTCTTTTCGTAACGGGCATCGAAAAAAGTTCTAACATCGCGCATTTGCACTTACTACAGTGTGGCTTTTGTGCATGTACCAAGATGTCTTACACCAATGGTATAAACCATCAGTTGTCTCGCAAGTGCAGAAATGCCAAATAAATTTGTGCTTTGGAGTTTAGAAAATATGTTGTGCCCACAGAGGACTCTGAATGCCCGTACTGAGGTTACTAAAATGTCTGCAATACTTTGAATGTTTGTAAAATCCAATAGCATTATCAAATTGGTATAAATTCATCCCTGTTATGAATTATTTCTTGTCTTTTTACAAAATATTAACCAAAAAAAACCCAAAAGGACAACCAAAACTAAAGATGCTAATTCAAGATGAGACTTGATAGAACGTGGAACCATCCATCTTTCTGCTGTCAAATAGTGAAAGCTGCTTGTGAATTCTGGGTTTTATTTGGATATTTCTCAAAGATGACAACCAAGTTGAGTACATTTTTGGCTTGATTTGACCTTTTCAACCTGAACTTGCACTGATTCATGCTCTAGTAACGCCATTTGGTTTGTTAAAGTCTCAACTTTCAAAATCTGTATGTTCAAAAGTTTGGCTTCATTGTGGCTCTAACTTTACTACTCATAAATTCCTGTTTGCATGAACAATGAAAACCCACAGAGGGAAAATCTTTCCTCTCTAAAACTCGCTTTCAGTCAGAGCTTCATAACTGTGAGATGGGTTCGATTTATAAACTTTTGTCCATCTTTTTATCAACACTGTCGAGCAATTTGCAAAGTTTGTCCAACAAGGTCCACAAAGTTATCAGCAAAATTAACATTTTCAGTTGAGATAAGTTTAACCCCACAAAATGAGGCTACACTTGGTTCAGATTAGGTGAAAACTTCAATTTCTGCTGGGAATGGACATTCAGAACACACGTCAAGAGATAGGAGACGATCATTTCTTCGCATCGGTTATGGCATTTGGCAGAATTTACTCATCTATCCATCTATTCATTTTGTGCTGCTTATCTGATTCTGCTCAGAGCAGCAGTCAGATAAAGTGGTTTAGAATAAAGTAGGTCAGATATCTCTATTCCCCCAAAAATATGCTCCAGCATTACCTGGATTCACATGTAAGATAGGGGGTGATGTCTTCTGGGTTAGAACTTGGGTGTTTTTTTCCCCTAGGGCTGAGCGATTTTAGCTGAAAAATGTGCCATAATACTATGTTTTTATAGTATTATGGCACATTGATTATTTATCAGTTTTGATTAGCTATTTCCGATGAATCCCAGGAGCAAAGAGGTTTGATTTGCACTTTACCGTTTTACTTTATTAGCCAGGGAAGGAGCACACTTGGGATTTGTTCAAGCAACAGAACTTGGCGTTTCTTTCTTTGTTTTAATGATGGTTTTAGATCAAATGCATTAAGTGTAGCCATCGAATACAAAAAGTGTCCATCACTGTTCATATTACTGTAATTTTTCTTCTAGACCAAGGTTCTTTCGAGTTGTAAATACCCAGAAAACCTAAATAAGGTCTGAGAGGCCTCATTTTCTAATTAAAAGTGATTAATTGTTAATCATTTAATAACACTTATAAATTTAACTGAATGAAAATATATTCAATTCAATTCAATTCAATTTTATTTATATAGCGTCAATTACAGTCAAATCGTCTCAAGACGCTTTACAGAACCCATATGCCTGACCCCCAGAGCAAGCCCAAAGGCGACAGTGGCAAGGAAAACACCCTTTTAACAGGGAAGAAACCTCGAGCAGAACCCGGCTCAATATAGGGGGGACCCATCTGCCTGCTGGCCGGGCGGGTTGAGAAGGACAGAAGAGGGCAAGGGGGAGGGATGGGAGAAGAGGGAGGGGTGAGAAAGCAAGGAAAACACAACACACATTTGAATACATGCATGACAGGATATGTGACACAGACAAAGTATAAGCTAACACTGAAAACTGACTCATAGTTTACTCTTATGATGTACGGCTCTGACATTAAACATACTCCTTATATAGCTAGCAGTAAAATTCAAACAGTATGTAAGTTAGCATAACAGTATATTGAAGGCGATGCAGAGTTGACTCGTGGAAAAAGGGAATTGGAAGCAGAGGGCTGGTGGAAGGTCAGCAGCAGCATCCCACAGTGGACATGGTGGAGACTGGACCAGCTGGTGGAACATCGACCGCAGATCTGAAGCATCCAGCTCTGGGACCAGGGACACTCGGAGAAATAGCACAGGGGGAAACAGAGTGAATGTACTGCAATAACGGTATACATATTAAATGTAAAGGTAGATAGAGAAGGGCTCAGTGCGTCAAGAAAAGTCCCCCAGCAGCCTATAGGCCTATAGCAGCATGACTAGAGGCAGAACGAAGGGACGTCCAAGAGGGGGTCAGCTGTGCAAATGAAGACACAAGCCGAACCCCTGTGGGTCACCCAGTCAGCCCCAACTATAAGATTTGTCAAAAAGGAACGTTTTAAGCCTGGTCTTAAAAATAGAGAGGGTGTCTGCCTCCCGAACCCAAACTGGGAGCAGGTTCCACAGGAGAGGCGCCTGATAACTGAAGGCTCTGCCTCCCATTCTACTTTTAGAAATTCTAGGAACAACAAGTAAGCCTGCAGTTTGAGAGCGAAGAGTTCTACTAGGATAATAAGGTACTATCAGATCTTTAAGATATGATGGAGATTGGTTATTAAGAGCTTTATATGTCAGAAGAAGGATTTTAAATTCTATTCTGGATTTAACAGGAAGCCAGTGAAGAGAAGCAAGTATGGGGGAAATATGATCTCTTTTGCTAACTCCTGTCAGTACTCTCGCAGCAGCGTTTTGGATCAACTGTAGATGTTTGAGAGAGCTATTTGGACAACCCGATAATAAGGAATTGCAATAGTCAAGCCTGGAAGTAACAAAAGCATGAACTAATTTTTCTGCATCACTCTGAGACAGAATGTTCCTGATTTTTACAATATTACGCAGGTGAAAAAAGGAAGTCCTACAGACTTGCTTTATGTGTGAGTTAAAGGACATGTCCTGGTCAAAAATAACTCCAAGATTCCTCACAGTAGTACTGGAGGCCAATGTGATGCCATCCAGAGTAACTATTTGCTTTGAAAGCGAGTTTCTAAGATGTTTGGGGCCAAATACAATGACTTCAGTTTTGTCTGAATTTAGCAGTAGGAAGTTAAAAGTCATCCAGGTTTTAATGTCCTTAAGACAATCTTGCAGTCTAGCTAACTGATCAGTTTCATCTGGCTTCATAGATAAATACAATTGTGTGTCATCTGCATAACAATATTAGTCATTAAGGCAGAAAACAACAGACATGCATGCTAGAAAATGTGTTGTAGAATATCGCCTTACTGTTGAACACTGTAGTAGCCACTTGAACTACCGGCCATGACGTGTTCACAAGTAGAGAGCGTTGTAGCAGTGTAGCTAGCAACGGGCATCATGACAAAGTCTTTTGTCACACTTAATGCCAGAAATCGAGCCTTGAGCTGAAATGCAGTATGGCAGCATTATCGTGGCCTAGTGACTGAGTTCAAAGTGTTTTCATTGTCATCAGTGATTTAACCAAATAAAATAATCTAACCGTATTGATTAAAATGTATTGTCGATTATTGAGCTGTAATAATAGTAATAATAAAGCATTTCATTTTCTTTCTTGACACCCAAGGTTGCTTTACAGGAAAACAAATATAACAGATGATAAAAAACATACATCAAGATAAAAAACCATACATAAAGAAAGAGGCAGTTAGAGAGAATAAATAGTCTTGAACAGATGAGTTTTGAGTCTGGATTTGAAAAGAGGCAGAGAATCAATATTCCAAGTGTCCGGTGGGAGTGTAGTGCCTGATTGCCACTTGGTGGCTTGGCTTGACCACCCGGCCAGCAGGCAGATGGGTCCCCCCTATATTGAGCCGGGTTCTGCTCGAGGTTTCTTCCCTGTTAAAAGGGTGTTTTTCCTTGCCACTGTCACCTTTGGGCTTGCTCTGGGGGTCAGGCATATGGGTTCTGTAAAGCGTCTTGAGACGATTTGACTGTAATTGACGCTATATAAATAAAATTGAATTGAATTGGTGGACCTCCTCTCTGTTTATCACTGGACCAACCCAAGCAGGTGGAACTTGGACTATCAGCAGCTACATGTTGTTTCTGTGGGACTACAGCTAGTAATGGGCACCATGACAACGTCTTCTGTGATACCTAATGCCAGAACTGCTGTCTTGGCTGCAAACTCAAAAGAGCACCAAAATGGGCTCAATGCTGAATTCAAAGCAGCTTTTTCAGGACTATAAATGATGTTAATCATTTAATTGCTATCAATACTTTAACTAAATACAAATATATTACCCAATAAGGCAGAAAATGATGGACTTGCACATTAGAAAATTTACTGTTGATGAGCTGTAGTGCCTTCTTGTACCACTTGGTGAAGCCTCTTACTATTTAATGCTGTAGCGACCTGAGGAGACGGCCACTTGGACTACCAACTATCAGTTTAGATACCAACGGCCACCATCACAAAGTCTTCTGTGGCACCTAATGCCAGAGGTTTAGTTTTAGAGGCAGCCGAAAAAGCAGTATGACAGCATCAATATGGGCTGAGTTCAAAGCAGTTTTATCTACAAAAACTTCACTGAAAAAGAATATATTAGCAGATAAAGCAAAAAACCATAGACCTTCATGTCAGAAAATGTATTATAGATGAGCTGTAATACCTGATTGTAGAGCTTACTTTTCAACACTGCATTGTAGGAGTTTAGCTAGCAGCGGGCACCATGACAAAGTCTTCTGTGACGCCTAATACCAAAGCTCTAATCTTTAACTGAAATGCAGTATGGCAGCATCACTGGGGGGCTAGTGGATGAGTTCAAAGTTGAATCAGAATGATGTCCGTTGAGTTAATTACATGTCATTGATTAGTCGGTTATCGATTATGATGCTACCTTACTAAAATGCCGTTGTACCCCGACCTCTTTCTTCTGATTTTTCTTCCAAACACTCAAGACTGGAACTTAAAACAGACTCACTGGTTAATTGGGGAGTTTACAAATGAAAATATGAGAATTGATGCAACCAAATAGCATTTACATGACCAGTAAAGAGGATGTTACTTGTCATCTGTAGGTGCTCCTCAGACATCTGCACAAACCCAAGCGACCAGTGATGCTACTTCATTGTTTATAGCAACATTCCTCCACGTCTGGTTTTCATTCCCCCTCTCTGGGTGGATGCAGCATTTAATTTGCAGCTGGGAAATGACTGAAATAACCTCCCTAATGCTAGGTTTAATAAAGCATTTTATTCCGTACACATGCATTATTAGATAAAAGCTGTAACACCCCAGAGAATGACGCCTGCTAATTCTGTTACGGATATCATCAAACATCTGTTGTAATCATCCTAAAATACCAAGACAAACATTCAAACTAATTGTTTTAAGGCAGAAACTGCAAATGATTGTCACTTATTGATGTTACCCCTCAGAATGACACTTTGAGAATCATTTCAGCTCATGTTTGACACATTTATGTCTTACTTCCAAACAACCCGTCTCAGAGTGGTTGTTTAAAACATGTAAATTCCAGACATGACTGCCCTCAGAACTGTCTCCAAGGTTGTTTGTGAGGGTTTTTTTGCAGCTCTCTCCGTTACAAAAGATGAATAATTCATCTCTTCGATTGCTTTTTTCATCTTTCCCACCCCGTCTTTGCGTATCCATGAATTTTACCTCCGGGCATGTTAATCTCATACAGAAAAGAATCTCCTTGATGAGACGCAAAGCATCTGCCCCGATATCAAACGTGATTACACAGAGCTAAAGAGATAGACGTGGAGGACGAGGGATGTTCTAGTTTGGGCCGCTGAATAAACCCTTCATCCATACGGAGGGGATGATTCCTCATCTGTATGTTGGAGATTATACTGTCGCAGGAGGAAATCTAGACGAAAATATCTAATATTTCCTTCCTGAAACTCATTTCTGAGTATTTGCAGAGTGATGCCTCTTTGGAATTTGTTGTCATCTGTAGTCGTAATGAAGAAAGAGAAGAAATGTTGGCAGCCGTTACAAAACCAAACTGAGAAGAGCAGCTTATGTTGGGGATTATTGGCTGATATTTGGTATTTTTCCGACTATCTGTATGTTTGTTTTTATTGACTGATTATTCATCAATTAAATGCTTTACTTCATTTCTGTAGGTCTCAGGAATGTCTCTCAATCAGCAAAAACTAAACAAGACACACAAACTAGGAAGTTGGCTCCTCTCACAGCGGTAAATGCTAAGCTAACAGCTAGCATCTAAGTTGGAAGACAGCCACATTAACCTGAAACAGAATCTGGAAGACAATAATTAATAAAGCTGTAAGATCTTATTGTAAAATAATAGTGATAAAACTGTGAAATATTTAGAAAATAGAGAAGAACTGCATGAAACAAACTGATCCATCTCATTGATCCCACATAAACAGTGGAGATAATTTAATCACTCCTGTTTCTATTTTATCGAATTTGGTGAATTCTGAATCACTTTATGAACATTTTAAGTTATTTTTTAACGATTTTGATGATTTTTTGAGTCATTTAATTATTTTTAATAATTTTGCAGAATATTAAGACACTTGGTAAAAGTTGTGAGTCACTTTAGAGAATTTAAAGTCATTTTGAAGCAATTTTTGTCATTTAATGCCACGTAAACAAAGGAGAGCATCCCAATGTAATCACTCCAAATTATATTTTACAGAATTTGCAGAATTCTGAGTCACTTTAGGAACATTTTAAGTCATATTGGATGGCATTTTAAAAACATTTTGAAGATTTTTTTGAGTCACTTTGGAAATGTTTTGAGTCATTTTTGTCACATTCTGAAAAAACTGTCGTTTTGACAATTTTAAGTCATTTTGTCTCATTTTTGTCAGTGGATTCCGTGCCATAATATCAACACTCTTATTGCTCTTTTACAGAATTTGCAGAATTCTGAGTCACTTGGGGAACATTTTGAGTCATTTTTGTCAAGCTTTAAATCGTTTTCAATCATTCTTGAACCATTTTAAAACAATCTGAGTTGCTTTGGAAAAGTTTTGAGTCATTTTAGAAGATTTTAAGTCATTCTGTCAAATTTTTGTCAGTGGATTTTGCCATAATATAATCACTCCTTTTTCTATTTTGCAGAATTTGCAGACTTTTTAAACCATTTTCAAGATTTTTTAAGTCTCTTTGGAAAAGTTTTTAATCATTATGGAAAATTTTAATCACTTAGGAAATGTTTTGAGTCATTTTTCTCAGATTTTAGCACATTTTGGATGATTCTTGAACTATTTCAACAAAAATCTGAGTCACTTTGGCAAAACTTTAGAGAATTTTGAGTACTTTTGTCTAATTTGAAGTCATTTTCGAAACATTTTTGTCAGTGGATCCCACATACACAGAGGAGAGCGTCCTGATTTAATCACTCTTATTTTTATTTCACAGAATATGCAGAATTCTAAGTTACTTCGGGAACATTTTGAATGATTTTGAAGATTTTTTGGGACCACTTTGGGAATGTTTTTAATCATTCTGGAGAATTTAAAATCCCTTTGGAAATGTTTTGAGTCATTTTTGTCAAATTATAGCCCCTTTTGGACTATTTTTGAACTGTTCTGACAAAAATCTGAGTTGTTTTGGATCAGGTTTTAAATTATTGTTGAGAACTTTAAGTCATTTTGTCAAAATTTTTGTCAGTCAATCCCCCATAAACAGAGGAGAGTGTCCTAATTTAATCACTCCTGTTTCTAATTTGCATTATTCAATAATAGTCACTCTTATTAATGAAGAAGTCTAGTTTTGAATGACAGCTTCTCTGCTGTCACATGCTTTGGAAACATTACATTTAATGTTTAACAGCTCAAGATATCGGTTATTGGCCTTTCTCGATTACCAGTAAACTGCATCAACCTTATAAAAACAAACAAAAAACTCAGATCAGTTGATCCCTAGTTTATATTTACACTGAATTTCTGCTCATCCTGCTGGTAAACCTCAGCTGCATCAGCGTCGCTTCTTTGCTAATACTGTAAATAACGTTTTATAGGTCAGTGGAATTGGTCCTGAAATAGACCAAAGTGCCATTAAAGTGGGCTCAAAGTGTCGTCTGGAGAAAAAGAAGTTGTTTTCTTCATGAGACCAGACGCTGCCGGACGCTGGCAGGGTCCCATCTTCACCACGTGATGTCCTGCAAATTAGGCCGGCCATGAAAGCTGTGTAAACTGTGATGAGGACGACTGGGGACACTGAAATGTGAGCACATCAGGGAGAGGGTAAACAAAACTGGCAAAAAAGAGAGAGGAAACACGCTGCCAATATATTGTGGATGTGGAGAAGAAAAAGACACCCAGGGCCTCGATAGATGCTTTTGATGCCATATGTTGCGCTCTGCCAAGGACTTTGAGGAAAAGTCGAAAAATGAATAATTCACTTTCTGGTTTGACCGTCTCTAGATGTTTTTCCTCCTCCCCCCGCTCTGTTGCACGTCTCTCCTCCACCTTGCTGGGGGTTGTTTTTAATTCCTTTTTTCCCCGTTTCTTTGCAGATCACACCTCGGTTGGAGGACTCGGGGACAGTTTCTATGAATACCTGCTGAAGGCCTGGCTCATGTCCGACAAGACCGACTCCGAGGCTCGCAAGGCCTACGACGACGCCATCGAGGTACAGCACAAGGACGCTTGTTTTTGATCAGTTATGTCCAGCTTTTGCAACTTTCAGGCAGAAAAAATTCAGGAATGCAAATGTAGGTATGCAAACTCACAGCATCTACATGTAATTATGCGTGAAAGCTGCATTTTTTTTCTTGAGTTTATTAAAAAATAATTCATCGTTAGTTAAATTTGACCAGTTATGCCCCGTGTTTGCAGCTTCTCGATAGAAAAAATTAATATCAGTTCAAGAATGCAGATATACACATGCAAACTTGCACCATTTACGTGTAATTATGTTTAAATCTACAATTTTTCCTGATTTCTTTTCAAAAAATAACTCACTGTTGCTTATATTTGACCAATTATGTCCAACTTTTGCAACCTCAACGCAAAAAAAATAACACTAACCGCTCAGCAAGGCACATGCAAACTTGCACCATCCACATGCAATTAGGTATTAAATGCGCAGTTTTTCCTCAATTTTTTCCAGTGTAAATCATGGACAATTAGATTTGACCAGTTATGTCCAATTTTTGCAACTCCAAGTAAAAAAAAATACTGGAAACAGTCCAGGATTGCAGATGTGGACATGCAAACTTGCACTATCTACATGCAACTAAGCGATAAATGGTCAGTTTTTCCTGAATTTTTCTTAAAAATAATTCCTCGTGTATGCAGGAAATGTTAAACAATTCCAGCTCTAACTTGCTCTGTGGAGACGTTGCATTGTTTGTGTCAGAGTGGATTCAGCAGAGAGCAGACGCTGTTGATGAAGATGTCTGTTAATCAGTTAGAGTCAGACTGAGCAGAGCAGAGGGTGACGGATGTGGCTGCATTTTAAACTTGGCATTCAGCGTTCTGTTATGTTTTCCTGTGTTTGCACTCGATGTCGACGACCTGTTTGCACCACATAACCCTCCTCTATTCACATCCTGACAGTAATAAGTTCTATGACGGTTCCTGTTTTCTCTTTAATGACCCACATTCTCACATGAACTCAAGCTTCATGCGTCCTTTCTTTCCCTGAATGTGTACAAATGCCCAAAACGAACCACGATGTTATCTGCTTTTTTCGGTTCTCATCTTCTCTTAAATGTCCACACTTTCTGAAGTTTCCACTCCTCTCCCTGCAGGCCATCGAGCGCCACCTGATCCGTAAGTCCAACGGCGGCCTGACATTCATCGGCGAGTGGAAGAACGGCCACCTGGAGAGGAAGATGGGCCACCTGGCCTGCTTCGCCGGCGGCATGTTCGCGTTGGGCGCCGACGGCTCGCCCGACGACAAGGCCGGACACTATTTGCAGCTCGGAGCCGAGATCGCGCACACCTGCCACGAGTCCTACGACAGAACAGGTGAGGAGGGCGAGAGGCGCCGCATACACAAACAACACAAACACTAACACAGTGACGCCAGGATCCACCACGTCTGTACCCGAGTACTTCAGAATCAGAAAAGCATTTATGGCCAAGTGAGTTCATACATACACAAGGTAACATGGTTACAGCACTCGGCAACAGACAGTAAAAGAATAAATATACAAATCTAAACCTGGGGATTTCTAAATAAAAATGCTGTAAGAAGTATAAGAAGTACTGGGTAAAAGTCAATGTAAACAACTATGTGAAAAAAGACATACGTTTGCTTAACTAGGGTAATAAATTAAAGTACAGATTAAATTACAATACACACATTGTTATTAAGGTATATGAGATAGAAATATTGTACTTCCAGAAATACAACATTAAGCTCATATTGGAGGTAGATTGTGAGCTGTGCTACATTAAATTGTTAAGAAGAATATATGAAGCTTGTTTAAGTTCATAAAACTTCTGAAGACACAACTTGCAGGAAATTCTGGAGCCGCTGTAACTCACTGTTTTCTCACAAAAGTAGTTTTATCAAAGTTGAATGACCGTGAAAAGTATGTGTCTGTTAAGTTATCCAGAAATTTCAATCAGAATCAGAAAACGCTTTATTGGTCCCTGAAGCCAAATCGCTGAATGTTACAGCTGCTTCCATTCAAAGTCTTAGAAGTTTATAAGATAAACGTACACTACAGTTCAAAGGTTTGGGGTCTCCCAGACACTTTCATGTTTTCCATGAAAACTCCCACTTTTATCCATGTGCTAACATAACTGAACAAGAGTTTTCTAATCATCAATGAGCCTTTCAACACCATTAGCTAACACAATGTAGCATTAGAACACAGGAAATGTTCCTCTGCACCCCTATGGAGATATTCCAGTAAAAATTCCACATTAACAGACTGTATTTATCATTCATTTAATGTTATCTTCAATGAAAAAAATGCTTTTCTTTTAAAAACAAGGACAAAATGACCCCAAACCTTTGAACAGTAGTGTATGTAGATAAAAAAGGTCCTAATATAAACATTTGGTTGTCAGAACCAACCAGTAGTGCTGAAATTCTGCGATTCCCAGTATCAGTTTTAATACCACAACGAAAAGTAAACCAATGATCTTAATGCATTTTAAATTTAGTAGAAAACACTGGAGTGAAACTGTCAAGCTAGTTTTAAAGTTTAAAGACGAAAAAATACAAGATGAGATGGAAAACATCCCATTTGTGGATCCAAAACTGCACAATCACATGATAATTCTGCCCAGATGCACATTTTTTAAATTCAAAATCCAGTAAAACAGCATTAACTGATCAAAAAGTTGAAAAAAAGAAAAGGGAGGGGAAGCAGATTTTCGAGGACTTCGATCTTGCTTCGGAGTCCAACAACATTAGCATAGCATTAGCATGGATGTCTTTAGCTTTTGTCTTGCGTTTACAAAGTGAAGCGTGATGTCAGGGTGGGGATTTGGATCTCAAAGTTAGTATTCGCAGCGCTCGATTTAGACGGTCGCCAGGTCACTGCAAGCACCGGGAATCATGGGAGGTTGATGACATCATACAAAGTGGCTGCCTCCATGAAGAAAACATGATAGGCGGTTCAGCTCGATGGAGCGCTCAATTTAGACGGTCGCCAGGTCGTCATTTGCGACGTTTTTAGTCGCAAATGACGACCTTGCGACCGTCTAAATCGAGCCGTGATTCGGATACCACCACAACGACCGAATTTTCAGGTATTCAGGTCCAGAAATATAAATAAACTAGGGTGTTGTAATGTCAAATTTGTCTCAGGTGAAACCGAGTGATGTTTGCTGTAAGCGGACAAACGGTGCATGTCGGTGCCCTCTGCAGTTCACAAAAAGAGCCCATTTTTAAGTGTAAATACTGCAGTACCCCAAAGTTATGAAGGTCCTGCTTTCCATCACTGTGGTTAAGGCAGTAGTGACACCAAACAGCTTCATGCTCATCATCACCCGCAGTGTGACCAGTGGACATTTAAACTCACATACCCTCAAAAAAGGCCATAAATGCCACCATGTTGGTTACAGCCTGAAGCCCTGGACGCATGTTTTAATAATAGAACTAATGTGACGGCACAAGTGAGGATTTCACTGTAAATATGCTTTGAAATAACCGTGACGACCTGCAGATTATCATTGTTAGCATTTTATTACAGAGAAAGTCCACACTGTTGACCTCAAACTTCCACATCAAACCAGGCTCTCACTTTTATCTGGTTTATTTCTTTATAGTAGTCCCACAGCCCAACCAGCTATGACTTACAGTTTTTAGACACAGATGTTTCAGCTGGTTTTACATTTCCCATGACCTGGGAGCATGAATCTGTCATCAGTCCGACGGGGATCGATGGGTGTGTCGGCACGGAAACGCCGGGGTGTGATCTGGGATGGTGATTGTGCAGCGTTGGTGTGTGTAGTCGTGAGTGTAGTCTGAGAAAGAGGAGGGGTTGCCGTGGCAACAAATGAAGATGGAGGAAAAAGGGGGGTTAGAGAAGGAAAAGAGCGGGAGGAGAAGAAGAAAAAGGAAGCGGGGAGGCTGCGTAGAGTCGGCCTGTTAGCTAATGAGCAGGAGACTGTAAAGTGTGTGTGTGTCGGTGTGTTTTAATCCTTTCACTGCTGTCACTGCTCCGTCAGCGTCTCGCCGATTCTCCTCGCTCAGACTCTTAATGCATATCACACTTAATTAGCAGAAAACACTGGTTGTGGAAAGATGAAAAGCCGGTAAAATCAATGGGGTTGGAAGCCTTTTATCGGAGGCTCTAATTCATACCAGACTTGTAATCACCAGCAGCTGAACCGTTACGACAAACAAGCAGCAAAAGATGGTGTTTATGTCGTCAAATCCTCCTTCCTTCTACCTGTCACTTCCTTTATTTACTCTTATTTTCCTTCTCTTCTTTTCTCTTTCCCCCTTTCGATGCCACATCTTTCTCTTTATTTATAGTGTTTCATCTCTTTAACCGTCCTCCATCTTTTTGCCTCTTTCTCCCCTCCAGTGCTGAAGCTCGGCCCGGAGGCCTTCAAGTTCGACTCGGGTTTGGAGGCGGTGGCCGTCCGGCAGAACGAGAAGTACTACATCCTTCGGCCGGAGGTCATCGAGACCTACTGGTACATGTGGAGGTTCACCCACGATCCCAAATACCGGCAGTGGGGCTGGGAGGCAGCACAGGTACAGAAAAACACCACGTTTTATCCAGTAGATGCATCCCATGTTCATCTTTTACACGTCTTTGTTGTTTGTTGAATGAAGAACGGCCAGAAATTCATTCCATGAATCGTAACTTTCTCCAGTTATCTGCTCTTTAACCCTCATGTCGTCCTGCAGGTCAAACTGACCTGTTTTAAAGTTTGAAAATGTGGGGAAAAAAATAATTTTCACTTCCACATTTTCAACATTTTTGTGAAATTTTTGACCATTTTTTGGTAGGAAAAAAAGGAATTCAGAAAACCACTGTAGTCAGAGTTCTGTTTGTTTTACAATTCTACATGTTTATACTGATCCAGATGTAAGATTAAAGGAACAATAAAGTCCAAAATAAAAGTACAACAGCACAGAAAAGTAGAGCTGTGGGTGAATTTAGCGGTTACTGTTGGAAGATTTACAAATAGGAGAACATTCATTGGTGTTTTGTGGCCGATTAAAATTAAAAATACTGTAATAGCTCATCACAGGTGGCAGGTTCATGCTCTGAAAACCTTCCCTTTAGCGACTGTAGTTGAAGATAAAGATTAAAAAACATGCTTTACTGCAGATTTTACCCTCACTATGTTGGATTTAAGCGTTTAAACAACGAGCAGAGTTAGTTTTTTCTGTCAGAGCAGGGTATATTATGAGAATTAGTTAGTTTTTCTGCTAAAAATGTGTCACTGGGGATATAAAGAAGTGTTTCTTACCTGTTCTTTTAACCAAACATCGTGGACAACCTGTGGCAGGGGGGGGGTTTAAAGTTGAATTTCAGTTTGTGGAAGCTTTGAGCTTCAAACAGCAGAATATAGAGATTTAAAGTGGTCGTTTGTCTTATTGTTTCTGCATAATTTGCATAAAACTACATATACAGTAGATATCCTGTGTTTAACAATAATAATCACACATTTAAGGCTTGATTCCTCCTCAAGAACGCCACTTTTTTATGTCTCCACATGTGGGAATTGTACGTTCCTGTGTCTGATGGATGTTTTCAGGTGTTCTTAGTTCCTCCTTTGTGCTTTAATATGAAAAGCTTTATGGAAATCTGCAACAGAATCCTTTTTCTATCCCTTCCACTCCTTCTGACAGAGGATTAAAGTGTCTCCTCTCTGTAAATCTCTTCTCTCCCAGTTTTCTCTTCTTTTTTCCCCTGCCAATCTCCTTAAAAAACTCCTTTGTTTCCCTGAGTGGGAGTAAATGTTCACGAGCCAAGTAAATATATTGGCAGGTGTGTTTGAGTGTTTATTATACCGACGGTGAGCGACACTAAGGAGAGCTGCAGCTGAAGGCTTCGTCTTCGCTTTAATATATTAATTTACTGTACAGATGCATGCTAATAAGTAGGACTCCTCCTGTGCTGCTCATATTTAATGCAGCCGTCAGGAAGTTTCAGTAGAAAAAACTTTTAATTAATTTAATCAGTTTAAAAAATAACCCTGTGCTCTGATAACTGTATTGTTCTTATTATTTGAGTGAGAAAATTTTAAAAAACACCTTTTTTCAGTGATTTTAATCTGCTACAAACAGCAATTTGTCACAATCAGGTTTATTTTCTTTGTCAGAAGATGTTTTTAATTATGTTTTATCAACGGGCAAACTCGACTTGTTCCTTTCTAGCTCTAATTAACTTCTTTTTTTATTTTAGAACACCCCATTTTTTCCCTTTTTTTTTTATTGGAAACTATACGTCAATGTCTCATTGTAGTCTGAAATGAAAGCACAGAACAAATAAAATGAATTAAAGAAAAATCAGTTTAGAAACCAAAATGTATTCTAAACTTTTGACTCATCAGAGTAACCACCTTTAACAGATATAACAGCTGAGCGCACTCGTGGAATTCTCTCTCAATGGAAATCAAATATTCTTCAGAAAGTTCTTCCAACCATGTAGCAGAAGTTCCCATAAATGTGTGCTTCTTGCAGGTTCCTTTCTTTTTCACTCTTCTGTCCAGTTTATCCCAAACCAGCTCCATGGGGTTAAAGTCTGGAGACTGAGCTCACCACTTTTAGTGACACTTTTGCATCTTTTTGTGACATTTTTACAACTTTTTGGGTTATTTCTTGCTCCTTTTAGTGACATTTTTGTACTTTTTGGTGACATTTTTGTGTTGTATGGTGTTTTTTCTCCTCTTTGTGGTATTTTTGCATCTCTTAGTGTCATTTTTGCATCCTTTAGTGACAGTTTTGCATCTGTTAGTGACATTTTTGCATCTTTTAATGACATTTTTGCATCTCTTAGTGACATTTTTCCATCTTTTAATGACATTTTTGCATCTCTTAGTGCCATTTTTGCATCCTTTAGTGACAGTTTTGCATCTCTTAGTGCCATTTTTGCGTCTTTGAGTGACATTTTTGCATCTTTTAATGACATTTTTGCATCTCTTAGTGTCATTTTTGCATCCTTTAGTGACAGTTTTGCATCTTTTAGTGACTTTTTTGTGTCAATCAAAATTAAGTGCTTTTTTAAAAAATCATTTTTGTGTTAAATGTTACATTCCCAATGTCCTCGTCATGATTTACCTGTTTGTGATGAAAGGTTGCAGCTCATTATGATCATTTATACTCTAGCTTTGGTTAAGTCAAAGCGTCAGGCGCTTGTTTCTTCATGGCAAGCAGAGAATCCTGAAGATCCTTCAGCGTGCCCTCAAATTCCTCCTTCTCCAAGCGAGATTTTTGCAGCTCCTCTGTGGTGGCCTCCAGCTCCGTCTTCCACTGCTCCCCCTGATCTCTGCCCTCAGAACTGACTGACTGACTGAACTGTCCAGGGTTACGCTGTTGCAGCTTGTAACTGAGCTTCTAAACATAACCTGAATCTCAGGCTCTACACTGGAACTGTGCACCGACACATAACAGAGACACACACACACACACACACACACACCAAAGTAGATACACAGCACACACGCACACAGTATACTTAGAGAGGAGGAAGAAACGGACCAGGAACGGATATGAAGAGGAAACTGAATTTCATCCAAGACAGAATATAGAGAAGGAAGGACAAATAAGAGGAGACGAGGAAAAGAAACAATTTAGAACTGATGCTGGAAAACCTTAAGAGCTGCACAAAATAGATAATGACCAGGCAGTGATGGAAGAGAAAGACTTCCTTGATGAATGTAGTGTGGAAGAGGCTACAGCTAAACTAAATCTGTGTAGTTTATCAGAGACAGTCACTCACAACACTGTGCTGCCTGTAGATTCAACACCCACACAGACAGAAAAAACATCTTCACTCACCTCGCCTTCAGTTACAGTCAGAACCCCAAACAGAAAGCAAACCTCTCCCTTCTTCAGATGTCACTTTTTGCGTGTCATTTCATTCAGTTTTAAGATTCTCACCCAGTGCTGGAGGTTTTCTCCGTCCTCACACCAAATCGTCGTCTTATTCTCATCCTTCATCCAAATTGCTTTTTACCGTCATAAATTTTGTTGACTGTCTTTAGGAGACGTGGAATAGAGTGATTTGTATGAAATATTACACTTTTCACATTAGATCTTGTGAACTTTTTTCCAAAAATGTGACTGTTCTTTCTCTTCTTACAGGTTTCTTGTTGTTTGTTTGTAAATATAGATTCAGACATTTCATTTTTTATGTGTCGTTTCATTCATTTTCAAGTTCCTCAGCCGGTACTGGAGGTTTTCTCCGTCCTCACACCAAATTGGCCGTCCTATTCTCGTTCTTTTTCCAAATTGCTTTTTACAGTTATAAATGTTATTGACTGGAGTAGACGGGACACAGTTGCTTCGTTTTGTGCAGTAGAAGGAGAGTGGAAGGATGCTTTAAAAACAGCCCTTTTCACTCAGAGTCTAAAGAGAAAGTTGAAAACCACCATCATGATACCTGATATCTGTGACTGAGGTTCTAGGTTTTTGTGTTTATTAGACACGTAGAATGAAATATTACAGTTTCAATTGTAAATTTTCTTGGTTTTTCTCAAAAATGGTAAGAATTCCGTCTGTTCTTAAAGGTTTTTTTATCAACACAGATTCAGGTATTTCACCTTTTGTGCGATATTTAATTCATTTTTAATTTTCTCACCCTGTGCTTGAGGTTCTCTCCACCCTCAAACCAATATCTCGTCCTTTATCGGCCTCTTTACCTGAAACCGACACACATTTTCCATGAACACCTGCGGTCTTTTCTAAACGTGGCCTCGAAGCTCAGCTGCTCACGCACTCAGATTAAAGCCGGCCGGTATTAACGGCTGCAGTGGACGGAGGAAGCGTGACCAACGGGCGGTTTGGTGTGTCAGATGGATGCAGCTGTGCTACAGAGGCGGTGTGTTTAAGCGTGTGTGTGCTCGTACTGTACGCCGTGGGTTTCTGTTGGTGTGTGTGCAGCTTCAGCGATGCTCGTGCGTGAAGGTGAAGCCCAGCTGCTGTAATGTGAAATGTGTCCTCAGTCGGCTGCTGCAGCATCACCGCTCCTCCTCCTCCTGCAGTTGGACTTTTTATCAGATAATTTATTTAGCACAGATGGCCCTGAGACGTGCGTGTGTTTTAAATGCATGAGTACAGTTTCCCCACGCCGAGGCTCAACACGGTGAAAGATCTCCACTCTCCAGACTGTGTGTTCGAGTTGCTGATGTGACTCGTGTTTAAATTGAAGTGGCCAGACATAATTTAGGAAACGCTTAACGGGTGATGCTGCTGCAGTGTGGCGGGAGAAGGACAGTCGCACGTCGGGGCGCAGCAGCTCGTGAATAACAGGAATTATGCTCCGAACTCCTCTGAAATCTGCTGACGATGAAACGGTCAATCGAGGACGAGATGGAGGGAGGAAGTGTTTGTGACAAGGACAAAGATAACGCTCTCGATCACTAGTAGTAAAAGTCGATAAGAGCAGGAGCGCCGTGCTGCCAGAATTTTTATGAATTTCCCCGTAATAAGTCCTCATTGTGAATCAGGTAGTACTGAACTGTGGGTGTCACCAGATGGACGATCGCTGCATTTTTAATGAGGTTACAGCATGTTTTCTCCACTGTGAGGCATCGAATGATTCAGAAAACTAACGTCAAACACCTGATTAAGATGCAGAAGATTTGACCAAAACCCTGAACATGTGGACTCACCATAAAGACTCACAATCAATTAACAAAGAGGCCTTTTATCGCAGCCTGATGGAGACTTGCAGGGAAACAGTTCATGTTGTGACATAAAGCACATTTAGTTTGGTATCACATTTCTCAAAATGTGCAGTTTAGAACAAAGTTAGTGTCCACACTGGCATTTTATGAAACAGATTTTCTTTTGTAAGCAATAAAAAGATTATATTTTATAGTGATTTATATGAGAAACTGCAGAGATTCATCTCATCTCGTCTCGCAGAAAGCTGTCGAAAGAATTAGAAACCCCCAAAAAAACGGAATATAATCGATCTGATGTAGGTGTTGGCACAAATTGACGGGGTATTTATGCTTAACTACACCTGATTTAGCACACCATATGCCACACCTGCCGGTACATGTAATCTCGTGAACATCAACACCTGTTACAGCCCTGAGCTGCTGCACTTCCAGTTTGTTGTCATTTAAAATGTACTGGTTCAACATTCTACCCTGAATTTGCACTTCCTGCCTTCCATGATTATTGTTGTTGTATCACATGTTACTTTCGTCATCGGAGGCTGGGTTATAAGGGCTATAAAATTTGATTTTTGTCACTTTATCCTTTCAGTTACAACTGTCTAGTCACACCAGGTCTACGGCTGCTACTTCTGTATCTTTCTTTTAACCTGCTAGATGTCCTCTGTAACTTATACTTTTGAGCTATCCAGATCCAGAGTTTGAGATTAGAATCACCTGCAACAAGCGTCTCCCTTTCACCAAATAGTTTTAACTGTCATAAATTTTGTTGACTGGCTTAACCAGGGAACAAGTGCTTTATTTTATGGAGAAGAAGAGTCAAAGGATGCTTTAAATGCCCCTTTTTGCTCAGATTCTGAGCAAAGAAGAAGAAACCGTGGTTAACAGAGAAAGTTGAAAACATCTTCAAGATATTTGATACATCTGACTGAGGCTTTAGGTTTTGTCAAAACTTGCTTCGTAGTTCAGCTCTAAGGTTCCAGAAGTCGTCTTTTTGTTCATCTTTATTTTAGAGTTGTCCGGATCAAGTTTTTCTTGCTCCCGATCTGATCTGGGTCATTTAGCATTTAGCATCGTTCGATATCCAATCCCAATCTGACACCATTTTCCTAGATAACGCACTCTTCAAGTTTTGTAGATTATCTGTAGTACCTGCTTGTACCACCAGGTAGCCTTTATTAGCAGTTCCATGTTGGCAAGCAGAGAGTGTTGTGGGGTTTTATCAGTAAAGGGGTACCATGACAAAGACTTCACTGAGGCTTAATGACCTCCGACAAGCGCTAAAGAGGTAAATCAAGCTAGAATCAGTTAGGACATCCCTCTTACCTCTTACATTCTAGTGGCAAATGGAAAGGGGACACCATGACTAAGACTTTGCTGAGGCTTAATGACCTCCAACCAAAGCTAGTGTTAAATCAAGCTAAGATCAATCAGAACTTCCCTCTTATCTTCTAGTGACAAATAGAAAAGGGGCACCATGACAAAGACTCATCTGATACTCAGTGACCTCCGACAAGTGCTAAAATGTTAAATCAAGCTAAGATCAGTTCCTCTTACATTCTAGTGGCAGTTTGAACAGCTGTTTTGCAGCTTGATGTACATACTTGTCTATGTCCTGTATATATATGTATTTTTTTCAGCTCAAAAAACTTTGGAACTCTCACATCTGTTTGTTTACAGTTAAATTCTTTGTAAGTGAGCCAGGGACACCTTACAGTTTAAAAAAGATCTAGCTGTTTTATAGGAACTCTTTCCAAATGGAGTGCATGTTGTGGGTGATACTAGAATTTACTGTACATAAAGAAAGTTTAATTTATTTTCACCACAGGATATCGTGTTTTCATTCAGTTGTCTAAAAAGCACCGTATCGTGATTTCTTTGCTTCTTGGCCAACTTGTGTTTCTCCCCTTTGAAACCATTATAGTCTAACTTGTAGACAATTCAGCACAAGATGTTTAAAGTTCCCCTCCGGTCATCGATTAAACCCTTGAAAACTCATCTCTGTTAGACCATAAAACTACTCTACGCTTCACATGGGCGAGTTGTATTAGTGGAGTATTTCAACTATACATATTCGATTCAGAAAAAGACTAATTTTACGGAAAGTTGTAAGGACTGGTTCTTTTGGTTTGTTATGTAGAAAACCTCAGACATCTGAATTTGCCACATTGACTGCTTATTTGACTCATAAAATGTCTTCTAGCTCATAATTAGCACTAGATAAATGTTGTTAAGGTCAAAAAAGTTGTTTTTCACCTTTAAGGATTGATTAACTTGTATGTTTTTGTGAGTCACAGTACACAATTCTTCAAACCATTCGATGCTCCAGGTTCTGCTGTTTTCTGACTGGCCATCCTCCACATTTATCGGTTTTTGTTCCCGTTGACACGCTGACGTCAGATCTTTCATGCTCGCAGAATCGGCGATAAAACCCTCGAAAGTGAATAGATGAAGGGGATTTACGTCACCATCGGAGCCCACCTACGAGCATGTTTTTAAATTTGTCCTGAAAAGAGCCCACGTCTGCAAAGAAACGGCCAAAAAATGAGATGGAAACACGTCGGAGCATCTCGCGTCATTTTCCTGAACAATGAGAACCAAACTTTAGTTTCAGCAGCTACCTCACATGCAGCGTAGCAGGAGGCTAATGAGTGTGTAGCCTCATTACGAAACCGCTTTGTGTGGAGGAAGGACAAAAAAAAATGTGTATTTAGAGAATAAAATGTAAATGCAGGGAGGCAGTGTGGTAATCTTTTTTCCTCGTGTTTTGTACAGCCGCTGCTTCCCGTACGTCTCCCCAGGACTCGCTCTAATCTGTCACAAGCAAAGAAATTAATTATAGCATGCTTTTATAAGCTTATTAAAACTGCTCTCCTCCCTCCCCCACCTTCTCTCTTTGCCCTTTTCCATTCTCTTCTCCTGCGTTTGATCCGTCTTTCCTTCTCTTACCTTTTTCTGTTTTTATTTCCATCTGTTCCCGTCACACCATTTGCACGCTTTCTCCTCTGTCGCCCTTCATTTGTTTGTTTTCTCAACTCCTAACTTCCTCAATCTTCCACTACATCCATCTTTTCTTGTTTTTTCTCCCCCCAGGCCATCGATAAGTACTGCCGGGTGAGCGGAGGTTTCTCTGGGGTGAAGGACGTCTACTCGTCCAATCCAACCTATGACGACGTGCAGCAGAGCTTCTTCCTGGCCGAGACACTCAAGTAAGTCATCCCTAATGTGTTGATTAATTGGCGCGATCTGAAAATCATCTGTAATTAATTAATCACTTTGTGATTAATGTAGTGATTTAGTGGGTGGTGGGACTGCTGATTGAAGGGACTCGTCAGAGATAAAGTGATTACAATAAGCACTTGTTCACACTTTGCACCTTTTCGGTTAAAAAGAAAAAGCATAAAATGTCTTTGCAAAAGTAAAAGTTGAGCATGTATGCTGATGTAGATTATAACTAGAGCCTGGCTGATACTGGATTTTGGAGCCAATACTTTACTTACTGTAAAGACAAAACTTGAGTCCGCACCACTGTCTGCTCTGCTACATGTGCTGTCAATACCAAGCTTAAGGGAAGAGGAAATACTGGTATCAATATTTCATGTAATATTCTTTATATGCATGTTGGATTTATGGTTAAAAAGCATCATTGTTTTTTGACTAGTTTTTTTCAGCAATTTTCTCTAAACACACAGCTTGACTCCGCACCACTGTCTGCTCTCCTACATGTGCTGTTGATACCAAGTTTAAGGAAGTAAGAAATACTTCCTTAAACTTATATTAAACTTTATATATGTTAGATTTATATTAAAAAGTCATCGTTTCTTATCGTTTTAGCAGTATATTTTTCAAATTAATTAACAACTTACTATCAAGACAAAGCTTGACTCCACGCCACTATCTGCTCTGCTACATGTGCTGTCAGTACCAAGTTTAAGGGAATTGGAAATGTTGGTATCGATGTTTTGGCTAATATTCTTTAAATATATGTTAGTTTTATTTTGAAAAGCACTTTGTTCATCAGCTTTCCAGCAGTGTATTTTGCAAGCTAGTTGGCAACTTTCGATAAAAGCAAAGCTTGGCTCCGCACCACTGTTAGCTCTGCTGCATGTGCTGTCGATGCCAAGTTATTCTATACCATAAATACTGGTATGGACTTTTTCGCTAATCTTATTTTATATATGTTAGATATATGTTTAAAAATAATCTTTGTTTACTACCTTTCTAGCAATATATTTTGCAAACTTGCCTGCAACTTACAATAACGACACAGTTTGACTCTGCACCACTGTCTGCTCTGCTACATGTGCTGCAGACAGTACTGTATAGACGCAAATAGAGTGTGATTATACTGTTCATGGATTGAAAGATGGGTAGATCAAATATGTTACAATTATGGAAAAATAAGGAAACTAATGTGCAAAATTACATGCAAATCTTTAGTATTATGCTCAGTAATAAAAGATAAACCACTGCCGATAAATCTGTGTCAGGACAATCAATATATCGATCAAGCTGTAGTCATAAAGCGGCAGTAAATATGAGTTATAATACCCAAAATCTGTGGTCTGTGGGAATCCCTTAGAGTTAGCCCCAGCAAAGTATTTCCTTTCCTTGGTGCTCTGAAGATATTAATGTGTTCTTGGCATGTTGTTCAGAAAGTAATAACAGGTTAACGCGCTGCCATCTGTTGTTATTTCCTTCTATTAGAGCCCCTTTGCTCTCAGCACAGTGGGCCGGCATCAGGCTTTGTTTGCAGCTACGCAATGTTCCAAAGTCTGATTAATGCGAAGGGCAGCTCTGGCCTCTGTGGAACATCGTCATCACTGATGGATGAAGGAAGAGGAGGCTGTGACCCAGAAGGGGAAGTGAAGAACACTAAAGTAGCTCTCTGGCTCCCTCTGCTGGCAGCTCTGTGAACTGCAGCTCCTGTTATTAGACTGTACATGTGTAATTCAGTGTCAGTCGCAGCCTGACAGGTCAATCATAAAACAGGTTTTATCGGCTGCCCTGTCACCTCCGGTATTAGCATGAAGCTACTTATCAGCCCTCCGTTTTTGACTTTAATGTGTCGGAAATTAACTTCCACAAAGCATCAAATGCCAGTAGAATTTGTCTTTGGTGTTGGAGTCGTTAAAGGTCAGCCGCCACGCTGGCTGCTAGCTCTGAGGCGATGACATTTCAGAGCCTAGGCGTTCTGCAGCCTTTGGTGTCTGTCTGGTCTCAGCCTCCGTCCCTGCTGGCTGCCAGCCAGTCGCCTCCAAGCAACGCAGCAGAACAGGCTTCTGATTGGCTGCCAGTCACACAGACGCAGCGTTCCGACTTATATCACAAAGTTAAAGAGCTGCAAACCCAATGAGCAACTTTTAAAATCTGACGTTTGTACACTGAAAATCAAACAGGTACACGTCAGGTTTTATACAAATCATTTTGACACGGGAAAAATTATAGAGTAAACTTACAGCTCAGTGCAGAGTGAATGAAATATGAACCATTCTTCAATGAAAACATGAATGATCAGAGCAAATACAATAATGTGACAATAAATAACTTTGTCTGATCATTAACCCTACCTGTAAGAAAAGTTTTTCCGTTATCAAACATGTTTTCTACAAAAAAAACAGCAATATTTCACACATTTTGCCAGGGGATGTAAACTCGTGAACACAACTGTATATATATACTCATATGTGTATGAATGAAAACAGGGTTTTTACTGTACGAAGTAATAAGCAGTTGCAGAAATCATGAAAATACCCATGAGTCATGTCTGGCTGTTGCAGAATTGATTTCTGGTGAGTTTTATCTGTCCACAGAAGAAATAAAAGTGACAGAAAACTAACACTTAGCTGATCTCCATCATGTATTTAAGTAAGAAAAGAACAAGACATTAACTGATATTAGAACAAAAAGCCACTGTCATCAAAAAGAACAATAAAAAGCATCTTGGGCCTTTTTTCTAGATTAAAAAAAAGCTTCTTTATGAATAAAACGACTAAAAACCTCCATCAGGTTCGGTTTTTGTGATGAGATGCAAATGACATCCAGAGCGCACCACAAATAACAAAGCCACCTGGCCCTGGTTACCATAGCAACAGCCTAACATGGCACACAGTGTGCAGGTAACCGAGGACTCCCACATCCGTGAACTGTACGTCTGACCAGAAAACACAGTCGCCTCCTGAAGCAAACTGTTCGTACGTCGGGCTCAACAGAAGCCTAGTTCTTGTTTATCACTTCTGGAAGTTTTATAGTGAAAAGTTTCAACAAATTTTCAATTTTCCTGCACTGTGACTAAACAAAAAACGATTTAAACATCTGAATCCTGAGCAGAATTTGGGTATTTTTGCTCACTTTTTCAGTCCAGTTTAAAGTCCTGTATCTCTATAGAAGCAGAACAATCGTAACTACCAACAGAAAACACTCAGAAATGTCAGTATATCATTTAAAAAAAGTTGAATTTATTTCATTGTTTATTTTACAAAAATGCTAAAAACCTGGACTCAACATGTCCACAGGTAAGCCTGGAAAAAATAGTCTTCACATGTTATAGATACTTAACTATTTACATTTTTAATTTGTGTCTGTGCTTGTGTCCCCTCTGCTCTGTGTTTACACTGCCTGCAGTTCAACCGAATCATCCATGACTTTCTGTTGGCAGCTGAGTCTGAGTTTTGCAGAATTTACTGTGGTGCAAGTGGCTCGTGTTTTTACAGATCTTTAAATGACTTTTCTGTTACTCCAAGGAGCACAGATTTTTTAGTTTTTTGCAGAATCTGTTCAAATGTGAGCAAATGTTTTAAAGGGAGATTTGTGGAATGAGGTGATTTTGATGAAATTTCACAACTTTAAGCTCTGATTTGGTTCCTTTCCTCAATGGAACTCTCACGAATATGTTAAAGGACTGTCGGAAAGTTGATAAACCGATGATGTTTTAAAGCTTCTTGTTGTTAGAAATGGTGCAATTGTGATTATTTATTAAAGACAACGTGATTTTTAAACCTGCTGGTGGCTTTTGGGGTTTAGAGGTTTAAGTTCCTGAATCTGAACCAGGAAATAAAAGAGTTTGCTCCAGTTTATGACGTCAAAAGACACATTTTCAACGTTTGGATCTACAGACTTTCTTTCACAAGCTTACTCACGTCTTTCTTCTTCCTCACCCTCCCCTTCATCCTCCCACCTCCCTCCCACACCGCCTCCCCCAGGTATCTCTACCTGTTGTTCTCCAGCGACGACCTGATGCCGTTGGAGAGTTGGGTGTTCAACACGGAGGCCCACGCTCTGCCGGTGCTCCACCTCGGCAACATCACCCTGCCGGGCAGCGAGCCGGCTCAGCGGTAGACGGACCGGACCGTCCCCACCACAGCACCAGGGGGCGCCACCCGCCTGCCCATATGAAGATTAAACAAAACAAACGCACCCACCGACACCGGACAAACTTCCATCCAGACTCTCCACTGCTTCTGAACTGCAGCTCAGATCCCTGCAGAGCGAGAGGCCCACTCTCTTCTTTCCGTTTTACTTCCTGACTCTTCTCTGCTGAAACCAGAAGGACCGACGGTGGGTGTGCCGCCTCACGTTTGGCTCCAATCCACTCTTTTTCTCCGACGGACGGACGGAGCTCCAAACCAGAGGCTCGATTAGTTTCTTCTGTTATTTTTAGTGTTCATTTGACCAAACTTTGCTCCCTAACAGAGTCGTGATGGGATTTGGTGAAGGATTATTTCGTTTGACACCACAGTTTGACACTGTGCTGATGGATTTATTTTTTCTTTTCCAGGCAGACAGACAGACGTGAGGACTTTACAGGGTCTGTTGATGAGATGTGGGTTTTTTTTTTTTGTGGTTTTTGTTTTGGACAGATGGGGACACAGGGTTGAATCAAAGCCCTTCGCTTCTTCTTCTTCTTCTCCCCGACCTGAGCCCAGTTTAATCTCCACCAGACGAACTTTCTCCTGGAACTTTTAGCGGATCGTTGTCGTTGTGAGGGACGGGAACGGACCTCACCTCCTCTGATCCTCAGTTTTCAGACCATCGTGAGTGGATGGGTAAAGACTCCAGCAGGCCTCCTCATCAGCCCTTCTGCTGCTACTTGACTGGATGCTGCTTTTTTACTTCATCGTTTCCTCTCTCAGATCTCCTGTCCTCTCGTTTCCCCTTCGCCTTTATTTTTTTTTCTCCATGAGTCCAATTGTTTTCAGGTTTTGAGACAACAAGGCGACCGTGCTTCTGTGACAGTCTGTGTTTGTGTGGCGGTTGAGAAGAAACAACCCCCTGCTGTAAATCATTTTGTTTGTGCACTTTGTATGGAAAAGACTATGAAGACGAGGACAGTCGAGGTGTAGCACTGAATAAACGAAGGCCTTCTCGTGTCTCACTGCTGAGCTCCGTTAACCCGCCACACATCATCAGGTGCCACTTTACTTTTGCATTAACTCATCATTTTCACTTTTTTTCTACTTCTGCCGTTAATTTTTCAAGCTTCTGTCATCTATTTTACCCTCTGCTTCCATAAAAAGTCCAAAAACCTGGAGGCCTTCAGTCTCACGGTTCCTACAAGACTCTAAAATAATGTAAAAGTTTTGTTTATCACTTAGAAATGAACTTATCGTTGGAATCCACTCCCTGAAAGTCCATTTACCTGTTGAATTTACTGCAGATTTCCAAGCAGCTACTGTCCAGACTGAAGCTTCAAAATACTGATTTTAAATTCACCAAACTGAGATCTGGGAGCAACAAATTAAAGCTTATTTAGCCTGTTTTTACACATTTCCGATGCAAATCCTCTGCTGAGGCTTTAGAAATGATAAAAAGTCCGAATAATCACATCGCTCTGTGTCCTGGAACATATCAAGAGTTTGTTGTTTCTCGTTCTTCTTGGTCAGTTTGGCTCGAGAGTTTAAACGTTTGATTTGCTTCAACGGATTAATCGAAAAGTCCCAAAATATGGCAGCAGGAAAACGACAACAAATCAAAATCATCCATAAAATATCATATAAATATGGAAACATAATGAAAGTTATGGACCAAGGACCAGATTTTGTTCCCAGATTTGTTCTCACATGAAGCTAAAAGCAGCAACAGTCAGTCTTAGATGGTATAAAGATGCTAGGAGTCTAATTTTAATAATTCAGCGTCAACTTTAATGTTGTTTCTCAGCTGAATGAACCATATCAGAGGCAGGCTGTGATGTTTAATGAAGGAAAATCATCTTTGAGTGTCCCGATGTTATAAAATAACATCTAAAAAATGGTTTTTAAATCGTGTTTTTTTTTTTTTTTACAAATTCAGTCATATTTTGCTATTTCTTTAAAACTGTTGTCCGTTATTCATATGAATCAAATGCTTTTCAGTTTATTTCTTATTTCCAGTCAGTCGAATAGACCTTATTCGGGACTCAGCCAAGATTTTTAGCCAGCAATCTAAATAATGGGCTGAGAGAGACTTCTATATATTTTCTAAGACATTCATTTTGTGTCCAAATTCTGCATATCAACAGGCTGGTTTAGGTAGAAGAAACCAGAAGAGTTTGACGCAAAATGATTTTAATCGAGGTGAGAAAGTTGAACAGTTGTTTTTAATATGCGACTGTTAGTTTCTGACTTCTTGTCGAGCCTTTTTGTCGAATGTTTTGCTGTTTCACCGCTTTGTGTTTGTGATGCGTCACCGTGACGTAAATTCCCTTTTCTTATTTTCTTGTTTGCTCAAACATAAAGGTCGACGCTATGGTGTGAAAACGAAACTGACAAAAGGCTCCAAGGATGAAAAAAAAAGACTTTGACGTTTTGTTTACTGCCACGTGAATCAAAACTTCTTTCAAAAATTGTTATATTCTAAAATTCTGCTTCTTTTACTCCCACTTTTGACCAAAACTGAGTGAACTAACCAGCTGATTTAACATTTGTAGCCAAGTTTGACCATCTGGAGCTAAACGTACACAGATATGACTAACAACACATTTTCTGACCGTAATTTCACTGTGACTAATTAGAATTTCACAGAAATAAAACAACGCACTGACCAGTTAGAATGACAGGTATCTGTAATCTGGTTTTGTCTGGTTGAAGTAGTAGTTCCAGATATCTTGTGTCTTTGCGGAGCTCTTGATTATCGATCCAACAAAGCATTTCAAAATTAAACATCTACCATGTTGGACAACGCCTTTAAATAGGAAAAGCTCATCAGCGAAAAGTTTGTGGAATCTGAGACTTTAACAAATTTTACACATTTTTGTCCATTTTTTTCATTCCCAGACACACTTGTTGACCATTGACAAAGTCTGGGTGTTGGGTTTTTAGCCTGGTTGCAATTTCAACCGTCCTTCAACTTTCACTTGTTGTAGCTTCTTACAGAACTCCAGACATTGGCGACGCCATTTTGCTGAGTCAAAGCCATGAAAATTTCTGTAATAGTCTGTTTGGATGTGTCGAAATTCCAGTTTAAGGTATCTACAAGATCTCTCTGACTAGTTTTAATGTATCGCAAAAGGATAAAGATCGAACGCATTTTTCACAAACTCAAGTGAATTTCTTTTCAGCTACGTCTGATAAAATTTTGAGAGTGATAAACAATTTAAAAGGTGAATTCTTTAAATAGTAACATTAATTCCGAACATGCTGTTAAACCTGAAATGCTGGATTGCGTCTTTTGATATCTTGAATGGAGTTTTACTGAAGATATCTTGAACAGACTTTGAAGATATCTTGAATGAACTTTATTGAAGATATCTTCAATTGAATTTTATTGATAATACCCTGAATGGACTTTAATTGAAGATATCTTGAATGGACTTAAAGGCAAGATACCTTGACTTTAATTGGGGATATCTTAAACTGAAATTACGACTAGTCAGACTTTAATCATAGAAATCTTGTTCATCCTCAAAGAATGATGATGTGGACATAGAAAAATGTTCTTTTTGACTAGGAAGAACTAAATTACGGATATCTGCGATACATATCCAATCTGGTTATTAAATGCTCAAGATTTTACCTGATGAACATCAATTAGAGCAGGAATGGAAACAAACAATTGGTGGTAGTTGATGCAACATTGTTAAACCATAGTTGACAGATAAATATAAAGAGGTTTTAAGTTTATATTTAAGCATCTTGTTGGGAAGTCTTGAAATTAGCAGTTGCAGAGAATTGATAAATGTCTTAAATTTTGACTCCGTGGCAATTTGTTAGTTGTTTTTTTTTTTTTTTATATATAGCTCCGACCAAGAGTCGGGTCAAGTTCAAGTTAAGTCAGCCCAAACTGTGATTATTGATG